>NC_091837.1:1210000-1510000 GCF_037783145.1 Equus przewalskii | reverse complement strand
GGACCCAGGGCAGCCTATCACTCCTCTCTGGCTCTCGTAGGTGCCGGCAGCTGGCTTGGTGCTTGTCTCAGCCACCCACCATGGCCCAGGAGCTGCCCAGCACTGCCAGCCTGGCATGCTTCTGCCAGAAGCTGAACCGGCTGAAGCCACTGGAGTACACCATGGAGACATCGCTGCGGCGCTGCTTGACCACGCTGGACCTGACCCTACTGGGTGTGGGTTGCATGGTGGGCTCAGGCCTCTATGTGCTCACAGGCACTGTAGCCAAGGAGATGGCTGGCCCTGCGGTGCTCATGTCTTTCGGTGTGGCCGCCGTGGCCTCCCTGCTTGCAGCCCTGTGCTATGCAGAGTTTGGGGCACGTGTGCCCCGCACTGGCTCTGCCTACCTGTTCACCTATGTGTCCATAGGTGAGCTGTGGGCCTTCCTCATCGGCTGGGATGTGCTCCTTGAGTACCTCATTGGTGGGGCTGCCACGGCCCGCGCCTGGAGCAGCTACCTGGACTCCATCTTTAGCCACCGCATCCGCAACTTCACTGAGGCCCATGTGGGCATCTGGCAGGTGCCCTTCCTGGCCCGGTACCCGGACTTCTTGGCTGCTGGCATTGTACTTTTGGCCTCCACATTCATCTCCTGCGGAGCCCGCATCTCTTCCTGGGTCAACCGCACCTTCTCTGCCATCAGCCTGGCCATCATCCTCTTCATCATCATCCTGGGGTTTGTCCTGGCCCGCCCACACAACTGGAGTGCTGAGGAGGGTGGCTTTGCACCCTTTGGCTTCTCTGGCATCATGACTGGCACTGCCACCTGCTTCTACGCCTTTGTGGGCTTTGATGTCATTGCTGCCTCCAGCGAGGAGGCCCGGAACCCGAAGCGAGCAGTGCCTATGGCCATCGCCATCTCACTTGGCCTGGCGGCTGGTGCTTATATCCTCGTCTCCACTGTGCTCACCCTCATGGTGCCCTGGCACAGCCTGGACCCTAACTCAGCACTCGCTGATGCCTTCTACCAGCGAGGCTATAGCTGGGCGGGCTTCATCGTGGCGGCTGGCTCCATCTGCGGTAAGGGGCCCTTCTGGACAATGAGGGAGGGAACAGGGTGGTGGGGCCCTGCCCTAAGCCTCCAGGGAGCATATCTCCATCTGGGCCTGTGCTCCCAGTTGCATCCTGGGCCCAGGAAGGTGCTAATGATTAAACTCTCCACCCGGGCTTGTTGGGAGGGACCTCCTCACCGCCCCTCCCAGTTGTACATAGAATGTCAGTTCTGGGCATGCACTTCCAGATCCTGCCAGGCAGAGGGACTCAGCCCCCATCAGATTCTTCAGTGGGCCTGTCACCTCAACTGGGGTGTCCCATTCCTGGGTGGTGAGGGGGAACAATCCAGCACCCACATACACTCAGGCTCACTCTCAGAGCCCAGAAAACTCATGCCCATGTTCCCAAGGGGCCACCCATGCCCTGGCCCCCAGCAGCAGCCCTTGGTGGGCCTGCCCACCACGCCGACCTCTCTCCCACACTCTGTCACAGCCATGAACACTGTCCTGCTCACCGCCCTCTTTTCCCTGCCTCGCATCATCTATGCCATGGCCGTCGACGGGCTCTTCTTCCACGTGTTTGCCCATGTGCACCCCCGGACCCAGGTGCCTGTGGTGGGCATCCTGGTGTTTGGGGCCCTCATGGCTTTCCTGGTGCTGCTGCTGGACCTTGAGGCACTGGTCCAGTTCCTGTCCATCGGCACACTGATGGCCTACACCTTCGTGGCCACGAGCATTATTGTGCTACGCTTCCAAAAGGCCCCTCCAGCCAGTTCCCTGGGCCCAGCCAGCCCTGGCCCCATGGCCAAGGAGTACAACTCCTTCTCAGACCACATACAACTGGTGGGCACAGAGCCAGCCTCAGCCCCTGAGCCTGGGCAGCTGCGACCAGCCCTGAGGCCCTACCTCGGCTTCCTGGGTGGGTGCAGACCCGGAGCCGCCGTGGCTTGGGCACTCGGTGTCCTGGTGGCCTCGGCCATCACCCTGGGCTGCGTGCTGGTCTTCGGGGACTCGGCCCTGCAACTCCCGCCCTGGGGCTACACCCTGCTGCTCCTGCTCAGCTCCGCCACGTTTCTGCTCAGTCTCCTCGTCCTGGGGGCCCACCAGCAACAGCACCGGCAGGACACCTTTCAGGTACTTCCTCCAGCCAGCACCCACCGCGCTCAGCCCAGCCAGCTCCCTTTGCCCCTTCCTTCTCTGCCATGGCAGGATGCACCAGGGCCTCAGGGTGGGGGAGGCCAGTGCCCCACACCCTGCTCTCTGCATGGCGGGTGGGCCCTTGTCTCTGGAATCTCCAGAGGCAGAGAAGGGCTCTGCGGACTCCAGAGAAATCAGGCCCTGGGCCAGCAGCCCCTCCCTGCAGCCCAGCCCAGCCCAGCCCTTGTCTCCTCAGGTTCCCATGGCGCCCCTGACTCCCGCCCTGAGCATCCTCCTCAACGTCGTCCTCATGCTGAAGCTGAGCTACCTGACCTGGCTGCGCTTCTCCATCTGGCTGCTGATCGGTGAGTGGGGGCCAGGCTGGGACCCCGGGGGGCGCTGCAGGGGGAGGGCAAGCAGGGAAGCAGGGCTGGGACCTGCCCCTCAGGCTTGTGTCACCCTTTCAGGACTCGTGGTGTATTTTGGCTACGGCATCCGGCACAGCAAGGAAAACCAGCGGGAGAGGTCGGAGTTGACTGCCACACACTACGTGGTGTACCCCAGCAGCAGCCTGGAGGCAACGGTGCAGGCCGTGCAGCCCCCCAGCCAGGCACCAGCCAAGGAGCCCGGCCACACAGAGCAGCCCGCCAGTCCATGAGTACTGCTGGGGTCCTGCCCTCCCTCTCCCACCTCCTCAGGAGGCCGGAGGGGCTGGCAGCCCCTCTATCCAGGGCAGCTCAGGTTTGCAGGCCTGCCCATGCTGTGGGGTACTCAGGACCTCAGGACCTTAGCCCAGGTGCCGAGCTTCGAGTCTTTGGGAGTGGGCTGTGGCCAGCGCTGGTTTGGTGGACTCTGCCCAGCGCCTTCCAGTTTATGACTAACTCCAGCTACCTGGGTAGGTGGAGTAGGGCGGGCAGGGAAGAAGCCCGAACCCCAGGGACCCACAATAATAGCTGCTCGGCCAACCACGTGGCCTGCTGCTGTGTCCACTGTGGTGTTCTTTGTGTCAATGTGTCTTCACCTGCCCCTGGGAACCAGATGATTGTCCTCAATCCACAGCAAAGATGCCGAGGTTCCAGAAGGGGGACACGCTAGCCTTAGGACAGCACTGAGTCAGGGACATGGCCAGGCCTATGTCCCTGTGTCATGCCCTCAAGCCAGTGCCCTCTGCCCAGCTCAGAGGGGAGCAACACACACCAGGCACAGAGGGGTCCCTGACAGGTTGGGGCCGGGCTCCCTCCCAGGCTCCCCACATGTCCCCTTGGCGACTGAAACAGAGAGCAGAGCCTGGACCCCAAGGAGACTGCCTAGAAAGGGCGGTGGAGTTGTGGGGTTCCCTCAGTTTCCCAGGCCTCCCAGAGAGCAGGGCATGTCCTGAGGCCTGCCCCGGATGGAGAGGCCCCCTGCCCGGGCACACGCATCTCTCAGGCACAGGCCCACATGGCCCACATGGTCCGCTGGGTGTGCACCCACGTGCAGACTGAGGCAACAGCTGTTTCCAAGCCCAGGGCTGCCTGCAGCTTCCAGCGGCCTCTCTCCTTGCCGCCCCCTCAGGGCTTTGTGACTAAGGCTCGGGATGGGATACACGTGGGCAGGTGGGTGCACAAGTGTCTGGGCCTGCTCCAGGGACCTTCAGCCCACCTGGTGGTGGTGGGGCCCCATCCTTGGGGGTCCCCAGGCCCACCCTGCACCCCCCGTGGTCTCCCCAAGGCCATGCTCCATCTACCATAGATGCCTCCACCTCTCCATTTCTGCCTGTAAGGACCACACAGGAAGCCGCTGGCTTTGGCAGCTTTACTCCTCGACTCTCTGCAGCCTCAACATCACTTTCTCTGGGCCCCAAGGACAACCAGGGACACATGACCCCACTCCAATAACCAGGCCTAAGGGCCATGATCTCTCACCCCGGCCCTTCTGAACCCACCTTGCATGGACACTGCCCTGGGGTGAGAGGCAGCAGGGACCCCAAGGCTTTGCTGAGGCTTCAGGTGCCAGATGATTCCAGATGCTGTCCAGCCTGAGCCCCAGGCCTCCCTTCCCAGCCTGTCCCATGTCGCTCCACCAGCAAGCTGCAAGCACGGCCCTGCTCACCAGGGACCCATGAGGAGGCAGCCCCTTGTCTCCATGGGGTGGGTACCCCAAACCCTGCTCCTCCCTGGGACCCAGAGAGGGCTTGGCTCCTGCAGCCCCATCCCTCCCCTCCTGACCGTGGGGCCAGGACACGGGGAAATTCTCCAGCAGGCAGGACTCAGGCCCCCAGGGGGATTCCAGAGCCTGAACCAGGCCAGCTTGCTGGGGGTTCCATGTCCTCTATTAGGGACATTCTCTCCAGCCCCTGGGTTCCCCCTGGGGTTTTGGTCAGAGCGTGGTCCTCGTATAGGTGCCTCTGGCTGGGTGGGCAGGTGCCCAGACACGTTTTCGGGTTTGACCTTTGGCAGCTGAGACATATGTGTCCAGATATACAATCTCCCCACCCCATGGCTCCTAGGAAGCCTGGTGTGCAGGTTCCAGAGCGTTGAGCTGGTGTCACCAAGGAGACAGACAGAAGGTCCCAAAGGACCCCATGCCCACCAACTCAGCGCCTCCCCCCCCACCCCCCCACCCATCCCAGCCTTCCACAGTCCCAGGGCTGCCACCAGGATGGGGCTGGTGCTCATCAGCTGAGCAGGTATGGGCCCAAGGGGGTCCTATGCCCTTGCCTGGGGCCCTAGGGGGTTGGAGCATCTGCCCACCACACTCCACTCCATGGATGAGACCCAGTGCTGGGAGGGGCCCTGCCCTAGGAACCCAGCACAGCAGCTGCCACAGCTCCTTTTGTCAGGCTGCCTCTCCCTGGCCTTGGACTCTGGCTGCACAGACCCCAGTGAGGGGCAGCTGAGAGGGCAGGGGCTCTCCCTGTGAGGGGGCTGCGGCAGGGGGAGGAGGGCTGGGAGCCAGGCAGGGCCGGAGGCGACCACAGCCAGTGTGGTGGACAGCTGGAGAGCAGGGAGCTGCTTGGAACACTGGAGACGGAGCCTGGTAGAACGTCTCCAGCCCCAGCCCCAGGCGGAGCCCCACTGGGCCAGGGCCCTGCGTCTGTTCCCTGCAGTCTCTGCACAAAACTGGCTTCTGTCATCCCCAGGCAGCACCTGCCGAGGCTGGAGTTGGGGACGGACAGGCTGCCTGGGAGCTGAAGGGTGGAATTCTCCCCCCACCCCTGCCCTGGTCCTGCTAGAGCTTCATCCAAATCCCCAAGGCAGGGCCTCCACCCTTCCCACCCCCCAACTCCCAACCAGCAGAGAAAGGCTACAGGCCTCAGGAATGGGCCAGCGAGTGGGTGTCAGGGCCACCCTGCTGACAGCGTCCAGCTCCCAGCAGCAGCAGTGGGGGCAGGTGCCTGGCCCCCTCTAAGGCACCTGGGCAGCTGGATGTGGGGGTGGGGAAGCCACCTGTCTGCTCAGGGTTGGCAGTCCTCTTCGGGGCCTTGGCCTGCAGATGAAGACAGCAGATCAGGGCTCCAGCCACCATCCTCCAAAGTGTAGCCGAGGGTCCAGGCAGACTGGAAGCTCACCTCTTCATACTTGGTGCTCCAGTAGAAATGGGCTTCTCCATCCACGTACAACAGCAGCAGGTCACAGCAGAAGGTGATCTGGGAGAGGCAGGGCAGATCCATGGCCTGGCCAAACCTGCCGTTCCACTGCCTCCCCAGCCCTCACCCTGACACTGGATGTCAGCACAGGGGGCTCGGGGGGGCCCTTGGGGGGCACGTGCTTGCTGGCAGCCCGAGGGAGCCACGAAGTCAGACTCACCACACCCAGCCAGGCCGCTCCAGTGCCCAGAGTGATGGTTGTGGGGATGAGCCCGAACTTCCCTGCCTGAGAGAGACCTGGGCTGAGCCTCCCTGCCTGTGGCTGTTGTCCCCTCCTGCTCCTCACCCCTGCCCACCCCACCTGCCCAGGCCTGGCCCCTACCCGCCCAGTGACGAGGATGTCGAAGCGGATCCCGTAGAGTTTGAGCAGACTCCGGGCCTCCAAGCCTGAGGCCTCCCTCCAGTGAGTGGCTGTCCTGGGGCAGGAGAGAGTCCAGTGGCTGCTCTGCCCACTCCTGGGGGGGCTGGCCCTCACAGCCCTCATCTTACTCATCCACTGACTCCATCCACCCCAGCCTGAGTCCTAGGTCTCAGCCCTGTGTCACTGCTGAGAACACAGGGGACAAGCAAGCTGGGACCTGCCTTTCATAAGCTCCCTGCCTGCTGAGGGGATGGGGACAGAAGGGTCCCTAAAGAGACATGGGCAGTCGGGGTGGGGGAGGTGGGGCAGGCCCGGGGCTGTGGGGTCCAGAGAGGGGCACTCACTCTCCCCTGGGAACCAGGGAAGACTTCCTGCCGGGAGCCCCTCAGGCTGGATTCCCAGGGCTCAGGAAGGAGCTCCAGGCAGAGATGGAGGGTGGGGAGAGCGCAGAGGGGAGGGGAGCAGGGCGTGGGCGGCTCTAGCCCCATGTGATTGCAAAGGGCTGGGGGACCAGCGAAGCCAGGCCAGGCAGGGCCCAGCGGGCACCTGTAGGCCTGGTGGCTGTGTGCATGTCTGCATGAGGATGAGGAGGTGACATGAGGGGGCAGAAGGATGGGGGTTCTGCTTAGGAACCTCAAAGACATGACAATACATGCAAGGCAAGAGCCTTGAGTGCATCTTGGGTCAGAAAATAAAAAGATTTAGAACTATTATTGGCACAGCTGGGGAAATTTATATATTATTAGATCTATCTGCCAATGTTAAATTTCCTGAGTGTGACAAGAGGACAGTGGTCACCTGGGGAAGGTCCTCAGTCTCAAGACAGCATTGAAAGGGGTGAGTGTCTAGATATCTGCCAATTACTTTCAAATGGTTTCCTTTGAAATCTATCTAAATATATCCAGCTCACTCTAGAGAGGCAGAGAGAAAACAAATGGGGCAAAATGGTAAAAAAAAAAAAAAAAAAAAAAAACCTGGTGAACCCAGATGAAGTCTCTATGGGTTTTCATGGTACTGATCCTTGAAATTTTCTATAGATTCTTGTACTTTTTTAGATAAAACCTTAAGGGAAAAGTAACAAGAAAGCCCCTGTGCCGTGGAGGGAGGTGCTGGAGGCAGGGTGGAGTGGAGGAGGGGCTGGGGTGAGGGGTCCCAGCTGCAGCAGGGTGTGGGGATAGACGGGGTGGAGGCCAAAGGGCTCAGGAGGGAGGCTGGACGGAGCCTGTGCTGGGGGACCTGGAGCTGAGACCCTTCCTGCCCTGGGACCCCCTCACACACAGCAGAGCGTCCAGAGAGATGGGCCAGGCTGTGGTCTGTCCCGGGCACCAGAGGAGGACAGGTCGGGGAGGACCTGGCTGAGGAGCAGCGGGCGGGCAGTGGGGCTGCACCTGAAGTTGTAGCTCCTCTCCTGCAGCTGGAAGGAGTAGTGGGGCCGGCAGTCAGAGCCCACGGCGTCCAGGTCACAATCCCAGTGGACGTGGATGCCCACAGCACCGCCCTGCACACAGCGCATCACTGCTCCACCAGCACGCGGGCCTGGGACCCTCTCCCCATGGCCTCCCGCAATCCTGCCCCCACGGACCCACCAGCAATGCCAGGTCCTCAAAGACCCCTCCAGCCATGGCCACGAGGTCCCCGATGCGGAACACAGGGCAGTAGGGGCTGAAGCGTGGGTCGTAGCGGCAGCGCTTGAAATAGGTGGCATCCCACGTCTCCAAGGCATTGGACCTGAGCGGAGGTGAAGCTGGGGATCAGGCCAGGAGGGGACAAGGAGGATCTGGGCCAGCCAGGACCCACCGTGCTCACTTGGAGAAGTTGAACTTGCTGAAGGTGACAGTGTTTTTGATGAACAGGGTGAAGTTCTCAGCCTGGACCAGCAGGGGCTTCCTGCAGGTGGGGGAGGTAAGAGGCAGGCTCTGCTGCTCCTGAGACCCTGCCCTGGGTGTCAGGGACACTTACACAGGCACAGTGTCACTCTCCACAGGGCACCAGCCCCAGATCTCACAGGTCCTGTGGGTCCCATTGAAGATCACACACTGGCCCGTTTTTATGCCTTGAAAACACGAGACAAAGTCCAGGCCTCCAATCCCCATAGGGCCTGGGAAAGGAGTGGGCAGGGGGCTGCTGAGAAAGAAGAAACACAGAAGCACCACTGGGCCTGCATGAGGGAGCCACCCAGGGTCCCAGCCCAGTCCCCTGAACCCCCATCCCAGTGGAGACTCCAGAAGTAGGGCCCACAGTTACCGTGGCTATGTGTCCCCGTCTCCCCTTCAGGACAGTCCTCGTCAGACCAGCAGTTCGCCAGTGGGATGGAGGGGGCCTGAGGTGGTGAGAGAGCAGAGCTGTCCAGGCTCTGGAGGTGTCTCCCCTGCGTGACCCAGCCCTGCAGTCCCCAGGGACACTCCCCTGCTTAGTCCCCAGGTTCCCTGCGTTTGGGGCACATGGGAAAGCTGGAGGGTGCAGATAAAAGGAGGAGGTCAGAGGGGGAGGGCGAGCAGCCCCCCGGCCAGATAGGGGTGCAGCGCTGTCTCCCAAGGCGGAGCGAGACTCCTTCCCTCCTGACAGTTCTGTTCCTGGAGGGGGAGGGGCAGAAGTGACTCCTCGAGGCCCAGCTCCTCTGGTCCAATTCGGACAACCGAGTTGGGAAGGTGGAGGAACTTTAGGAGGGTGAGCTCATGCCAGGGTGGAGGTGCTGGCACCTTGGATGCCACACAAAGGATGGGACCCTCATCAGAGGGGCCTCTAGGGAAGTGGACCACACACACTGGCCAAGGGACCGCAGGCCAGTCCCGTCCCCGCCTGTTCTGCTGTAAACAGGGACGTTAGTGCCTGCACAGGGTCACGGAGTTCTGGGCATCAGCCAGGAGGGAATGAGGGCGAGTTCTCTGGGAGTCCCAGAACCTGGAGAGGAAGCACCCTCAAGCGTCAGGCACTAGCACAGACATGGCTCCGCCAGACGGAGGGTGGACGCCACTGTCCAGGGCCCCTAGCTCAGGGGCAGCTGGAAGAATGCAGTACCAGGGTGGCAGGAAGGGCTGGGGACTCAGAGAAGCCAAATGAGATGGTGGGACTTTGTGGGGGTGGGGCTGTGAGAAGTGGGCAGGGGACAGTGTGGGGCCACCTGCTCTGCCTCGCTGTCCCTAACTATGTCCTGAGTCTGCCCCTCCTCTCCACCTGGGCTGGGCCAACATCTCCTCTGACAAGACCCCATGGTGACCAGCACAGGCCCCACCTCTGCCCCCATCCACCTCCCTCCAGCAGCCTGCGTGGTCCATCCCAATGCACAGACGGTCGCACACCCCTCCACTGACCCCATCTGTGACTCTGCTGCTGCTGGATCCACTTTAGCTCCTGAGAGGGGCTCACAGGGCTTTGTGATCTAGGGCCCAGTCCAAACCTAGGGACAGCCCCACTCAGTGCAGGGAGCCCTGGAGGGGCCTCATCTCACACAGCTCGGGGCTTTTGCCCACGCAGCCCCCTCTGCCTGGACATCCTCAAGATCCCCCTCCAGCCTCACACCCTGCAGGAAACCCTTCCTGAGGCCCTGTGTTGGCTGACGTGCCTCCCTGGGTCTCCCAGCTGCAGCTTCTGCCCCCCTCGCAGGACGGCCACCTTGGCTGCGCTGTCTGTGCAGGAGCTCCGAGAGGTGGGGAGGGTGGAGTTTTGCAAGCCTGGTCTGGGGCAGGCTCAGCAGGTGTTCGCTGGAGGCTGTGACACTACAAGGACACAATGCATGTGCTGGGAGGGACCAGACGACCAGGCCCCTGAGAGGAGCTGGCAGGAACTCCGCTATTCTCAGGAAACCGGCTTGTGGGATCTGGTGGATCACTCAGCCCCGGCAGTTTCGAGGGAAGGGCCAGAAGCCCGGACATGGGCAAAGAGGATCACACGGATTCCAGAAAACACAGACTTGTGGCCCCAGCACAGTTGCAGGACAGTCTACAAACCGAACATTAACTAGACATCTCTGAGCATTTAGAAAGGGAAGGACGTCGTGTGTGTTTCTGAACGTCAGCACATCCTCTGTGCACATGCCTCACCTCGTTGTGGACGGGCCAACCAGGGACATGTGGCCACTGTGGTGGGACCAACGACCAGGACTCAGGGGACAGGGGCCCCCACAGTTACCCTCCAGCCCAGCAAGCAATTCAGTGTTGGACTCAATTAAAGAAAGGCGTCGCCATGGAGGCAGGCCTCCAGGGCTGTGTCCCGGGTCCCAGCTGTCACACAAAAGCCACAACTGGGGAACTTATAAAAATAGTTAGGATGGTAAATTTTATATTAATGTGTATTTTGGGTCAATAACAAAAATTGGAAACAAATCCACAGCTGGGGAGGAGAGGGAGTATGCTCTGCAACAGATGCTGGATCCCTGGTACGTCCTTAGGTGAGAGGAAAAGGTGAGATTTCAGGGAGAGTCTGTATTTCTGCACGAACGGGCAAGAATAGGGTGGGGCACTCTGGCTTGACCACAGTTGTAGTAAAAATACCCAGAGAACATAAGTGACCCTGCACTCCGCAAAAGAAGGAGTGTGCTGTGTTTGCCCACAAAACGGAAGCTGCCATGGGACCCATTAACAGAGGCTGGGCATAGGGAAGGAGAGGTGATCTTCCAGCTGAGCTCTTGCTATTAGAGCCCATCTAAGCATTGTGACCAGTTCTGAGAGTTACACTAACAACCTGGAGAGTGCCCAGAGGAGGGGCCAGGGTGGGGAGGGGCCTGGACACCTCACAGAGAACAAGAGTGGAAGGATCTGGAAGCAGACCTCTCAGGGGTGCAGAGTCCCATCACCCACAGGCTGGAGGCCTTGGGTCAGTGACTCAGGCTGGCTGAGCCTCAGTCTTCTCCTCTTAAATGGGGCCTGCAGTAATTCCTGCCAGGCAGGGTGCTTGTGAGACGAAATGAAATGATTCAGGAAAGGTTTCAGCTCAGAGCCTGGGCTACAGCAGCACACGCTGAGCCTCAGGCACCTGGGAAGGAGAAGGGGGGACACGGCTGTGACCCAGGGCTGCTGGAGGAACCAGGGACCCGCTGGGAGGCTCCCAGGCAGCCTTACCTCTGGGCATCTGCCCTGAACTTGTTCTGGCGTCACAAGGAAATTGGTCACCAAGAAGAACACGTTCTCTCCCTGGAAGGCAGGGGTCAGGGTTGGCCCCCTTGGCTCCTCGATGGGAGAGGCCAGAGGCTGGCAGCTGGGTTTGGGAGGGAAGGGGTCCTGCCCCATTGAGTCATCAACCCTGTGCCCCAGGACAACCCTGTGCATCTAGTGATGTGCGTTGAGGCAGAGATGGGAGGCTGTCTGGGTTTCTGGCCATTTCTGAGGCCCCTTCCATCTGTTTGAGGCAACTTTTTTTTCTCTATTCACTCTCATTCACTCAACCAGAATTCTCCATGAGCCTCCTGCTTCTAGGCACTGAGGATCCAGAGCTAAACTGGGCCGGGCACCCGCCCAGGCTAGTGGGGAGGTGGATCCTTCATTGCACGCATGGCCAGGGCCGGGGGCCGGGGGAGCAGGTGGTGAGCTCTGCCCAGGAAAAGGCAGGGGCTGTGGGGAAGGGTGGCTGGCACCGTGTGCTGCCCATGACAGTTCTGCACGTGTAGGGGGACGCACACCCAGGAAGGGGCGGGGAGGGCTGGGCAGAGGGCAGTGGGGGTGGCAGCGGTCAGGATCTGCAGGGACTTGGTGGCCACCATCACAGAAAGGGAGCCTCCAAGGGTGGCAAGCAAGGTCTGGCAGGTTCTGATGGAGTCACCTCTGAAAGCTCAGCCTGGCCTCTGCATGGAGCACACGTTGGGGCCCACAGGAAGATCACAGGGACAGTGGGGGCAGCAGGGAAACTGTCACAGATGGAATGGATGGGAGGGAGGGGCAGGGAGGTGTCGAGCAGGGTCCAGCTTTGGCCCTGGGGACATCATGACCTCACTGGATGAAAAGAGGCCCCCCTGGGAGAGGGAGACGGTTCCCTTGGACGAGGCAGGTGTGCACCAGGAGGCAGCTATGCTGGGGCAGGTGTCCCCAGGGTACAGTGTGGGCATCAGGAGAACAGAGGAAACGGGGGCTGTGGAGGATCTGGGTGGAGGGAGGAGGGGCTGGAAGGCAGGGTGGGGTGGGCAGAGGAGGAGCCAGCCCACAGGGCCCAGGGCAGGGAGGGAGCATTCAGGAGCTCCAGGCCCTGCCCCCACGCCCTCACCCCTCCCTCAAGCTCAAGCATTGAGCCCCCAAACCCTCCACTCTTCCCGATGCCCTTTTGTAAATGCAGTCCCTCTGGCCCGGCTCCCTGACTTGTCCCCTTGTCCACTTGGAAACCTCTGACATGTCCCCAAGAGCCTGTCCAGGGCCACTCCTCTGTCAGGCCCTTCCTGAGCCCGGCCCTGTGACAGTGCCAGCACCTCCTCTAGCATCACATGCCCCTCTTGCACACACTTGCTGCAGGTGTGTGATCAGAGGGTCAGTGCCTGTCAGTAGCACCCAGACACCCACCTGTGGTGGCTTCACGAAGTCGGCCACGTCCCACAGCCGGTTCCCCAGCTCCTTGATCTGAGTCACGGAAACCCCTTTGAGTTTGGTGATGACAGAAACCTGGGGGTCCAGGTCCTGCTCCTGGTAGCCTTTTTTGGCCAGGAGGGCCCACCTGGGGAGGAGGCGATGGGCAGTGTGTCCTGTCCCCCGCACACCACACGGTGAGCAGCAGCAGAGCTGGACCAGCCCACTCAGCCCCTACGCACCCTATAGGCTCCCAGTGCAACGTTCAGGCCCCACCTCTTCCCCAGCCTCATTTCCACCTAAACACCCTGCACAGGCCAGACGTTGCACCCACGCATCGGAGAGCCCTGCGCTCAGACTGAGCTGCCCACCTCCTCCCTCACCAGCCTCACCCTCCCCTGCCTCAGCCACACCAGCTCCTCCTCAAAGGCTCCCCTGACCCAGCACAGCTGGTGGCCTTTCTCAGGGACCTCAGGGCTGCAGCTCTCACAGGGGTCAGGGACTACCTCCTGCCCTCCCAGGGCCTCCTGGGCAGGGCGAGACCATCCTGCTCTGTGCCCAGAGCCCAGCACGGGGCTGGGGACAAGGCCCAGGAAAGGGAGCAGTTGGGCACACAGGAGGACACAAGCACATGGCTCGCTCTTGTCCCTGCTGGTCTCTAGACAGAGGGAGATCCTTCCTTCTGCCCCTCCCCTGTCCAACATGCCCCCTCCACCACCACCAGCCCGGCTCCTGGAGAGTCAGACCCCCAACCCTCAGCCCAACAGGACCAGTCAGGGTCCCTCCAGCCAACCCGCCCAGGAGCCATTCTCTTACCCCACCATGTAGACCAGGACCCCGAGCTGCAGCAGCCTCTGCAGGGCGCCCACCCGCCAGTTCTTGGTCATCACATACTTCTCAGTTTTGTAATCCAGAAGCCCCCAGCCTGTCCAGGCCCCTGAGGAGCCCATGCTCTCAGCTCCTGCTGGCTGCTGGGGAGTGTGAGTCAGCACAGCTGCTGCAGCCCCAGCTGAACAGGAGGCAAATCAGGTGCCCAGGCCAGCAGCCGTTAAAGGGACACTTCCACTGGGGGCAGAATCCAGCCCCACCCCAGCCCTGGGCTCAGTCCCAACCCCCAGCTGCTCTGGGCCTCCCTTCCTCCCCACACTCCCTCTGCTGGGCCCTGGGGCACCGACAGGAGCAGCCCCTCTCCCCTGTCCTTTGACCTCACTTCCTGGAGGGGGGGGGGTGAGGGAATGACAGGGTTATAGGTACTTTGAGACGGTGGCATGGGGTCTGCAGGAGCTCAGAGGAGGGGCCAAGGAAAGCTTCAGGAAGAAGGACCCTCTGAGCTGACACTGCAGATTCTGAAGTTCAACAAGCGAAGCTGGCGAGGGATGTTCCTGGAGGAGGAAGCCGCACATCCGACGCTAGAGCAGGAGAGAGAACTGGGACCCACAGAGAGAGAGCGTGACTCTGGCTCCAGAGAGGAGGGTGGCTGGCTCTGCAAGGTCCCCCAGGCCCTCCTGTGCGACGCCCGGTAGACCTGCCCCACCCGCAAGCGCAGGGACTAAGCACAGCTCTGGAGTCAGGCAGGGTCCTCAGTCCGCGGAAGCGGGGCGCTGCTGGAACCATGCGGACTGCAGGGGGAACAAGCGCCGGCAAGGCGCCCAGGCCTGCGCCTGGCCCGTGGCGCGCGCCCTTCTGCACCCTGGCCAGGAGCGGGCTCAAGGTCAGCGCACGCCAGCGGCGGTGTCTGCAGCGACCAACAGCCCGGGGTAGCCCAGGCGACCGAGGAGCGCGTCTCTACTGGCTGCGGGGGGCGCCTGTCCGCTGCCCTCCAGGCTCGATTGGTCCATGCGGCCGGTGGGTCCGCCCACATCCCAGGCCGCGCTCTAAGTGCCACTTGGTTCAGTCCCAGCCCCAGTGCGCGCGACTGCGAAATGGGCGGAACCATGAGGGGTCCCTGCGAGAGGTCTGTGGGGAGGGAAGAGCGGGAGGAAGAGGCGGCGGCCGCTGGGCAACCTGCAGGGGTCCCGGAGGCCGAGGGGGATTTCGACGCCGGTTTGGACTCCGACCTTCAGACAGGAGGTGCCCGGGCGGGGGTTCAGGTCTGTCTCCTCACCTTGGAGGCTTCTAGGTGAGCGTGGAGAGAGCAGGCTGGGGCCGAGGGGGCAGGGTACCCATGTCCAGCAGAGAGCACATCCCTCCGTGGGACACCTGCAGGGCAGCCGGCAGCCCCTCCAGCCCTGTGCCCTCCAGGAAAGCTCTTGGCAGCATTAGTTGTTCCACCATCAGAACACGCTTCCAGAATGATGGTAAAATGCAAAAACTCAGCCAAACAGGCTAAGGAGGGGTGTCCCACCACTTCCTTCAATGAGATCAGGGCTGGGTTTTGCCAACCCACAGGAGAAACTAAACTAACGAATGTATTAAATTTAGAGTTATTTCAGTGTTGTGCCCTATAAAATGTTCATAAAACATACGTGGTCTGCGATGCAATAGAAAAGACACAGCACGCACTTTGCTGTCAGACAGGTGGGTCCTAAGCCTGGCTCTGCTGGGATCAGCTACTTCTAGCTATGTGACTTTGAGGAAAGAACTTGCTTTCTCTGAGCCTCAGTGTCCTCATCTGTATACGGGGCAGGAGTCCCTGTTAGCACAGGAAGAAATGCCTCTAGAGGGGAAACGGGCTGGGGAGTGACAGAGGGCAGGGGAGGAGGCAGACGGTGGTGCCTGGGGAGGGAGCCACACTTAGCCCCTGTCTCCTATCAGGCACCGTGGGCTTGGAGAGCTGGTCAAAGGACACCATCTCCTTGAGGTCCACCGGGGCCCACACCATCGTGCCTGCCTCCTGCTTTCTATGCCAGGGAAGTGCCCCAGAGCTGAACCTGAGACACTGTGGCCTGGGGCCTCAGGTACCCCTGGAGGGACCCTGGGCCAGGCTTGGAGGGGAGGACCTGGGAGGCAGCAGCCATGGGAGTGGCCCTCCCTGAGCCCATCGCACACATTCCCCAGCCTTGCTCTGTGACAGGTATGTCCCATCCCCCACATCTGGGTGGCAGATGGGATCCAGGCTGTGACTGAGATCACTATAAGGGCTGGGGATCCCCACTAATGCACTTGGGGGTCAGAGAAGGCTCCAGGAGGTCTGGTGGAGCCTAGACAGAGAAGCAGGAGTCCCCTGGGCCTGTGGGAAGGGGAGGGCCTTCCAGGTGGAGGGCATCGAGTGGGTGGAGCCCTGGGAACAGGAACCAGGGTAGTGAGCAGCTATGTATGAGGCCTTCAGCCCTGGGGAGGACCAGGCCCTCAGGCCCCTCTCTGTCCCAGGGGGCCCAGGCTCTGGCTTCCACGCTGACCTCCAATCCCTGTGTCAAGTGGCTGGACCTTCGGGACATTGGGCTGTGTGAGGCTGGCACAGAGGCCCTGGCAGGTGCCCTGAGCAGAAGCAGCAGCATCTGTGGGAGGTGCCCAGCCTGGGACATGTGGGCAGACTTTCTGAGCGATGTGGGCTCCCCACAGCCGGGTCTTTCCCCATGGACCTGCTGGTGTTGCTGGGGGAGGGGCCTCAGAACAGGATGGGGGAGTGGGGTGGAGTTAGACCCACTGTGGTGCACCCAACACTGGATGCCACTCCCTTCCTGACCTGTCCCACCCCTCCACCAGCGCCCCCTGCATGTGGTGGCCTCCCAGTGCCTGGATGCAGGGTGGGAGGGTCCTTCCACACAGAGAGATGGGGCTGGCAGTGCGAGAGGAGGGAGGGCTGGGTGGGAGTTTGATGGGGCTGGATCCAAATGCCATCTCTGCCAAAGAAAAGCAGGGTGACCCTGGGCCAGCAGCTCAACCTCGCCGAGCCTCAGTCTCCAATCTGTGAAATGGACCCAACAATGCCACTCAGCCCTCGGGGTTGTGATGAGCATTAAATGCTCAGCAGAGTGTCTGCCCTTGTATGTGCTCCTTGCATGGCCCCTTGGGCTGTCACTGCCAGTCCCCAGAGATGTGGCAGTGGGGGCTCCGGTGGGGGTTGTATTGCTGCCAGGCATGAGTCATCAATGGGCTGTTGTTTCATCCCAGCATCCTCCATAGCACCTCAAAGGAGGTGGCTTTAACCCCTTGACAAAGTAGCTTGTGGACACATGGGGTGGGGTGGGGTATCCAGCCAATGGGTTGCAGAGTCACCATGCAACCCCAGGACAGTCCGCCTGCAAAGCCCCTTTCACTGCCTCAGGCCTGGAGTTTGGAGGATGGAGGAAGGTAGAGGAGGGCAGTGCCTGACTTGGACCCCACTGACTGAGGAGGGGTGCTGGCCCCCAGATGTGGACCTGTCGGAGAACCAGCTGGGAGCAGTGGGCGCCCAGGCTGTGTGTGCCGCCCTCACAGTGACCCCAGCCATGCAGAGGGTACAGCTGGCAGGGAACGGCCTGGAGGAGCAGGTGGCCCAGTACCTTGCTGAGCTCCTGCTGGCCCCCACGGGCCTGAAACCCCTGGACCTGAGCTACAGCAAGCTGAGTGACCAAGCAGATCCCATCCGGCCTGGGCCACCATGGGGCCCGTCTTCCTGGGGCAGGTGTGGGTGGAGGTTGGCAGGACCACTCTGAGCATCCGTGCTCTGGCCCCTCTCCCCACGTCCCACCTAGGCCTGCCCCTTGCCCACTCCTTCCACACAGAACTCTTACTCCTCGCTGGATGTCTCATTGCCTGCAGCTACCTGTGCTGGGTGCTGACTTAGCCACTAGGGACGCAGCATGAACAAAACAGAGGTCCTGGCCTCAGGGAACACGTATTAACAAGGTCATGCGCCATAATTACTGGTGCTACAGAGAAACAAACAGGGCGTAATTCCAGAGAAGAATAGGGATCCCTGCTTAGTGGGGTGGCCAGGGTGGCCTCTGTGAGGAGGTGACATTGAAGCTGAAATGTACTGGGTGGGAAGAATCAGCCATGGCAGGACCAGAGGGAGTGCATTTCAAGCAGAACCGTGAACACAGAGGCCTATTTCTTAGACTGATGGCCACTAGTGTGACTGGGCTATTGGGCCAGGGGAGAGTGGCCAGGTTGTGGTGGAGAGGCAACAGGGGGTTGCGGGACGACAAATCACGGCAAAAGGAATGAAGACTTTATTCCGAGTTGGTGGAAGACATCAGTGGGATTCCTTGATCTCACTACTTTCTCTTGTGCCCCAGGGTCTTTGCATGGGCTGTTTGCATTGGGCAGGGAGTCTGCGCTCTGTTCTCAGGGAGGGCGCCCCTCCTGCAGGGAGCTCTCCGCGGTGCTGAAAGTGCCCGCCCAGGCGCGTCAGACCCCGCGGGCTGGCTCAGCGCTCTGCCCAGTCAGCGCATCTGTTTTCCTCTCTGCCTTTCTTTAGACTCGCTTTCCTAGAACTGTGCTGGGACCATGGAGAGGGGTCAAAGTCAGGTCCCTGAGGGCCCCTGGGCTGGTAGGAGAGACTGGCCAGGCAGACAGGTCTGACGGCCAGAGCCTGGAAGGAGGGAAACACGGTGGACATGGTGCCCGAGGCTGCCCAGCCCAGCCAGGTGGGCAAGGCTTCCTGACACCGTGACCCCAGGTTAGAAGGAGGAGGAGCTGTTAGCCAGGTCGAGAAGGGGGTCAACAGTTCCACACATGGGGACAGCCCGGGGGCATGTTGGTCCCTGCACTTTTGAGAACTGGATGCAGGTCAGACTGGCTGGGTGCTAACGGAGTGGGGAGCAGGGTGGGTGGGTGGGTGGGGCTTCTGCCCAGGTTACATGAACGTCTCTCAGGGTTTCTTCACCCCACACAGGCCCCACTTTCCTTTCTCTACCACCCCTGCCTCCTCCCACCACAGCTGTGCTGGCCTTGTCACTTCTTGCCTATAAACTATGGCACAAGCCTCTCAATAGTCCCCTGGCCTTTTGTCTCTGCCTCTGCCGACCCCAGTCCATGCCCTACACCCGCTGCTAAGGAGTCCAGCCTTGTCACTTCTTAAAGCCCTCCCTGCCTCCTCACCACTGATAGGGCAGTGCAAACTCCCTTGTCCTATCCTTGAAGTCTCTCAGCATCTTTCGAGTGCCCATCGCTCCTATCTCATTTTACTGGCTTCCCCCCACCTGCCACCAGCGCCAGGCCTGTGTGCATTTCTGCAAGTGCCCCGTGCTCCCTTGGCCTCCACACACTTGCTCTTTCCTGTGTCTGCTCTCCACTATGTGTGCACACGTGCATGAGGACTCCCTCTCTTCAAGGTTATCTCCTCAGTCCTCACTTTCCTGACCCCCACGGCAGGGTTAGCATCCACTCTGTTCCCACGCCTCCCTGTTGTAGTCTAGAATAGCTCACATCCCATTAATTTGTATTATTGTCTCCCCCATTAAATATGAAACCCCTGAGGGCAAGCAGGCCCATGTTGGGGTCAGCTCCATGACCGTCATGCCCAGCAGAGACCCTGGCACACAGCGGGCATCAGCATCATTTTCTGAAGCAGTAAACAGTCAATAAGAAAGTCTCTCTTGGTGTTTCTGAAGGGTGGACACTTGGACCAGCCCTGGCAGAAAACACAGGACTCACCGAGCTTGACATGAGCTGGAATCACCTTCGAGGCCCAGGAGCCATGGCCTTTGCCAGGGGACTGGAGGTAAGAGGCCCCCACCTGTCGGCCCCTCCTGCCTGTCTTTTGGGGACAGGTCACCCAGGGGCCAGCTCCCTGTCTTTGCAGCTCTTCAGAAATGAACCTTGGATCTTTTCATCAGAGCTTCAAGAATATTTCTTTAAGTGACTTTAGTTTTCCCAGCTCCCCTTAATGACAACAATGTCCTCTCCCCCTGTGCCCACTCTCACATCACTTACTGAGGGGTCCAAAGATTATTGTCACACCCTTCCCCAGATGTCACAGACACTCAGCTGGTGGGGACATGGTGCAGTCTGGTGACACATGCTCACTGTTGGGCATATGCAGATGCTTCCTGAGATGACACCCTGGCACCCTTGGGTCCCAGCATACTCTCCCACTGCCCACCTACTCCCTTGGATGTGGTGGCTTCTAGGCCTCAGGAGTGGGTGGCTCCAGCCCCTGCCAGGGTGGCACAAGACACCTGCAGTGCACCTGGTGCCAGCTCCCTGTGTGGGTCCCCCTCAAGGAATGGCAGCCATTGCCTTCCCCTCTGACAGGGGCTGGCCTGGGCTCCTGCACACAAGGTGGCAGGTCAGGCTCTGTCTTCCTAGCACATCCACGAGCTCCAGCCTTCTTCCCACCACAGCCCCCCAGCAGCCTTTCACTGGAGCCCCTCTGGGCCCCTGGGCTGCTCTGTGCCTCAAAGGCCCTGCCCTTGAGAGGCCCCCAAGTGGGCATGGGGGCTGATCGCTGTGTCTCTGGGGCCTGCAGCTGCGTGGCAGCCCCCCAGGCCCTGAGAGTCACTCACATTCACACCCCTCTCTCTGCTGGGCTTCCAGGGGTTCGGCTAGACTTCTCACCACCAGCCAAGACACAAGACCTGTCCCCAAAAGACAGGCAGGAGGGGCCGACAGGTGGGGGCCTCTTACCTCCAGTCCCCTGGCAAAGGCCATGGCTCCTGGGCCTCGAAGGTGATTCCAGCTCATGTCAAGCTCGGTGAGTCCTGAACTCTGCCCTTCTGCACTCAGTCCATGCTCTTTGCACCTTTGGCCTCCTGGGCTCCAAGGCTATGGCCCCTGACTTTCACCACTGTCACCAATGGTCCCAAGGCTTCACTCTTTTGCATTTCAGGCAAACATCTTCCTGAGAGTCCTGGACATCTCATACAATGGCCTTGGAGATCCTGGAGACTTTGTGGTGGGTGAGGCACTTAAGACCAACAATGTATTGGAGGAACTTGACATGAGGCGAGGAGCATTGCATACCCCCTGTGTCATAGTCTCAGGGCTCATAGCCACCCCAGGGACCAGGGGCTCTATGATCTTGCTGCTGTTCACCACTTTAATTCCCAAAACTACCACAGTCTACCCATGATGGGGCCTGAGCTGCAATCTGAGAGCGCCCAGCTCCGTCCTTCTCACTCGAGTTCATCATTTGAACATTGGGGCTTGTGATTCCCACAGCACAGGTTGGGGCTTGGAATTGCACACGTGTGTGTGAAGCATCTTCAGAGAGCCTGGTGCAGGGCGGGTGCTCACATGCTCTGCTCAGCTCATGGCAGCTAGGGGCCTGCTGTGTGTGGGCTGCTCCTCCAGGCCCAGACAGGGAACCAGAGCAGGGGCCACAAGCCAGAAGGGAAGGAAAGAGGCAGAGGCCTGACAGGTCATGGCTGCCGGGGTGAGCAGGGCCTGCCCGCTGCAATCTTGCCCACCTTTGCTCCCCATGGAAGGAGCCAAGGCCAGAGGAGGCCCCAAGAGATGCTTAAATTTGATGCCAGAGCTGGGGTCTGAGGAGTCAGAGAGAAGTGGGACTGGCTTCAGGACAAAGTGGCCAAGAGCGATGCTGAGGCCTGGAGTTCAGGTCCAACAGGAGGAGGAGGAAGAGGGTGTGGGGAGGGAGCTGAGTGGTTTTCCTGAACACCGCTGTCAGGGTGATAGGGACAGGGTGCCAGCTGGAGCACAACACATGGGAACTGAGCTCTGAGGACCAGGGAGCAGCAGCTGGTCTCCACCAGGGGGGTCACTCTAGGCGTGTTTTCTGGGTGATCTCTTCAACAATTGGGGCCTCCAATGAAGCAGGGTCATTATCCAGCTTTTACTCACTGACCTGCCCAGGGTCCCCAGCGTGTTTGTGGAGCTGGAATGTGACTCCTGACCCAGTGATGGACCAGCAGCTCCAGCTGGGACCCTGGGGAGATCTGTGTGCAAGGCAGCACCATGCTCATGTCTTTCTGTTGCAGCAACAACCACATCTGCAGTGGGAGCCCTGAGCCCGGGCCTGGGCATCCAGGTCAACCAGACACTGAGGACTCCTGTTGAGAGTGCTGACCTGATGGGGGAGGCCCCAGCACAGACCTGCCTGTGCCTATCCACACAGATCCCTTCTCTGTCACATCTCCCCACCCCAGTGGCAGCAGGGTGCAGTTTCCAGAGCCCTGATTGGGAGGGGGCCTCCTGGCTTCTCCTTGTGACCACTTCTTCCCTTTGCCCACCTCTGGCCTTGCCCATGCACTTCTGCAGACTCCTCCCCTCCATCCTTCCCTCCCAGCTGTCCTCCCTCCTCCTCAGCCCACTGGAGAGCTGCTCTGCTGTGATGGCTGGGGCACACTCGCTTCCCCTTCATCTTCTCTCATTCTTCCTCTGGCCTTGCTGGACACAGGCTCAGACCTACCTGAGGCCTTGTGTGCACAGTATAGGTTCCTTCCTGCAGGGTTGCCAATGGGGAGGGAGGGGCTGAGCAGGGCTGAGAGCAGAAGACAGAGAAGGGAGGGTGCAACAGAGGATGGAGCAGGCCCACAGGGACCACTCTGCCAACAGCATGTGCTCAGAGGACACTACAACCAGCTCCAGGGGATCCAGCCCTGCCTGGCCCTCAGCTCCCTCAACTGGCAGAGGCGCCCCCTGCAGCACCCCATCCCCAGCCTGAGGCTCACCCCTCTGCGGCCCTTGGCTGGAACCCAGACCTCTCTGGAACCCCATTTCCAGCCACCTGCTGGACGGTCCCCCAGAGGGCCCATAGGGGTATTAGATTCTGAAAGTCCAACCTGGATGCACCATATCCCTCTAAGGGCTGCCTCCTCCCCATCATAAGCTGAGCCCAGCACTTGTCTCCCTTTCCTACATCTCCCCTCCTCCATCTCACCTCCTACAGAGAGCTCAGGCTGCCTGCTCCTCCTTCTCACTCCCCTCCTCCAGGCCTGTGCTCCTGCTACTTCCTCCTCTCTGGCGCTTCCTGCCCACCTGCTCCCAGGTGATCTTTCTACACCAGAAACAAGCCCATGTCCCTTCTGCTTTAAACCTGTCAGCAGCCCCCTCTGGATGAATCCAGGCTTAGCAGTGTGTCATTCACAGCACGCCCTCGGGATCTGGGCTCTGCCAACCCCCCTCTTCCCTCCTGCTCTGAAATCCATCCTCTCCCTCCAAGCTGCCTGGAAGTCTCCGTGCACACGGGGCAGTTTCTCCCTCTGTGTTGCTCCCGCTGCTCTTCTTGCTGAAATGCCCAGCTCCGCCCACCTCACCTGCAGAGCTCAGCTCAGTGGCTCAATCCCCATCCAACCTTTACCCCCAGGAGAGCTGGTGCACACTCTCTCCTTGGACATATCACGCTGCACTTTTATGATGTTCCTTTTCCTCTACTCCCCCAGTGGGTGGTCCGTTTACGGGCAGGAGTCTGTCTCGTGTGTCTGTCTTTGTCCCCTGCACTGAGCCAGGCACTGGGTGGGCACTCAGCCAGCATCCACTCCTTTCCTCTCTCCCGGCCCTGCAGCCTCACCCAGGGCATTCTGTCCCATGGAGACATTTCTGAGCAGAGGCGGTGGGGCGGTCCTCGGCCATGTCAGCAGAGAAGAGGAGTCCTTGCTTCCCTCTCACGCTGCTCTCCCGGCCTCCCTGGGCTCAGCTGCTCTCAGTGTCCTGCGTGTGTTTCTTAGGTGTCTGCTTTCGTGTTCTCCAGTCTGTGCAGGGGGACCCAGTGTCTGCCCTGGAACTGCTGGATTTCTCTGTGAGGGCTTTTCCTAAACCCCACCTCAGTCCTCCCAGCAGCCCTGTGAGGCCTCATTTAAGGGAGGGAGTGGGAATTGGAGGACTAGTGTCCTGCCCAGATGCATGGCATGGCCAAGACCACGTTCCAGCCCAGGCCTGAACGTGGGTCTTGACGCCCCTCCAGCCCCACTCCTGCTCCTGACTGGGGTGCCGCCCTGGCCTCACCTCAGACCCCTGCCTGGGTTCTTCACCAGCTGAGAGAATAGCTGCCTCAGGGTCACAATGCTCCCTGTTCACTGATGTTTGGATTTGCAGGTCCAGCACTCGCAAGGCGGCCCCTCCCCCACCCGCACTGCCTGAAGGGGGATCCTGGTCCTGGAAGAGTCACTGTGCGGGTGTGAGGGAGATCAGGATCCCTTTCACTCAATTTTGCCTTTTTTTTTTTTTTAAAGATTTTATTTTTTCCTTTTTCTCCCCAAAGCCCTCCGGTACATAGTTGTATATTCTTTGTTGTGGGTCCTTCTAGTTGTGGCATGTGGGACGCTGCCTCAGCGTGGTTTGATGAGCAGTGCCATGTCCGTGCCCAGGATTCGAACCAACGAAACACTGGGCCACCTGCGGCGGAGTGTGCGAACTTAACCACTCGGCCACGGGGCCAGCCCCAATTTTGCCTTTTTAATGTAGAAAAAATGTCATTCTTTTCCAAGGCAGTTAAACACTAAGGAGAGAACCCCAAATACGAATTATTAAAAGAAAGTCTAGTCCCAAATCACTGCTCATTCCAACCCTGATTCACTTCAGTCCAGACCTGAGTCAAAGCCTCTCCAGAGACCTGTCTTCACAGCTCCAACCCTCAGGCTCGGGACACCTGGTGTTGAACGTCGTTGTTCCCTTCTCCCTTCTCCCTGCCTCGTCTCTACGGTTCCACAGCCAGAGATGAGCTTGCCTTGACCATGTCCCTCTGCTCTGAGAAGGCCGCTCAGCACTGGACTCCATCATTCTAACACAAACGGAATACGTGAAATTGTCCTGCAACAGTACATGCTTGTTCAATACGATGTACGGTTACTGTCAGAAGCGTTAGTATAGTGGAAATCCTATAGGGTTTGGAATCAGACATTGGATCTTGGATTCTGGATCAGAGATCAGCTCTAGTCTAGATACAATGTTCTGTTTCCTGTTCCTTCACTGTTGTCATTAGTCTAATCTGCCTAGCCCAGATTGTATCCTCACCTTCAAGGGAAATCCTTCTGAATCCTTACAGTTCATGTAAAACCCTTCCCAGGACTCAGCCTTGTGTCCATGTGAAATGGGGCTAGTACCTTCCTGCCAGGGTCACTGTGAGACGGGATGAGATGACAGACCCTACAGAAAGGGCCTGTGCAGAGACAGACTCAGTGCTGGTTCTCTTCCTCCAACCTCTCTGGTTTTCATTTCCTGTTGAGGAACAATATTTATGCTGCAAAGTGCACATGGATTAAGGGCAGAGTCCAGTGAATTTTCACAAACAGCATAGACCTATGTAATCAGCTCCCTGAAGCCCCCTGGAGCCCCTGCCCTTCTCTATTTTAAGTTTGGGGAGTAATGACATTGTTACCCATAGGAGAGAAGCTGTCCTAAGGAGCTTCTTTGACGCCCTGTGTGGGTAAAAGAAGTCAAGTTCTCAGAAAGTGACAATGTGCTGCCTGGTCCTGGGTCTCTCCTCAGGATGTCCAGGTGAGCAGAGAGTTTGATGACCTCGCCAGCTCAGTGAAGGTCACTCTTCCAGGGCTTTGCAGAAAGACTGCTGCCCGCAGAGTGGAGCACAGAACAGAGTTGCTGCCAGCCTTCAGCCCGTCCCCACCAGCGTCTGCCCCTAAATGACCGTGGAGTGTGGCTTCCTCATCTTCCATCGGCCACTTCAACTTCCATGTGGAAGGTTCTGGACCTCACCATGCCTTGTTACCACCTGAGTCTGCACTGAGTCCCCATGTCAACTAGGGGGAAGTCCTACAGAGCTGGTCTTCACGATGACACAGACACCTGTACCCTCCTCAGCCCCCACGGTCCCTGCACTAGCCTGGGCCTCCTGCTGCTCTCACTCATTTGGTGAATTCACTCATGAGTGAATTATATGATACGTGAATTATATCTCAAGAAAGCTGTTACCAAAAAAAAAAAAATCCACATTGTTTGATCCAAATTGTGTAAAAAAATATATGAATACATATACACAGAAAAAAAGACCCAAAAAACCCCTGTCATCTTAATAATGTTTATGTTGTGGGTTTCTGTATTCTATTTTCTTTATATTTTTCTGCATTTTCCACACTTGCTACTCTAAGTATGTGTTATTTTAGAATCAGAAAAATAAATAGCACTTAACAACACAATGTGATACAGGCTACAGTTCCATCATGCGCACAGTATGGTTGGAGCCCTGAGGGAGGAGGGCATTATAGATTGAATTTTGTCCCTCTCAAATTCATATGTGGAAGCCCTAACCCCAGTGCGACTCTACTTGGAGACAGGAAGTAATCAAGGTTAAATGAGGTCATAAGGGTGGGTCCTGACCGGATAGGATGAGTATCCTTATCAGAAGCAGCACCAGAAAGCTTGCTCTCTACCCCTCCCCCATGTGAGCACAGCAAGAAGGCAGCCCTCTGTGGGCCAGGAGGAGAGGCCTCACCAGAAATCAAGCCTCCCAGACCTGGATCCGGGAATCCTGGCCTCCAGAAGTATGAGATGTCGACTCAGGGAAAATTCACAACACTTCAAATAGCAGATATTTACTTGGGCAATTAACATTGCAACTCAGGAGACACAGATTCAGGCAGAAACCCAAAATGGGTTCTGAGGAAAACAAGGAGGTAAGGGTTTATAAAGGCTGAAAGACATAAATTACACAGGTGGTTTTGCCAAATTTGTGATTTGTGCTGGCAACAGCTGTTACCTCTTGGCTATTTGTGATCTGTTGCTAAGGCCATCTCTAAGGCAGGAAATTTTTATCTATGGGAGTAAGCACATTTCTGTAAAGGTCAATAGGACAACAGTGAAGCAGAGTTCAAAAGTTAACATTCCCTCTGGTAGAGACGTGGTATGCCTGCATAAGCGCCATTTCCTTAAGGGCCTCCCAGCTCCATTTTAGAAGCCTTGACATATGTTACTCCATTTTGTTGACACTGTCCACATTTTTCCCTTCTGATCAAGAAGTTTCAGCAGAAAGCATCATGGATCAATCGTTTGGTATATTGACATTTCCCTCATTGCCAGGAAGGCTCATTCCTTTGAAGGCATGTCCCTTGTTGGGGGAAGCCATGTGCTCAACCATCAGTAGGACTAACATAGTCAGAGGCTCTGGAAGCAGTCTGAGCAATAAGGAGCTGGTCGGGAAATGAGTCTTAGGCACAGTTTCTGTCTGGAAAACTATCAAGTCTTTTGTTTGGAGTTTAAATATTGGTCCATCACCTCAAGTCATTGAACAATCATTATTCAGGAGGTAAAGACAGACACACAGTATCAAGAAATGCAAATCTTTAGTAGCTTGAAGGTGACAAATACTGCAGAAGACAGAACAATAATCACTAGTATAACATGGAGCAGGTCTGAGGGAGTAGCAGCATAAGAAGCTTAAACACAAGTACACATAACAAAATTCTAATAATCATAAGCAGTATCTGAAGTCCTCATCTCATCCAAGCACATACACCTGAAGAAAGCCAGTTGAAAACATGAATAGGGAACCAGAGGATGTCATTAAAAGACACTGGACTAGATACACCCTGTGCTATTTTCATAATTTTTCCAATTTCTAGCTCAACTTCTCCAGAAGAGTTGACCCAGGTACAGCAGGATGTGTTGGTGATGACACAGATGCCACCCTGTTCTGCAAGGAGATAGTCAAGTGTCACATGATTATCTAATACAGCCCTCCCTAAGAAATCCAGGGATTGTTGTTATTGAACCAAAGTTGATGCAGTAGAATTTGCCAGTGTAGCTAAGGTTAAGGATACATTTTTTTTACCAACAGTCATCATGGACATCATCAATGCAAGGACAAAGCCTTTGGCAGTGGGCATCAGTGGAGAGTAGATGGGGTGAAAAAAGGGGTCGTTTCGCGTAGACCTATGAGATGGTGGTTGGGTTTCTCCTTTAACAAGAACTTGAAATGGAATCCTATGAAGGCATTGTCCTGCCATATGCCGGCTGTCTAGACATCCATAAGCCCACAGCTCCCTGTAGGTGGAAGGTGTACTCAGAAGCAGGCACATAGTATGCAGTACCTTCTACTTCTGTAGCAGTGTCAGTGGTCAGGGGCACTTGGTAAGGTCCTTTCCAGTGGGGCTCAAGGGCTGTCCTCCTCTGATGATGCTTCCAGAATACCCAGTCACCAGGCTCGAGACTGTGACCAACAGGATCCTTTAAAGTGGGATCCAGGAAAGTATCTTTAACCTGTTGATGATGGGCTGGGGATAAGACAGTAGAAACTCACAGTAGCTGGTCACACTCACATAAGACAACAGAGGATCAGCAGAAGGTTGCGGACCAACAAACTCTGATCTGCTGGTGACTGTCTCATGTGGAGTTAGTTCATGTTTTCCAAAGAGGGCACTGAAAACAGACAGCAAGGCTGAAGGCAATACCTTAGGCCAGGGGAGTCCAGTCCACCGTATGTAACAAACCTCAGAGACAATTAACAGGACTAGAATCTACTATCTACAAGGTGCAAACAGAATTTTTCTCTCTATAATTACCTTCATTTTCTTTCCTTTGCCAAAGCTAATCACAGTAAACTAATTTGTTTATATTAAAAACTTAACCTGATTATTTATGCAAGTGAAAATAAGAATACTCACTGAGTTTCTGAATTCTGGAGGGATCAGGTAGGGAGAAAAGGTAAATGTTTCACCTTTGTTCACATAGGTATGTGTTACCAAATAGACATTCAATGAATATCTGTTATTCAGTTTAACTTAGTATAAACTTTTCTCTTATTTACATTTCTTTAAATACTTGTTTTAACAATTATGTTTGGATTAGACAGTAAATAGTTAACCATCATCCCAAGTCATTCCCTCTGCAGACAAATTCTGCAACAGAAACAGCAGGAACCAACCTGGCCAGTGGACCCAGGTAGAAAAAGTTGTATGTTTGCTTTACATTCACTAGTGATGACTTGGAAGACATGTCTCTTTCTATTAAACCAACAAACTTGAACTATTTTTTACCACAGATTATCTCAGATCACTTGAACTTGAAAAACACTTGGGTTAGTTTCTATATTTCTGATAGTTTTAGGAATACTTAACTTACATAAATGTTTAACTTTGGCAATACCATTTGGAGGTAGAAAAATATAATATATATAGAGAGAGAGAGAGAGCCGTACATACAAAGAGATACAGATACACACAACAGAGATCTTTAAGAATTTTAGCTATGTCTCAGATCCAAAACTGAAAAGAATAGTTGGATCCAAATTGTGTTTCTGGCAGATGGACTAAATTAAGGTTACCTGCTCAGATGGCCAAAAATTTTTAGTAAGGATTTGTGTTTTCTTTGTATTCTGTAAGGATCCTTTTACGAGCTGTTTTGAAGTCCTTTTGTCTTTTAGAAGCTCCCGCATACCAACTGAAGCATGCACTCCATCGTCTCAGGGAGGTTTGGAATCCTCTCTTTTAAGGGTGACCCTTAAGGTGGATGTATCTGAAACAAAGCTTCCTCAGAATGGTCATTATCATTCCCAGTTATTTCAAAAGTTCACCCATTTCCACTTGTTTAGTTTTAGATCTTTTATTTTCTAACCGTGCATGCAAATGAACTAATTTAGGTATTTTAAATAAGCCCCATTAGGACCAAGAAAGTTTTAAATCATCCTTGGGTAAAATGGGTCCATTGGGGTAAAAATTTACAAGAGGGACCATATTCTTTCAACATAAATCCAGCTGGGGTTCTCAAAGGAAGGTGACTATTTACGGTTCTTCTATAACAATTGTTCCCCATAATTTAGAGAGGGCTATTCTGAGATGACCAAGGCAGGAGGGTCTATGCCTTGGGTCAGGTATGTGCTGCCTGTGAGGACCACTTCCCAGAGTGTCACCAATGGGCCGTTGATCTCTCTTTTATGTGTCTCAGAGATTCCTGAGCAGCAAGTGGTGGCAGGTTGCTCAAGGTCCTAGGATGACCAGTCCTTCATCTGTGCCTTCCGATGAGCTTGTGAAGTTCTTCTGACCCAAGAACAGGGTCTGTTCTTCACTGGGAGGCCCTGTGAGACCAGTGCACGTCACGGACAGAGAGCCAACACTTCTGCTGGATTTCCAGTCACCTAGAAACAACGCAAAAAGGGTCAGAAGGAGCAATGCGTCTCATCTTCGGAGTTGGAGGACCCTCATTTGGACAACAGGAGAAACTACGAGGTCTGCACTGGTTATGAAGAACAGCTGAATTTTGAATTGTAAGAGAATGTGGCCGCTTGAATAAAATGAAAATCTACTAGAGCCCAAGAATACTCACCAAGAAATGTCCTTACACCTGAATTCTCCGCCCAGTTAAGGTGAGGACGGAATCCTCCCCTCCAAAGGACAGAACCAGTTAGTCCTCCCAAATAAAATCTTCTCTGAACCTCAACCGAAAATAGGAGCTTTGGATCCAGGAGAACTTACTGCTGGAGCTCTGAGGCTCACCAAGGGAAACGCGAGAGAACAAGGCCCTCTTGGAGGTGCCTTCCACGTGTCCATGGCAGCGCCAGGGTCCGCACTCAGTTGCTCCGGATCTGCCGACTACACCAAAAAATATCAACTGAGGAAAACTTCACTACAGTTCAAACAGCAGATATTTATTTGGGCAATAAGAATTGCAATTTGGGAGGCACAGATTCAGGCAGAAACACAAAATTTGTGCAGAGGAAGAAAAAGAAGGCAAGGATTTATCAAGGCAAAAAGATAAATTACGCAGATTGTTTTGCAAAATTTGTGATTCGTGCTGGCAACAACTGTTACTTCCTGGCTATACTGATCGGTTACAGCAATCTCTAAAGCAGAAAGTGCTTATCTATGGATTTCTTGATAGGTGATCAAGATGACAACAGAGAAGCCCAGCTGAAAAGTGACATTCCCTCTGGTAGAGAGTGGTGTGCCTACCCTAGCCCCATTTCCTTAAAGGCCTCCCAGCTCCATGTTAGAAGCCTTGACAGATTTTGTCCACAGAGAAAATAAACTTCTTATGTTTAGGCCACTGGGACTATGGCATTTCGTCATGGCAGCCCAAGCTGACTGAGAGGAAGGACCCACTTTCCCGGCACACGGGCAGGGAGGGTTTCTCCCGTGTCCCTGGCTCTCTGTCCTCCTCGGTCCCCTGCTTCCTGCTGCCAAGGCCGTCTTTCTACGGCAGACCTGGGGGCACCGTTCAGAGGCTCCCCAAGGCCCGCCTGCTGTGTCCCAGTGCAGGGGTCGGTCCCCACTGTCCTTAGGGCGGAGGAGAAGTTAAGGGTCCTCGTGAACACCCACTGCTGAGTCGCCAGCACGGGGCGCTGCGCTCAGGCGCTGAGCGGGCTCCGCCTGGATCCCCTCCCCCGCTTTTCCCGGAAGGATCCACACACTGGATCCTGACGCAGCTTCAGTCCATCTCGACGGAATGGAGGCATCGGGGACTGTTCCAAAGTCCTCCAACAGGGACACTGTGCCCCAACTCAGCTCTTGGGGGTGGCACGGCTACGGGGCACCCCCTCCCCGTCCCTAGAATCCACTCCTCCTTCAAGAAGCAATCAGATAGCGCCGGTTCCCAGGCGCTGGATGGGAAAGGCTCTTCTGCACCAGAAAAGGGCTGGACAGGAAAGAGCAGCAGAAGGTCAGGACTTACACGCTCAGGAACATCCTGTGCGCCACCCAGGGGCTGCTACGGCTGCACCAACCAAAGGTTCCAGAATGTGCCAGAAAGCCCGAGACTCCCTCCACTTTATGCAACCCCTAGCCTTCCCGCAAAACCCGCATCTAATCAGAAAGCGCCAGACTCCGTACATCTAGCAACAGCCAATGGAAAGCGGGATTCGTCAGCCCACCCCTAGGCGCTGGGGACCAATGGCCCCAGGGGCAGATCTGGGAGCAAGCCCCGCGGGCGAGGTCGAGGGGTGGCGGGGAGCTCGCTATGTCAGAGCAGGGGGACGGGCGCTGCAGGACGGCACGATGGTACCCCGGGCAGTGGCCTCCCGCAGACGCACAGGCCGGAGAGGACGGAGCCGCCACATTTGGCGGCGAGGCCAGGCTGGGGAGGGTGGGGGCGGGGCCACGGGGGCCTCGGCTGGGAGTGAGGCCTCAAAGCCTGGAGGCCCAGCCCTCGATGGAAGGTTTTTGAGAACCCGAGAGCTGTGTGTGTGTGTGGTGTCACGTCTACCAGGATTGGTCACTAGAAATTCAGACTGAGATGCTTCACAGAAACGCACTTTCAAGCAACACGTGAACATAAATAGCGTGTGGAGTCTGAATCCTCCCCAGGTGGTTCTTTCAAGTCAACGTGCGTCCCACGAAAAGCAGCAGGCGACTCTGACACCCACCCAGCGCTTCCCCAACAGCTGCGTTCCAGCTGCTCACAGGGCTTGGTCTGTCCAGCTCTATCTCCAGGGAGAGACTGAACACAGGTGATGATCTTTCTGGCCTCAACTGGCTTTTCTTTCTTTTACTCTGAGTGCTAAGGGTGAGGAGTCCAGTGACCACAGGCAAAGTCCGGTGCCATTCCCTTGATCTGGGCTCAGGCGCCAGCAATCGTGTCCACCTTTGATTGTGCACCATCAGTGCGAACGTCAGCGCAGTGAAGGGACTAGGAACCTCCTAGTCCTGCTATGAAATGCTTGTCCCTCCACGTGCCCTGGAGAGGTCTGTGGACCCCCAGTGCCTGGGGACTCCACTGTGGTCACTCTGAGGACCGGGGCTGGGTAGGGGCTCAGGAGAAACAGGGTCGTTCCCAGGAGGGAGCTCAGCTTCACTGTAAAGGAAGAAAGGAGGAGAGCGGACAGTCTGCTTGCAGGTTTGGGGGCAGGAAGGTGAATCTTCCGGGTAGGAAGGGAACAAGGTCATCTTCCAAGAATGTGAAGAGAGGAGTTGGTCTGGAGTTGGACAGAGGAAGTTTCAAGTAATTTTTTCAGAGAGCAGATCCCAAAGCTCTTCCCAGGGTGCTGATGAACTTTTCCTCTGGAGGAGTGAGCTCCTTGTCGTTGGAGTAGTTCTTTCTGGAACTGAATGCTTCCTTCTGGGATGCTGTGGGGGGATTGCTGCATTGTGTCAATCTTTGATGCCCTGATGACTCTGAGATTCCCTGCTTATATAACAGACCACACGACTGCAAGTTCTGGGGACTGTGCATTAGAATTTAGGGTGGGCAGCACACCTCCAGTTTCATTGGACTTCCTCTCTGTATTTGTAAGGATGCTATGTCTACAAGTGAACAAGTGGTTCGTGTCTGTACACTTAGGTTCCCAGCAGGAGAGAGATGGTACATTCAGAATAGGTACATTGAGGAGAACCTTTAAAAGGTACCATTTAGAAAGGAATGGGCAGAATTTCAGGAAACCACCAAAGGGCAGCACAGTATCCCAGCATTTGAGATGTCGGGAGACATCACCTCCTAGGCATGAAGGGGTGAGAGGAGGGAGTGGTCACTGGAAGTGGACAGGGTCACTTTAGGAGGAGTGCTGCCTGCTGAAAGTTGTGCCTTGATAAGCGGCCCTCAGCAACCTATGGCAGGCAGGCAGGGAGGCAGCCTGGGAGGGGGCGGCCTGCCCACACTTGCTTCTGCCCCTGGCTAAAGCACCTGGACACTGGAGGGCAAGGAAGCCTTTTGAGGCAGTCCACGTGGGGCAGCCCCTGGGGGTCCAGAGCTGGATGGAGAAGCACAGAGGGGAAACCTAGAGGGCAGTTGGGAGGCATGCACACACAGTGACCCCTGGTGCCTGGGCTATGGTGACCTGTGTCCTAGTCCACTTTCCTTCCCGGACTCCATCACCTTTTACCTAATTCTTTCATTAGGACACAATCAAAAACTGCTGTAGGAGCCGGGCCAGTGGCACAGCACATTGCACATTCCACTTTGGCAGCCCAGGGTTTGCTGGTTCGGATTCCAGCTGCAGACATGACACTGCTTAGCAAGCTATGCTGTGGCAGGCATCCCACATATAAAGTAGGGGAAGATGGGCATGGATGTTAGCTCAGGGCCAGTCTTCCTCAGCAAAAAGAGGAGGATTGGCAGCAGATGTTAGCTCAGGGCTAATTATTCTCAAAAAAACAAAAAAAAAAAACAAAACAAAAACCCTGCTGGATTCTTCAGAGAATTACATGACTAGGCATAATGTGGAGTTAATGTTGACATTAGATGACTTCCACGTTTTAAAATAACCTAACTTTTGTATAGTAGCAAACACTTAGGTTCTGGGCTGACTCTGGCACTCAGTAGCAGGGTGGGTTAGAGCATGTCAGTTTCACACAAAATGGTCACATAAGCCTTGGGAAATAAGGTTTGAGAAAACCATGGATGCTCTGAAGCACATATGTATGTTCTGCATGCCATGGAGGGACAATGGCCTTGAAGACAAGGGTCTCCCCTTTATGCTGTGGTTTGAAGCAAGCACATCTCTATCCATGTGGGGCACGTGGGGGTCCAGATCGGCGATGTCTGCTGGGAATGGTACTGCCTTGAACATGGAATTCACCTGATGGTCAGATGCGAAGTGACAAAATCACTGGCGGTGGGGATGACTCATTCAACATGTTCTTCAGCAAGATTGGGGCTGGCAAGCATGTACCCAAGGCAGTGTTTGTGGACCTGGAGCCTACTGTGTCAGTAGGTACACAAACACTCAGGGCACCTCTCCTGGGAGGGTGGGAGACCCTTACTAAGGCTCCCTCATGTGCTCTTTTGAATCACTCTGCAGAATGGATGGACGTACATGTGTATGCCTGTGGTCATGTTAGGTGACACACTGGAAGGTTAGTGCCTGAAACGTCGGTGGGACTCAGGCTCCTAATTGAGAAAAACCTGCTGTGAGGTTGGCCAGCAGTGAGATGAGCTGGGGGTGGAGTCACTCGTGGCCTCCTCGGCCCAGTCAGGTGGTTGTGTAGACCCTGTTTACAGGGCGCCCGGGCACCAGTCCCTCCTTAGTGCTGTGCGCTCCCTCAGGCTGGGGAACGAGTCTTGACCTGCATCTTAGACACAGAAAGCTCAGTATAGAATATTCATTGGGTTCCTCCAGATTAGAAGTCTGAGGTAGTTTCCGAGGACAGCTGCAAAGAGAGCACCTTTCAGTGGTCACCCAGGGGATGACAGAATGTCACCCTGAAGCCTGTGAGACCCAGGCCACATAGGGTGGCCTGATGGGACTGCCCAACAACAGTCATGCTGGGGACTGTCTAGCCTGTAAGGGATTTTTAAATTATACCTTTGGCTGTAGCTACGGGGATGGAAGAAACAGGCACGTGTAGAGTTGCCTGTGTGCAGGTGTGTTTGGGAACTGGTCACGCTGGCATTTGTACCACGAGTTGACTCTTCTTTCCTAGAGCCATTGGGTGCAGTTGTGGTCTGTGTATTACACAGAGATGTTTTCTATGAGACACCGATGCTGCTGACCTACAAGACACAGCACAGGCTTCATAGAAGGGGACAGTCCTGAATCTGTTCACCCTGGTGAGTTAACAATAGGCCTTAGAGACTCGTGGCCCCTGTGTCCTCTTTGTAGATGAAGTGCACACAGGAACCTATAGACAGCCCTTCCACCAGGAGCAGCTGATCACCAGGAAGATGCAGCCAATAATTATGCCAGAGGCCACTGCACCATTGGCAAGGAGATCATTGACCTGGTTCTGGAAGAGATCCACCAACTGGTGAGAAGAGCACCAAGAAGGCTTCCCGTGGACGCTGTCCTGGACAGGATGGTAGGCCTTGGAATGTGAGCAGGAGGACGTTTTGGTAAAACTGAGGCCAGAATCACGAGTCCACAGTCTTACACTCCAGTGTGGCTGTGGCGCATGCATACTTCTTTACCATCTGTCTGCTTTGCCTCTAAGTGCCATGCATGTTCTCTGTGGAGGGTGTGAATCACGTGATCTTGCAGAGGAAGAGAAGTGACCGGGGCTGGTTGGAGGTTGCGCTGTACCTTCTGCCTGTGTTGGCTCCTGTTCTCTGCTTTCTCTCAGGCAGATCTATGCGCAGGGCTGCAGGGCCTCCTCATCTTTCACAGCTCTGGGGGCGGCCCTGGCTCTGGGTTTGCATCTCTGCTCATGGAGCGCCTCTTGGTGGACTATGGCCAGAGGTCCAAGCTCGAATTTGCCATTTCCCCAACCCCTCAGGTTTCCACGGCCGTGGTGGAGCCCTACAACTCCATCCTGACCACCCACACGACCTTGGAACATGCTGATTGTGTCTTCATGGTGGACAACAAAGGCATGTACAACATATCTTGGCGCAACATGGATCTCGAGTGACCCACAAGCACCAACTGCATTCATCTCATAGAGCAGGTCCTGTCCTTCATCATGGCCTCCCCGCAATTTGATGGGTCCCTGAACATGGACTTGACAGACTTCCAGACCCACCTGGTCCTGTACCCCTGCATCTACTTTCCTCTGGCCTGAACCCCAGTCAGCCGAGAAGGCCTACCAGGAGCAGCGGCCCATGGCCAGGATCACCAACACCTGTTTCGAGCTGGCCAACCAGGTCAACTGTGACGCTCACCGTGGCAAGTACCTGGCCTACTACTTGTACAGGGTGAGGCGGGATCCTGAAAGACGTCAGTGTGCCATCGCCATCATTAAAACCAGCACGTCATCCAGTTTGTGGATTGGTGCCTGACTGGAGTTAAGGTAGGACTATGTGATGGGGAGTGGGTCGACCGGGCCCCAGAGGAGGCGGCGTCTCTCCGCCTGGGCCCAGCTGCCAGCACGCCTCCCGCGCCTCCTGCCCCGCCCTCCGGAGCGGCTCCCGCCTCAGCGGGCTCTTCCGAGAGCCGCAGCGCCCAGCGACGCCGGTCGCGCCACCCCTCCCCGTGGCTGCTCTGCTCCCGCTCCGGCTCACCGGCGTCCTGTGTGGCGAGCCTCGATGGCCCCTCCTGCAGATGGGGAAACTAAGGCTCGGAGATTGAGCCACACAGGGAGGAGGGCTCGGGGGCCACACCGCTGGCTGACCCGAGGCTCCACTTTAATCGGAGCTCCCCTCCTCCGGCCCGTTCACCGCGCGGTAACCGAGCACCGCCGGGGCAGGCGCGGGAGGCGGCAGGAAGATGGCAGGAGAGCGCTGCCGGCCCGGCCCGGCCCGGCCAGGGGCTCGCGGAGGAACGGCGACGGCTCCGGCGGAGGTTCGGGGAGGCCGCTAGGACGCGGGGCGGTCCCACGCACGGCTCCCGCCACTCACGTGTGGAGTCCACAGCGTCGCACGCCTCGGACGGAGGCTGCCGTTCAGCTACCGAGCGCCCAAATGTCGTCATCAAGCTGCGCGTGGCGTCACGCCCCCTGGCTGGGAGGGAAACGGGCCGCAACCAATGGGAGCCTCTACCTCTGCAGGCGCCTGCGCAAAACGACGGCCAAATTTTGCGTCTCCGCCTCTGGCTGCGCGTGCGCAAGGAGGGACAGCTGCGCGCCAAACTCCTGGGCGGCCGCCTTGTAGACCCGGCAAGGACTGCGCGAGCGCATAAGGAGAGGCCGTTCATTAGGGCCAGCGAGGCGCGGCCTCTAGTGGGAACCGGACGCTAGAGAGCGCTGTGGGAGCGCATAGTGGGGCGGGGCGGGGCGGGGCGGGCCGGGGCGGGGCGGGGCTGGCGGCGGGCGAGGCCATGGTCGGGGGCGGGGAGAGAGGGGGGCCAGCGGATGGCACGGGGCGGGCTCAGGGGCCAGCAGGGCGCGCACCTTCGCGCGGCCGCGCAGATGGAGGCGCTGGACGCCCCCCCGGGCCGGGGGCGCGCCCAGGTATAGGAGGCGGCCCTGCAGAAACTCGCGCTGCGGCCGAAGAAGGCGCTGAGCGCCCAGGAGATGGACCCCAACGAGCTGCGCAGGCGGCGGGCGGCGCCATCGACCCGACGTGTTCAATGAGCGGGCGCGGGCGGGGCTGCACGCTCGGCGACCCCCGACACCCCTGCTCTCCACTCCCCGCCCTTGCCGGAGCCCCTGAGGCCCAGGGCAGAGTCGGGGCTTCAGGGTGGCGGCCACGCTCGCCCGCTGTCGCCAAGCCGCCTGGCCCGGGCAAGGAGGGCTCCCTGCGCAGGGCGTCTGTCTCTGCAGGAGCCCGGTGGCCCTGCTGACGCTGCACGTGGCGCCCCTCGCCGTCCTCCAGATGCTCCGTCCGTGTGCCGAGCAGAGGCTGCCGAGCGAGCCCCAGGTCCCTCCGGCTGTGTCTGCCCCCATCGAGCGTGCCTGAGACGAGAGGTCAGAGTTGGGCCCGGTGCTCCCCGCCCCTGTGGCCCGGGTGGCGAGGTGGCAGGGATGGGGAGGGGTCAGCGCCGGGCACGGGGTGGCCTTGGCCCTCAGTGGCCAGGTCTTTCCGTCGGTCTTGACCCAGGACACCCTGGGCCAAGCCAGGGGCTCGCCCCTGGGGCTGCAGTCCCCAGCTTCGGCCTGGCTGCCGCCCTGGAGAGAGCACCTGCGGATCGGGTGGATGCAGAGCGGTTGCCCCAGGGAGGCCGAGTAGGCTGGGCCTCATCTGGGACTTTTGCTGCCCTCCCCTCTGCGCTCCTGCCTTTGTTCCACAAACTCAGGAACGCGACTGCTTTGGTGCCTGTGCTCATGGTTTGTCCGGCCTCAGGGAAGCGCTCAGGGAGCTGGGCAGGCAGATGCCTTCCTGCCACCCCCTCATCTGTACCCCACTCGCCCCAAGTCCTGCTCTGCAGTCTGGCCAGGTGAGCTTCCCGCGGGCCGCGGGACGGGCGTCAGCGTGGCAGCCATCAGCTTAGAGACTGAGGACAGGGTTTCAGGGCTCGCTTTATTAGAGACTACTCACAGTCCTCCTGTAATGGGACCAACCGCCCCGCCCGCCCCGCCCCGCCCCTCTGAGGCTAACTCAGCTGGGTGAGACTTGGCTCTGTAGAGGTGTCCTCACCCCAGTGGAGGACAGCCGACCAGGGGGCAGGGAAGGGGCAGTGTGGTGCGCTGTGCAGAGCAAAGCCCTGGGTGTGACAAACACCTCAACCTCTGAGATGATATCAGCCACCTGGGTGGGCAGCCTTGAGGACAAACTATGACTCTTCTTTTCTGCCTGGTTCCTGAGCTTAGAGTACCTTCCAGGCATTTCCACGCCCCTCCCCACATCACCACCTGGAAGTTCTGAGGGACGGGCGCAAAGAGGGAATGTCACACCTCACGTGTGATTCTTATACTGATTCCATGTTGAAGTGATAATATGTTGGATATTTGGGGTTAATTAAAACAGATATTTAAATCAATTTCCTGTTACTTTTTACTTTTTAATGTGGCTACTAGAAAATTTAAAATTACGTGTGGCTTGCATCACCATTCTTGACTTCCCATCCCCATGTGGAAAATGAAGAAGCCTGGATGGGTCTCCCCACTAGTCCCAGGGGCACGTGATGCCTGAGGGGCTCCGAGAGCCGCACAGAGCTGGGTGATGGCCTGCTGTCATTGCTAGATGGTTTCTCAGGGCCTTCGGTGGCTCAAAGTTACCTTGGTTTCTTATTGCCAGGGTTTAGGAGCCTTGTCAGATTTAAAGATGAATGTTGTTTGCTCTTCTCTCCTCTCCTCTCATCCTTGAGTTTCCAGAAGGGTCAGGTCCTTACACTGAGTGGGAGAGGACGCTCATGTGTGGCAGGCTGAAGGAAAGCTGGCTTCACAGTCAGGCCCTGTCTGAGACCCGCCACTTGCTGGGGGTGAGCTGTGCCTGGCTGTACTCCCGAGTCCTCAGGAAAGGCCCCTCGTGGAGAGTTCGGGGACATCGCAGCACCCAGGGGCAGGCCCGAGGCCACAGAAGCCCTCCTTCTGCCCGGCCGGGCCTGCGTGGGGCTGTGGCCTCAGGAGGGCACTAGCACGTTGGGAGGCGCTGCAGGGTAGTGGGGTCCATGCTCTAGTAGGAGACGGGACCCTTGCAGTGGGGACCAGAATACTGGCATTTGCCCCAAAGGAAATGGGGGTGATGGTTCTCTCTGCGTCTGTCTTTTGTGAGTGACTGGTGGGCTGCATTGCCCAGCTTCACCCACCACACACCCCTGTGCTCTCTCTCTGCTCTGGGTAACCTGTTACTACACCTTTGTCACATCAAGTGTGCACGAGCACTTGAGTGTGAGGCCCAGGGAGGTGAGGCCGGGAAGACCCGAGCCCTCAGAGTTCCCAGCATGGCACCACTGTGACCCTCCCCACCCACCGGGCAGCAAAGACCCCCTGTTCTCTGAGGAAGAACTTTCCAGAAATTCCCTTAAGAAGGGCTGTTCCACCCCGGCAGGAATCCTGGGGAGAATTCAGCTGTCAGTTTTAGCATGAAACAGTCTGATGTCCTTCTGGAGGAGTCAGGGTCTGCAGAGTCTCAAATGCAGATGCCTCCACTTGCTCAAGGTGACAAATGGTGACACAGAAGTGACCAGACAGGCCCGAGAACTCTCCTCACGTCTCTCCTCCAAGAACTCACAATGCCCTGTTGCAGGCAGTCTGACTGAGAACCAGGATGGAGGCTGCGGTCAAGGAGGACACACGTACCCTGGCCACAGCCCGCAGGGCAGACCCTGCCAGGCCAGAGGAGAGGAGAACCCTGGCTGGGGCAGGCCCAATGGCGGAGGGATGGGGCCCATCTCGTGAGCCTGTTCCCAGGCATGTTTGTCCCCATGGGGTCCTCTCAGGCTCACTGATGCTGTCACCCGCTCAGCCTGGGGCAGCTGCGCTTGTAATCTCACACCCTGGCCCAGGCGTGGCTGCAGATCTTCCTGGCCGTCTGCACAGAGAATAAATTCAGCAAAGGACAAAGCAAGGAGGAGCTGAACCGAGGGTGCGACCTAGCAGGCGGGGAGGGAGCCTGGGAGCAGGAGGCTTGAGCAGTGAGTGTGTGCAGAATGCTGAGGGAGGGCGGGAAACGTGGGAGAAAGAGCTTTCCAGATCAAATCCAAAAGCCTGCCCCCCGGACTGGACAGTTGATGTGCTTCCTGACCTGTCATGTCGGAGAGGAGGAGAGTGCCTGGGGGCAGGGAGACCAGCGGCCCGCAGGGAGCCCTCCTGTCACGGCCAACCGCGTGCGCTCCCCAGGGCAGGAGTCAACAGGCCGAGCTTCCCTTCCCCGAAACTGACCTCCAGAACTTTCCCCATGGCTCCTGGCATGGCCTCCGTCCTCAGAGGGTCTCCTGCACTCTGCCAAGGAGACTCCTCTTGGAGGTGCTGTCTCCAGGTGGTGCTCAGCCTCAGGACTTAGGGCTGCCATAGGGTCCCCACTGAAAGGACCATGACAGAAGACGTAAATGCTGCTCAGAGAACACAAACACAGCAGGTGTGCGGCGCAACTGTGCAGCTTGCCCTGGTTCCTGATGACAGTGTCCCGTGTCTGCTCAGGGAGAAACAAAGGCAGCGGTGCTCTAAGTGGAGGCCAGGCACTGGCAGAATGTGGCGGCCAGGAAGGATCCAGCCAGAGGATGTCCTGCCAGCCCATTGCTGCCAGGCTGCTGGTGGGGGGGATGGGGAAGAGCCCCCCTGGGAGTGGCCCCTGAGAGGGGCAGAGATGCCTCCTGCTGCCCTGCTGTGGGCTCCCTAGCCCCTCGCAGAGGCTCTGTGTGCCTTCCTGCAGCTGGTCATAAAGCTTTGTGAAAACCTGAGGGTCCGTTCATGATGTTCTGTGTGCTGGTCCTGGTTATGCTACAGCTGAACTAACCAAGTGACCGAGACCAGTGACCTCCCCCTCCGGGACCTCAGGTTCGGGTCTGAGAGAAAATACCCATATTACTAGGTCTTTTATAAAGAGATGTCAGCACGTTTTGCTTAAAGTGAAACTTATGACGCTTTTACTGAGACCACAGACAGTGAGGACGAGGATGAATTGTGTTGTAACCTACAGCTTCTAAGCTTCTGTGGGTCCTAAATGCTGTGGAGAATCCAAAAAAGCCTTTCCCCCCAAAAATGTCCTGACCTTATACATTTGATCCACAGTTTTAGGGATTTTTGTGGACACCCCTCCTTCCACAGACCTCAGATTTCACTACTCCAGTTCTAAGCTTTTATTACTTTAGTCCACATGCCCCATCAATAGAGAAGCGTGAAAAATGCAAAGTCAATTGAAAAATCTAACTCAGTTTCCCTACAATTTAGTAAATCTTTGTGCTTTGAAAACTTGCAACTGACTATTTCACCCTGGGTCATGTCACATAGCAGTGGCTCCTTACAGATGCAGGTGGCGCTCTGCCCACTCCAGCTGTGCAGCCCTGTGCAGCCTGAACCAGCCTTCCATGTGGCCCGTCCAGCTCTGGGGTCCCACCCGCTCCTGTGGGCAGATGAGTGTGTCCCAGCCAAGCATCACGACAGACAGAGGTTGAACACAGCCACTTTAATAGGGAAGCATGTCCTGTAATGTTACAGTAGGGGAAGGACACACAGGGAGGGCTGCCAGCCGTGCTCCCACTCAGCGCTCTTCCCCTGCTTCGGCCTCGGTTTCCACGGAGCCCACACCCACCTCTTCGTAGTCTTTCTCCAGAGCTGCCAGGTCCTCCCGGGCCTCAGAGAGCTCTCCTTCCTCCATGCCTTCCCCACGTCCCAGTGCACAAAGGCTCACTGTGCGTACATGAGACCGAACTTACGGTCCAGGCGGGCCCGGGCCTCAGTGACAGCAGTGGCGTTGCTCAGCATGCACACGGCCCGCTGCACCTTGGCCAGGTCTCCCCTGGGACGACGGTGGGGGGCTGGGAGTTGATGCCCACCTGCCAGAAAAGGGGAAGAAAGCGCTCTGTGAAGCTTCTGTCAAACCCAGAAATTGTGGCTGCATCGCGGGAACAGAAGACACAGGTCCCCTCTGGCAACCCAGGAGAAGGCTTGGTTCACCCTGCAGTCCTTGAGCCCTTCTTGGTGCCAGGCAAGAAGCCAGGAGAGCAGGGTGCTGGACTTCAGACAAGGAAAACAGGGATAGAGGAGCCCTGGAATTCGCCACCCTGACTGGGTCCCAAGCTGCCTGAAGGGCTGTGTCCCAGCAACTGGGACATGTGACAGGAGCCCAGGTGACAGGACTGTCTTCCTTCTGAAAAGGGACACTGCCCCGGATTCTTCATACACTGTTATCTCCACAGGCATCAACAGGATGGGGATCAATTTCAGTGGCTGAAACCTCTTCCACCCTGACAGACTCAGAGCACACAACTGTGGCTGTATCACAAGGGGAGATCGTACCCACTGCTTTCCCACCAACGAGCCAGGCTGTGCAGAGCAGGGGGACAGGGACACTGTCAGAAGCCCTAGGACTGCTGCTCCCACTGCACCAGGAGGTGGCCTATGTGTGTGCTAAGGAGGAGGAAGGCAGTGACATTCTAGGGCTGGGACAAAGGGGAGGCATTCCAAGTTTCAGATCCAAGGGACAAGGTGACCAGAGGTTTCAGCAGCAGCACACAGGGTCAGCTGGGGCCCGGGTCAGCAAACACTGTCTGGAGAGGGCGAGACACTACATGGTCTAGGCTGGGTGGGCCACGCGGTCTCTGTTGCAGCCCCTCAGTTCTGTCTTGGCAGCAAAAGCAGCCACAGCAATCCTCCCATGAGCAGCTGTGCTGTGTCCACAGAAAACGCATTTACAGAACTAGGCAGCTGGGCCACCCACCACGCTGACCCCGAACCAGAGGAGGCCCAGAGGAGGAAGGCCCAGTGCAGAACCCCCGCAGCGGGCCCAGCAGAAGCAGGGAGGGTCTGAGCAGGCAGAGGAGGCATGAAAAGATTCAGGGAGGCACAGTCCCGAGGGAGAGGATCCCCAGGGTTTGGTGACCGAGGATGGACAAAGCTGGAGAGCGACGGCAGGGTTTCCATCCCGTGTCCAATGGAAGGGGGGAAAACTGTGGTCTGAGGAAACTCGGGCCAGAATTTCTAGGCTTACCAAGACGGAAATAAAGATGTTGCCATTTTCCTCACAGAAAGATCCATGATAGTTTTTTTTTAAATCCAGCACTGCAGAGGAATTTAAGGTGGATGCAGTTTCTACAGAGTCATGGAATGAAGTGAGATTCAGGGACAGCAGTCAGTTCACAGTAATTCCCCCATTTCAGATATCCACATGAATTACCAAATGCTAGGAAAATGCCTCCATTTCTCAGTCCAACCGACATTTCCCACACTAATTCTACCACTCAAGAAAAAGAACAAAAATCCTCTAAAATTTTTCTATTCTGTTAATTAAGAATACTCTCCCCACAGATCTCTACTGTGATGACTCAGGAGGGAAGTTAAAGATGCCCCTTAATAGACGATCACTCTGGGTCCCTAAGTTACAGCCAAGAGCTGAGCTGCAGGGAACAGAGGATTCTCTGAAAGGGGCCATGTTCCACGGCAGGGTCTGCTGCTTGCTAACGGGTTGACCCACTCCCCATCACCCAGTCCTACCTTAACCCCACTTGGGCCCCAAATCCACAAACTAGATGGTGCGCTTGGTGTTACTGGTGGTGATGGCCGCACTGACATCCTTCAGGATCAGTGCCCCCTGTAAAACATGCAGCAGTCCATGTACTTGCCACAGTGGGTGTCACACTTGACCATCTGGTTTGCCAGCTCGAAGCAGGCATTGGTGATACTGGCCACAGACAGCTGTTTGTGGTAGGCCTTCTCAGCTGAGATGAGCAGGGTGCAGGTGGCCAGGGGGAAGTGGATGCAGGGGTACAGGACCAGGTCGGTCTGGAAGTCTGTCAAGTCTAAGTTCAGAGCCCTGTAGAATGGCAGGGAGGCCATGATGGAGGACACAATCTGCCCAATCAGACGATTGAGGTTGGTGCCTGTGGGCCACTTGATATCCAGGTTGTGCTGACATATGTTGTAGACGGCTTCACTGTCCACCATGAAGGCACAATCAGCATGTTCCAGGGTCGTGTGGGTGGTCAGGATGGAGTTGTAGGGCTCCACCATGCTTGGTGGAAACCTGGGGGGCTGGGGAAATGGCAAGTTCGAGCGTGGACCTCTTGCCATAGTCCACCGAGAGGCACTCCATGAGCAGAGATGCAAACCCAGAGCCAGGGCCGCCCCCAGAGCTGTGGAAGATGAGGAAGCCCTGCAGCCCCGCACACAGATCACCTGAGAGAAAGTAGAGAACAGGAGCCAACACAGGCAGAAGGCACAGCGCAACCTCCAACCAGCCCCGGTCAATTCTCTTCCTCTACAAGATCACGAGATTCACACCCTCCACAGAGAACATGCATGGCACTTAGAGGCAAAGCAGACAGATGGTAAAGAAGTATGCATGCGCCACAGCCACACTGGAGGGTAAGACTGTGGACTCGTGATTCTGGCCTCAGTTTTGCCAAAATGTCCTTATGGTCACATTCCAAGGCCTACCATCCTGTGCAGGACAGTGTCCACAGGTGGCCTTCTCAGTGCTCTCCTCACCAGTTTGCAGATCCGGTCCAGGACCAGGTCGACGATCTCCTTGCCGATGGGGCAATGGCCTCTGGTGTAATTATTGGCTGCGTCTTCCTTCCCGGTGATCAGCTGCACCGGCTGGAAGGGCTGCCTGTGGGTCCCTGTGCACTTCATCTACAAAGAGGACACAGGGGCCACGAGTCTTTAAGTCCTGTTGTTAACTTACCAGGGTGGACAGATTCGGGACTGTCTCATTCTACCAAGCACATGCTGTTCCTTGTAGGTCAGCAGAGTCGGTGTCTCACAGAAAACATCTCTGTGTAATACACAGACCACAACTGCACGCGATGGCTCTAGGAGAGAGGAGTCAACTCGCAGGACAAATGCCAGCATGACCAGTTCCCTGAGAATGGAGAAGAGCTCTCACACCCGCACACAGGCAACTCTACACATGCCTGTTTCTTCCATCCCCGTAGCTACAGCCAAGGGTGGAATTTAAAAATCCCTTACAGGCTAGACAGTCCCCGACATGACTGTTGCTGGGCAGTCCCATCAGGCCACCCTATGTGGCCTGGGTCTCACAGGCTTCAGGGTGACATTCTGTCATCCCCTGGTGGCCACTGAAAGGTGCTCTCTTTGCAGCTCTCCTCGGAAACTACCTCAGACTTCTAATCTGGGGAACCCAATGAATGTTGTATACTGAGCTTTCTATGTCTAAGATGCAGGTCAAGACTCGTGCCCCAGCCTGAGGGAGCCCATAGCACTAAGGAGGGACTGGTGCCCGGGCACCCTGCAGACAGGGTCTACACAACTACCTGACTGGGCCGAGAAGGCCACGAGTGACTCTACCCCGAGCCCATCTCACTGCCGGCCAACCTCACAGCAGGTTTTTCTCAGTTAGGAGCCTGAGTCCCACGGATATTTCACGCACTAACCTTCCAGTGTGTGACCTAACGTGACCACGGGCATACACTTGTACGTCTGTCCCTTCTGCAGGGGGATCCAAAGGAGCACATGCCCTTTAGCAAGGCTTTAGCAAGGCTCTCCCACCCTTCCAGGATAGCTGCCCCGAGTGTCCATGTACTTACCGACACGGTGGGGTCCAGGTCCACAAACACTGCTCTGGGCACACGCTTGCCAGCCCCAGTCTTGCTGAAGAACATGTTGAATGAGTCATCCCCACTGCCAGTGGTTTTGTCACTTCGCATCTGACCATCAGGTGAATTCCGTGATCAAGGCAGTACCATTCCCAGCAAGCATCGCCGATCTACCCCACCTGCCCCACGTGGGTAGAGATGCACTGGCTCTTTGAACCAGAACATAAAGGTGAGACTCTCATCTTCAAGGCCATCATCCCTCTATGGCATGCAGAACATACATGTGTGCTTCAGCGCGTCTATGGTTTTCCCCCGCCTGCCCCACGTGGGTAGAGATACACTGGCTCTTTGAACCAGAACATAAAGGTGAGACACTCATCTTCAAGGCCATCATCCCTCTATGGCATGCAGAACAGACATGTGTGCTTCAGAGCGTCTACGGTTTTCCCCAACCTTATTTCCCACAAGGCTTATGTGATCATTTTATGTGAAACTGACATGCTCTAACCCATTCTGCTACTAAGCACCAGAGTCAGCCCAGAAGCTAAGTGTATGCTACTACACAAAAGTTAGGTTATTTTAAAACTTGGAAGCCATGTAATGTCAACATTAACTCCACATTATGCCTAGTCACATAATACCCTGAAGAATACAGCAGTTTTGATTGTGTCCTGACCAGGGAACAAGGTAAACGGTGATGGAGTCAGGGAAGGAAAGTGGACTAGGACACAGGTCACTGTAGCCCAGGTGCCGGTGGCCCCTGTGTGTGTGTCTCCCAGCTCCCTCTACATCTCCCCTCTGTGCTTCTCCATCCAGCTCTGGACCCCTGGGGGCTGCACCACGTGGACTGCCTCAAAGGGCTTCCTTGCCCTCCAGTGTCCGGGTGCTTTAGCCAGGGGCAGAAGCAAGTGCGGGCAGGCCGCCCCCTCCCAGGCTGCCTCCCTGCCCACCTGCCATAGGTTGCTGGGGGCCGCTTATCAAGGCACAACTTTCAGCAGGCAGCACTCCTCCTAAAGTGACCCTGTCCACTTCCAGTGACCACTCCCTCCCCTCACCCCTTCATGCCTAGGAGGTGATGTCTCCCAGACGTCTCAAATGCTGGGATACTGCGCTGCCCTTTGGTGGTTTCCTGAAATTCTGCCCATTCCTTTCTAAATGGTACCTTTTAAAGGTTCTCCTCAATGTACCTATTCTGAATGTACCATCTCTCTCCTCCTGGGAACCTAAGCGTGCAGACATGAACCACTTGTTCACTTGTAGACACAGCATCCTTACAAATACAGAGAGGAAATCAAACGAAACTGGAGGTGTGCCGCCCACCCTAAATTCTAATGCACAGTCCCCAGAATTGAAGTCCTGTGGTCTGTTATACAAGCACCAAATCGCAGAGTCATCAGGGCATCAAAGATCAACACAATGCAGCAATCCCCCACAGCATTCCAGAAGGAAGCATTCAGTTCCAGAAAGAACTTCTCTAATGACAAGGAGCTCACTCCTCCAGAGGAAAAGTTCAACACCCTGGGAAGAGCTTTGGGATCCAGCCAACCACACAGTTTCAAATGTGTATTATTCATTTTGCCTTACTTCAACCTAGACACCCTGTAGTTCACAGAAAGTGTTTCCCAGGAGGCCTGATGTGGCCTTCGACTCTGTCAGCCCCCGTAGGATCAGCATCAGCTCTGTGACCCCGGAAATCCCGCAATTTCTGCATTTACAAGATGGGGGCCTGGGAGCCAGGTGGTCTGCAAGGCCACTGCCATCTCATGATCTAACCAGGATGCTAACCAGAGATATCGGGAAAATCATTCCTAGCTTTCAACAGAAAGCCTTAATTATAAATTCACCGCCAGCCTCACCTGGATCATTCACATTTACATTTCTTTAGTCAGCTGTATCTGCCTCTGAAAAAATTACTTGAAACTTCCTCTGTCCAACTCCAGACCAACTCCTCTCTTCACACTCTTGGAAGATGACCTTGTTCCCTTCCTACCCGGAAGATTCACCTTCCTGCCTCCAAACGTGCAAGCAGACCGTCCGCTCTCCTCCTTCCTTCCTTTACAGTGAAGCTGAGCTCCCTCCTGGGAACGACCCCCCGTTTCTCCTGAGCCCCTACCCAGCCCCGGTCCTCAGAGTGACCACAGTGGAGTCCCCAGGCGCTGGGGGTCCACAGACCTCTCCAGGGTGTGTGGACGGACAAGCGTTTCATAGCAGGACTGGGCGGTTCCTAGTCCCTTCACTGCGCTGACGTTCGCACTGACGGTGCACAATCAAAGGTGGACACGACTGCTGGCGCCTGAGCCCAGATCACGGTAGTGGCACCGGACTGTGCCTGTGGTCACCGGACTCCTCACCATTAGTGCTCAGAGTAAAAGAAAGAAAAGCCAGTTGAGGCCGGGAATATCATCACTGTGTTCAGTCTCTCCCTGGAGACAGAGCTGGACAGATGGAGGCGCAGACGGAGCCCCGTGCGCAGCTGGAAGCCGCTGTCGGGAAGCGCGGGGCGGGTGTGGAGTCGCCGCTGGACCCGCTGCTTTTCCGTGGGACGCGCAGTGACTTGAAGGAACGGCCGGCGGAGGATTCAGACTCCACACGCTATTTATGTTCACGTGTTGCTTGAAAGTGCGTGTCTCTCGAGCGTCTCAGTCTGAATTTCTAGTGACCCCCATACACAGCTCTGGGGGCTTCGAGAACCTTCCTTCACAGGCCGGGCCTCCTGTGCTCTCCGGCCCCGCTCCCCGCCTACGCCCTGCAGCCCTGGCCCCGACCCTCCCGGGCCTGCCCCTGCCGCCCCAAGTAGCGGCTCCGTCGCCTCCCGCCTGGGCGTCCGCAGGGAACAGCGCCCGGGGTCCCCATCGCGCCAGGCTGCTGCGCCCCCTCCGGCCGCCTCCACACAGGAGCTTCCCGCCGAAGCTGCTCCTAGACCTCACCCGGCCGGCACGCTCGGAGATACGCCCCGCTACCCCGCGGCCATTGGTCCCGAGCGCCTGGGGGCGGGCCGACGCCTGGAATCCCGCTTTCCATAGGCTGTTGCTCGAAGCGCGGAGTGAGGCGCTCTCTGATTGGATGCGGGTTTGGTGGGAAGGCTGTGGGTGGTGCAAGGTGAGGGGAGCCTTGGGCGTTCCGGTGGGTTCTGGAACCTTTAGTTGGAGCGGCCGCAGCACCTCCTGGGTCGCGCACAGAACGTTACTGAGTACCTAAGCCCCGACCTTGTGCTGCTCTTTCCTGGTGCAGAAGGACCTTTCCTACTCAGCGCCCGGGAACCGGCGCGATCTGATTGCTTCTTGAAGGAGGAGTGGATTCTAGGGACGGGGAGGGGGTGCCCCGCAGCCGTGCCACCCCCAAGAGGTGGGTTGGGGCACAGTGTCCCTGTTGGAGGACTTTGGAACAATCCCCGATGCCTCCATTCCGTCGAGATGGACTGAAGCTGCGTCAGGATCCAGTGTGTGGATCCTTCCGGGAAAAGCGGGGGAGGGGATCCAGGCGGAGCCCGCTCAGCGCCTGAGCGCAGCGCCCGGTGCTGGCGACTCCACAGTGGGTGTTCACGCGGACCCTTAACTTCTCCTCCGCCCTAAGGACAGTGGGGACCGACCCCTGCACAGGGATACAGCAGGCGGGCCTTGGGGAGCCTCTGGACGGTGCCCCCAGGTCTGCCCGTAGAAAGACGGCCTTGGGGGCGGGAAGCAGGGGACACGGGAGAAACCCTCCCTGCCCGTGTGCCGGGAGAGTGGGTCCTTCCTCTCAGTCAGCTTGGGCTGCCATGACGAAATGCCACGGACCGGGTGGCCTAAACACCAGAAGTTTATTTTCTCTGTGGACAAAATGGAGTCACATCTGTCAAGGCTGCTAACATGGAGCTGGGAGGCCATTAAGGAAAGGGGCTCATGCAGGCACGCCACTCTCTACCAGAGGGAATGTCACTTTTGAGCTGGGCTTCTCTGTTGTCATCTGGACCTCCTTTCAAGACAAGTGCTGGCGCCGGCCCGTGGCCGAGTGGTTAAGTTCACGTGCTCCACTTCAGTGGCCCAGGGTTTCACTGGTTCAGATTCTCCATGCAGACATGACACTGCTCATCGCGCCATGCTGAGGTGGCGTCCCACGTGCCACAACTAGAGGGACCCACAACTAAAGATGTACAACTGTGTACCAGGGGGTTTTGGGGGTCCACTCTGCAGGGCCCACCTCAGACACAGCCTTGATTTGCTTCCCTGGAAAACAGAGCTGTCCAAGAGGGTCCCTCAGCCTGTTCCCACCGCCCCCTCTCGGCACCCTGTGCCAGCTTCTGCTGACCTCTCCTCACTCCTGAACCATGTGCATATCCCCCTTCAGTGCTCCCAGCCTCTCCCCGGCTCCCGGCCCCTCAGAATGGGGGGGTTCCATGAGCCACTCCTAGGAGACCCCTCTTAGGGCCCTCATTTCCATGGGATCCACCTGAGATCACGTTCTCACCTGGTTTTCCCCCATTCTGTCTCCTCAGGGGACCACAGGGCCCTGTCCGGAGCATCCCTCATCCTCCACACTTAGGTCCAAGGCTGAGCTCCCCATGGTGGGAAAGCCATGTCCGTCTGGGCACCTTCCTCTCCCTCAGGCCCGCCATTATCCTGCTCACCAGGGACCTTGGCATGGTGCATCCCACAGTCCTTCCCAGGCCACGTCTCCTGGGCTTCTCCCTGCCTTCCCGCTGAGGCGCTTTCCTGGCTCAGCTCCTGCACCACATGCGGCATTCCCAGGCCTCCCTGGCTGGGTCCCCTTCCTGTCTCTGCCACTGAAGGTCGAGCTGCCCAGGCCCGGCCTCTTCTCCATCGAGCCTCGCCCCTTGGGCATCTCCCGCAGGCCCAAGGCTACAAATGCCATAGTCTACTGATGGCTGACACCCACATCTGGACATCCACCTGACCTCCACCCCAACAACACCATGGATTTTTCCAGGCGGATGTCACACAGACACGTCCAACTCAATGAAGCCAGAACAGGACTCTCAATCCACCCGCCTTTGCCCCAAGTGTTCTCCATGTCAGTAAAGGCCACTGCCTTTCATCTACTCTGTGGCTCAGGCTTTGATGTCACCCATGACTCCTCCATCACAGCTTTGTCCTGTGTGCCACCAGACCCACATCCAACCCCTCCTCGCCCTACAGGCTTCACACCGCCCAAGCCACCAACGTCCCTTAGAGCTGCCGCTGCTCACTGATCCTCTGGCTGCCTACTATCCTCACAGCAGCCACAGGGACTTTTTTTTTTTAATTGAGTTTATGATAGTTTACAATCTTGTGAAATTTCAGTTGTACATGATTGTTTGTCAGCTGTGTTGTAGGTGCACCCCTTCACCCTTTGTGCCCATCCCCCAGCCCCCTTTCCCCTGGTAGCCGCTAATCTGATCTCTTTGTCCACATGTTTAAATTCCTCATGTGAGTGGAGTCATACAGAGATTGTCCTTCTCTGTCTGGCTTATTTCACTTAACATAATTCCCTCAAGGTCCATCCATGTTGTTGTGAATGGGACAATTTTATTCTTTTTTATGGCTGAGTAGTATTCCATTGTATATATATACTGTATCTTCTTTATCCAATCATCAGTGGATGGGCACTTAGGGGGTTGCTTTCATGTCTTGGCTATTGTAAATAATGCTGCAATGAACATAGGAGTGCATGGGACTTTTGGAATTGCTGATTTCAAGTTCTTTGGGTAGATACCCAGCAGTGGGATGGCTGGGTCATATGGTATTTCTATTTTTAATTTTTTGAGAGATTTCCATACTGTTTTCCATAGTGGCTGCACCAGTTTGCACCCCAACCAGCAGTGTATGAGGAATCCTTTTTCTCCCCAACCTCTCCAACACTTGTTACTTTTTGTTTTGGTTATTTTTGCCATTCTAGTGGGTGTAAGGTGATATCTTAGTGTAGTTTTGATTTGCATTTCCCTGATCAGCCATGATGAACATCTTTTCATGTGCCTATTGGCCATCCATATGTCTTCTTTGGAGAAATGTCTGTTCATGTCTCCTGCCCATTTTTTGATCGGGTTGTTTGATTTTTTATTGTTGAGTTGTGTGAGTTCTTTATATATTATGGAGATTAACCCTTTGTCGGATATATGACTTGGAAATATTTTTTCCCAATTAGTGGGTTGTTTTTTTGTTTCAATCCTGTTTTCCCTTGTCTTGAAGAAGCTCTTTAGTTTGATGAGGTCCCATTTGTTTATTCTTTCTATTGTTTCCCTTGTTTGAGAAGAAATGGTGTCCAAAAAGATCCTTTTAATACTGATGTCAAAGAGTGTACTGCCTACATTTTCTTCTAGAAGCCTTATGGTTTCAGGTCTTACCTTTAAGTCTTTGATCCGTTTAGAGTTTATTTTTGTGAATGGTGAAAAAGAATGGTCAATTTTCATTCTTTTACATGTGGCTTTCCAGTTTTCCCAGCACCATTTGTTGAAAAGACTTTCTTTTCTCCATTGTATGCCCTCAGCTCCTTTGTTGAAGATAAGCTGTCCATAGATGTGTGGTTTTATTTCTGGGCTTTCAATTCTGCTCCATTGATCTGTGCACCTGTTTTTGTACCAGTACCATGCTGTTTTGACTACTGTAGCTTTGGAGTATGTTTTGAAGTCAGGGATTGTGATGCCTCCAGCTGTGTTCTTTTTTCTCAGGATTGCTTTAGCAATTCGGGGTCTTTTGTTGCCCCATATGAATTTTAGGATTCTTTGTTCTATTTCTGTAAAGAATGTCATTGGGATTCTGATTGAGATGGTGTTGAATCTGTAGATTGCTTTAGGTATGATGGACATTTTAACTATGTTTATTCTTCCAATCCATGGACATGGAATGTCTTTCCATCTCTTTATGTCGTCATCCATTCCTTTCGGGAAAGCCTTGTAGTTTTCGTTGTATAGGTCTTTCACTTCCTTAGTTAAATTTACCGCAAGGTATTTTATTCTTTTTGTTGCGATTGTGAATGGTATTGTGTTCTTGAGTTCTTTTTCTGTTAGTTCGTTATTAGAGTATAGAAATGTTACTGATTTATGTAAGTTGATTTTATACCCTGCAACTTTGCTGTAGTTGTTGATTATTTCTAAAAGTTTTCCAATGGATTCTTTGGGGTTTTCTATATATAAGATCATGTCGTCTGCAAACAGCGAGAGTTTCACTTCTTCCCTCCCTATTTGGATTCCTTTTATTCCTTTTTCTTGCTTGATTGCTCTGGCCAAAACCTCCAGGACTATGTTGAATAAGAGTGGTGATAGAGGGCATCCTTGTCTCATTCCTGTTTTCAGGGGAATGGCGCTCAGTTTTTGCCCATTGAGTATGATGTTGGCTGTGGGTTTGTCATATGTGGCCTTTATTAAGTTGAGGTAATTTCCTTCTATCCCCATTTTGTTCAGAGTTTTTATCATAAATGGCTGTTGGATCTTGTCAAATGCTTTCTCTGCATCTATTGAGATGATCATGTGGGTTTTATTCCTCAATTTGTGGATGTGGTGTATCACGTTGATTGATTTGCGGATGTTGAACCATCCCACCACAGGGATCTTTTTAAAGTGACAGTTGAGCATCACCTCTTCACAGAGGCTTCTCAGATCAGCCCATCTAGCATGGGGCCCACTACCGGATCCTCCACCCTCCACGTCGCTGTTAATTCGTCAGCACTTGGTCCTGTCTACACCAGCTCTCATGTTAGCATGGGCCTCTGACCGCCTGTCTCGACTCCGCAGAGAGGGACAGCGTCTCTTTCGGCTGCTGTGTTTCCAGCATCTAGAATATGCCCGCACACAGTCGGTGCTCAGTAAATGGTGGGCTTTCTTCATTACAAGGAATAAATGGAGTTTCTCTTTCAACCAAAATAATGAGGCCGCTCCAGCCACCTCAGCTCAAGTCCCTAGCCCAGCCCTTCCTCCGAGGACCCTTGGGAAGACTTCCACTGGAGCTGTATGTTCCAGCGGGGTCCTGGACGTGGGGGGCATTAGTACACGCTGCCGAGAGCCTCCTTTGCTTCAGGTCAGGTGGCACTGTCTCGGGTTCTCAGAGGGAAGAAGGACCGGCCCGGATCTCCCGAAGCTGAGGGGGACAACAGGGCCCTGTGGCCAGACTCAGAATCCAGCCAGTCCCGACCACTCCATCGTGTGGCCCGCCCCTTCCAGTTGCTGTTCCCAGGATCCCATCTTTTCTCCACAAACTAGTAGTCTTAGCCCCGCCGCCATGGTGGCCCGTGGGTCCTCCCTATCGGTGCTCCCCAGCTTGTCACGGAGACACCAGGTCCTCACTGGCCACACGTTCTCCCGCTGCTCCACCACAGCCACCACCACAGCTGCCAGGGCTGAATCGTGCGGTCCTGCTCACTGGCCCGTCTCCCCGCCCACGCCCCCGCCCCGCCCCCGGCTCCCCGCTTCCTGCTCCTATTGGCTACCTGAATCAGGGCGCCGCCCTCTAGCGGGGCGCACAGTCTCCGACGCGGATTGGCCGAAGGCGGGCAGGCGGGGCTTGGACGCGGGTTAAAGAGCAGGCCGGGTGACTAGCCACGCCGCCCGGGAAGGTTCAACCGGGTGGCAGGGGCTGGCGGCCGAGTGCCTGCAGGTGCTGGCGGTGACGCGGGCCTGCACTGCAGCCTGCGTCCTCACCACCCCGGCCGTGGCAAGCCAGGCGGGTGGTCGCCGTGGTTACAGCCCAGGGTCGGGGGTCACCATGGTTACAGCCCAGGGGTGGGTGTCGCTGCGGTTACAGCCCGGGGTGCGGGGGTCGCCATGGTTACAACTGGGGGCGGAGGGGGGGCGTCCCCGTGGTTATAGCCCGGGGGGCGCGGAGGTCGCCGTGGTTACAGCTCAGGGGTGGGGGTCGCCGTGATTACAGTGGATCCCGGGCGGCCCCTGACGCGACCCCCGTTCCGCAACAGCTGGAGCTCCAGGGCCCCTTCCAGCCCTACTGCAACCCGTACCTCGTCTCTGGAAGTTCCAGGTGCGGCGGCCCCGCCCGCCCGGCCTACCGTCCGCCCCTCGCAAGTCTGGGCCTCGTCACCAACCTCCCCTTCTTCGGGACCCTGGGATTCGGTTTCTTCTTCAACATGCTCTTCTGGTATCCTCCCCGCGCGGACCCGGCGGGGGCGGTGAGGGGGCAGCCGGGAAGGAGAAACTGAGGCCGGCACAGTGGCACTTCCCAGACGGACTCCCAGCTTCCGCGACTGCCGCCCACTGGAGGAGGGTTTCTTTCGTGGCCGCAAGGCCGACTTCGTCTTCCTGTTTCTCTTCTGGGGCGTCCTCATGACTGTGTCCTTCAGGGCTCTGCACTGTCAGGTGTGGCGCCTCTGGGTCCTGCCTTGTTGCCCGGGGGCACGACCCAAGCGCCCAGGCCAGGAGGCACCGAGTCTGTCCCTCTAGCTTAGGATGCACTGAGCGTGCAGCGCGTGCTGAGCTCCAGGCGCCAGGGCTGGATCTTGAGAGCTGCACGCAGAGTACCACGCGTGATGCAGGCGAGCCAGGTGTGGAGCCTGGGGGCGGAGCCCTGATGCCAGGAGCAGGACACAGTGGGGCAGGGCTGGCCGTGGTGGAGGCTAGGGTGAGGGGGAGAGGCAGCGTAGAGCCCCTGTGGCCCCAAGTGGAAGGGCACACTGGATGGCGAAGGGGAACCAGTGGGAGTATTGCAGGGGTTGGGGAGTCAGAGGGACCCTGGGCAGCTCTGAGGCCTGCACCGGGGGCGGGCCTCCCAGCACCTTGACTCTGGCCCAGCTGCTGGGGCTCCTGGGCAGCCTGTTCTTCCTGGCCCAGCCCAGGCCCTCATGGCCATGCTGGGGGGACGTCTGGAGCCGCTGCAGCCCTCGGATAAGGGTCAGCTTCTTAGGCCTCCTCACCTTCTGGCACCATTCCTGCCCTGAGGGCTCATGGGCTTTTCTCTGCTGCTGGGCAGCCCGATCCTCGTGGACCTGCTGGGTGAGCCTGCCTGTCCATTCAGCCCACCCCGAGCTGGCTGTCTGCACCTGAGGGTCTGTGGGAGGGCCACCCAGGCTGGCTGCTCCCCCACAGCCCTCCCCTGCACTTGCACTGGACCTCTCATCTGTCCTCTCAGCTCTCTTCTTACAACTCCTGGAACAAGCCAGCCGGCCTATAGGCTTCACATCTTGAGGCCTGACCTGCTGGTGCCTGTGTGGGTCCTGCAGGGGTGGGGATGGGTGGGTCTGGGTGGGTCTAGGTTCCAGCCATGGCTCCCACTCCTCATATGTCCTCAGGCCCTCCCCTCCCCAGGTCTTGCCACTTCTGGGCCGTGTGAGCCTGTCCTTTGGAGCCAACCCCGGCCCTGCCCTGGGCTGGCAGTGTGTGCAGGACATTGCAGGACATTGGGCAGTCAAGCTCGGGAACCTGAGGTTGCTCTGGGCCTGGCTGGGCCTCCAGGGCTCTGCATGGAGGCCTGGGGAGGCTCTGCTGGCCCTGGCTCTGGACTATGGAGGGCGGCTTTGGCATTCCCTGGCTCTCCCCAGGGACTGCTGCGGGCTACATCCACTACTTCCTGGAGGATTTTTTTCCCAACCAGCCTGGAGGCAAGAGGCTGCTACACACCCCCAGCTTCCTGAGTGTGGGGGTGACATCCCTCCCGCTGCACTCCCTCAGACGGCTCCCCGCCCCATGGAGGACCTGGGCTGGCCTCAGCCAGCTGGCCCCTCCCCACAGGAAGCTGCTACTGGATGCCCCAGAGGAGGACCCCGATTACCTGCCCTAGCAGCCCGCACCCCTGCAGCAGTGACCCCTATTCCCTCGTCCAGCAGCAGCTATCCAGGGTGGCACCCCCAAGACAGGTTCCACTAGGCCCAGGGGCTGCATACAAGTCCCTAGATCCCCAGGATACTGGCAGTGACAGTGACACCTGTGAAGCCAGCACCCCTGGCAACCCAGGAGCAGGAGCACAAGTGGAGCACAGGGCAGCTGCATTCAAGCCTGTGGAGAGCCTGTGGAGGGCCAGTGGCAGAACATGAGACCCAAGAGACCCTGGGAGAAGCAGAAGCTGGTGGCAACAGCTGAGACTGCAGCAACATCATAAGCAGCAAGACACGAGAAACCTCAGAGGCACAAGTGGCACATGGAGGGCACTGACAACACCTCTGGCAGAGGCAGTGGAGGTGGAAAGTGCAGGCTCTCAAATACAACCAGAAGCAGCTCAGAACCAAAGTAATCAAAGCCATACCCAAATGAGAGAAGGTGGTTCCTACCACAGATGTGCTGGCAAAGGATCAATTCATCAAACACTGCAAAGAACTACAGCAACAAGGAGAAGAGAAGGAAAATGACAATGCTCCAGAAACCAAACTTGAAGTCACAGATTACCATCTAACTGACAGAGAATTAAAAATATCTGTCATGAAGAAATCAATGTTACATGAAACTCAGAGAGACAATTCAATGAGCTCAGGAATAAAATTAATGAACAGAATGAGTGCTTCACTAAAGAGATTGAAACTGAAAAAAAACCAAGCAGAAACTCTGGAGATGAAGAATACCACAAAAGAGATGAAAAATAATGTAGAAAGCATTAAAAATAGAGCAGACAATATGAAGGAGAGAATTAGTGAACTCAAAGATAGAAATCCAGAACTGATTCAGGTGGAAGAGGAAAAAGAACTAAGAGTTTTAAAAAATGAACAAATTCTTCAAGAAATATCTGACTCAATTAAGATAAGCAACATAAGGATAATAGTTATCCCAGATGGAGAAGCAAGGGACAAAGGAGCAGAGAGTTTATTCAAAGAAATAATAGCAGAGAGCTTCCCAAATCTGGGGAAGGAACTGGATATCAAAGTACATGAAGCTAATAGAACTACCAATTACCTCAATGCAAGAAGACCTTCTCCGAAGCACATAATATCAAAACTGTCAAAGGTAATGACAAATTAAAAATATCAAGGGCAGCAAGAGAAAAGAAAATAACGTACAAAGGAACCTCCATCAGGCTTTCAGTGGATTTCTCAGCAGAAACCCTACAAGCTAGCAGAGAGTGGAATGATATATTCAAAATACTGAAAGAAAAATACTATCAGCCAAGAATACTGTATCTAGTGAAATTATTCTTCAGATATGATGGAGAAATAAAAGCTTTCCCAAACAAACAAAAGCTGAGGGAGTTCATAGCCACTAGATCTGCCTTACAAAAAATGTTGAAAGGAGCCCTCCTACTGAAACAAAAAGGCAAAGCTTTACAAAGCTTTGAGTAAGGAGATAGACAGAATCAGAAAATTGCAAATTTATATAAGAATAGGTTAGTAAACACTTAATTATAACATAAAGGATAAAGGGAGGGAATGCATCAAAAATAACTATATCCATTTTAGTTTCGTCACAAACTCACAACACCAAAAAGAATAATTTGTGACAACAAAAACATAGTAGGGGAAGAGGAAGAGCACAGAACCTGCATAGGCTAACGGAGATAAGAGGCTTTCAGAAAAGGGACTATCCCACCTATGAGATCTTTTATAAAAACTTCATGGTAACCACTAAAAGAAAAATCAGAGCAGAGTGATAAATCATAAATAAAGAGAAAATTGAGAAAAACATCACAGATAACCACCAAACTGAAATGGCATCCAGAAACACAAGGGAAAAGAAACAATGGAAATACAGAACAACTAGAAAACAAAAGATAAAATGCAGTATTAAGCCCTCAAATGTCAATAATCTCTATAAATGTAAATGGATTGAATTCTCCAGTAAAAAGATAGAGAGTGGCCAGATGGATTAAAAAACAAGACCCAACAATTTGCTGCCTCCAGGAAACACATCTCAGGTCTAAAGACAAACATAGGTTCAGAATGAAGGGACTGAAGATTATACTCCAAGCAAATGGCAAGCAAAAGAAAGTGGGTGTAGTCATACTTATATCAGACAAAACAGACTTCAAGACAAAAAAGATAACAAAAGGTAAAAATGGGGATTATATAATACTAAAAGGGACATTCTACCAAGAAGACATAAAATTTATTAATATATATGCACCTAACATAGGAGCACCAAAGTATGTAAAACAATGACTAACAGACCTAAAGGAGGAAATTGACAGAAACACAATAGTAGGGGACCTTAGCACCCCACTTACATCAATGGATAGATCATCCAGACAGAAAGTCAACAAGGAAACAGTGGCCTTGAATGAAATACTAGACCAGATGGACTTAATACATGTATATAGAACATTCCATTCAAAACCAACAGAATACACATTCTTCTCAAGTGAGCATGGAACATGCTCAAAGATGGACCATATGTTGGGAAACAAAGCAAGCCTCAATAATTTAAGAAGATTGAAATCATATCAAGCATCTTTCCTGACCACAATGGTATGAAACAAGAAATCAATCACAAGAAAAAAGCTGGAAAAGTCACAAGTATCTGGACCTAAACAGCATGCTACTGAACAACTATTGAATCAATGAAGAAATCAAGGGAGAAATAAAAGAATACCTGGAGACAGATGAAAATGAAAACACAACATACCAAAACTTATGAGATGCAGCAAAAGCAGTCCTAAGAAGGAAGTTTACAGCAATACAGGCCTGCCTCAAAAAACAAGAAAAACTCGGGGCTGGCCCCATGGCCGAGTGGTTAAGTTCACGTGCTCTGCTGCAGGCGGCCCAGTGTTTCGTTGGTTCGGATCCTGGGCACGGACATGGCATTGCTCGTCGAACCATGCTGAGGCAGCATCCCACATGCCACAACTAGAAGGATCCACAACGAAGAATATACAACTATGTACCGGAGGGGCTTTGGGGAGAAAAAGGAAAAAATAAAATCTTAAAAAAAAAAAAAACAAGAAAAACTCAAACTAGAAAAAGACAAACAAACAAAGCCAAAAGTCAGTAGGAGGAAGGAAATAGTAAAAATCAGAGCAGAAATAAATGAAATAGGGACCAAAAACAATAGAAAGAATTAATGAAACTAAGAGCTGCTTCTTTGAGAAAATAGATAAAATTGAAAAGCCCTTATCCAGACTCACTAAAAAAAAAAAGAAGAGAAGACTCAAACAAATAAAATCAGAAATGAAAGAGGAGAAATTACAGAGGACAACACAGAAATACAAAGACTTATAAGAGAATACTATGAAAAGCAATATCCAACAAATTGGATAATCTAGAAGAAATGAACAAATTCTTAGATTCGTACTCCACTCCCCCCCCCCAAATGAATCAAGAAGAAATGGAGAATCTGAATAGACCAATGACAAGTTAAGAAATTGAAGCAGCAATCAAAAACCTCCCAAAATACAAAAGTCAAGGACCAGACAGCTTCTTTGGTGAATTCTGCCAAACATTCAAAAAGATTTAATACCTATCCTTCTTAAATTCTTCCAAAAAATTGAAGAGGATGGGACACGTCCTAACTCATTTTATGAGGTCAACATTACCCTGATACCAAAACGTGACAAGGACAACACAAAAAATGAAAATATAGGCCAATATCACTGATGAACATAGATGTAAAAATCCTCAACAAAATATTAGCAAATCAAATACAATACATTAAAAGGATCATATTCTACAATCAAGTGGGATTTATTCCAGGGATGCAGGCATGGTTCAACATCTACAAATCAATCAATGTGACACACCACATTGACAAAATGAAGAATAAAAATTAAATGATCATCTTAATAGATGCAGAGAAAGCATTTGACAAGATCCAACATCCATTTAGGATAAAAACTCTCAATAAAATGGGTATAGAAGGAAAGTATCTCAACATAATAAAGGCCATGTATGACAAACCCACAGCCAACATCAACTCAATGATGAAAAACTGAAAGCCATCCCTCTGAGAACAGGAACAAGACGAGGGTGCCCACTATCAACACTCTTATTCAACATAGTACTGGACGTTTTAGCCAGAGCAATTAGGCAAGAAAAAGAAATAAAAGGGATCCAAATCGGAAAGAAAGAAGTCAAACTCTCACTATTTGCAGACGACATGATTCTATATGTAGAAGACCCTAAAGAATTCTACCAAAAAAACTATTAAAAATAATCAACAAATACAATAAAGGTATTTGCAGGGTACAAAATCAACATACAAAAATCAGTTACATTTCTATTCACTAATAGAATACAATCCCATTTACAATCGCAACAAAACGAATAAAATTCCTAGGAATAAATTTAACCAAAGAGGTGGAAGACCTATACACTGAAAACTATAAGACATTATTGAAAGAAATTGAAGAAGACATAAAGAAATGGAGAGATATCCCATGCTCATGGATTGGAAAAGTGAACATAGATAAAATGCCCATACTACCTAAAGCAATCTACAAATTCAGTGCAATCCCAATCAGAATTCCAATGACAGTCTTCACGGAAAGACAACAAAGAACCCTAAAATTTATATGGAACAACAAAAGACCCTAAATAGCCAAAGGAATTCTGAGAAAAAAGAACAAAGCTGGAGGCATCACAATCCCTGACTTCAAAATATACTACAAAGCTATAGTAATCCAAATAGCATGGTGCTGGCACAAAAACAGACATACAGATCATGGAACAGAATTGAGAGCCCAGAAGTAAAACCACACATCTATGGACAGTTAATCTTCCACAAAGGATCCAAGAACATACAATGGAGAAAGGAAGGTCTCTTCAATAAAAAGTGCTGGGAAAACAGGACAGCCACATGCAAAAGAATGAAAGTAGACCATTATCTTACACCATACACAAAAATCAACTCAAAATGGATTAAAGACTTCAATGTAAGACATGAAACCATAAAACTCCTGAAAGAAAATATAGGGTAGTACACTCTTTGACATAGGTCTTAGCAGCATCTTTTCAAATACCATGTCTACTCAGGCAAGGGAGACAAAAGGAAAAATAAATGAATGGGACTACATCAGACTAAAAATCTTCTGCAAGACAAAGGAAATCATCAACAAAGTGAAAAGAGAAGCTACCAAATGGGGAAAAATATTTGCAAATCATATATCTGACAAGGGATTAATTTCCAAAATATATAAAGAACTCACGCAACTCAACAACAAAAAAACAAATAACCCTATCAAAAAATTGGTAGAGGATATGAACAGACATTTTTCTAAGAAGATATACAGATGGTCAACAGGTACATGATGCAAAGCAAAACTACAATGAGATATCACATTACACTTGTCGGATGGCTATAATCGAACGAGACAAAAAATAACAAACGTTGGAGAGGATGTAGAGAAAAGGGAACTTTCACACACTGGGGTGGTGGGAATGCAAATTAGTGTAGCCACTATGGAAAACAGTAGGGAGATTTCTGAAAAAATTAAAAATAGAACTACAATACTGAGTATTTATATAAAGAATATGAAATAAAAAATAGAAAGTGATTTATTCCCCTATGTTCACTGCAGCATTCTTTGCAATAGCCAAGACATGGAAACAACCCAAGTGCCCATGAACTGAAGAAGGAATAAAGAAAAGTGTGTGTGTATATATATATACACACACAATGGAATTCTACTCAGCCACAAAAAAAAGACAAAATCATCCCATTGGCAACAAGATGGATAGACATTGAGGGTATTATGCTAAACGAAATAAACCAGACAAAGACAAACACCATATGATTCCACTCATGTGGACGATAAACAAACACATGCACAAAGAAAACAGATTAGTGGTTACCAAAGGGGAAGGGAGCAAAGAGGGGCACATATGTATGGTGATGGATAAAAACAAGACTACTTGTGGTGAATATGATGCAATCTACACAGAAAGTGAAATATAATCATGTACACCTGAAATTTATACAATGTTATAAGCCAATATGACCTCAAAAAATAATTTTTAAAAAAGAAGTGACAGATACCTTAAGGATAAAATTAAAGAATCCAACAGTGCATTTAAAGCCCTCTTTCTTGACCCTGAATCTAATGCTAAATGCTATCTAAGATAAATCAGCATGACCAGCAGGCAGAGAAACGAAGGATCACGAAAAATTCAGTACTTTGCAGTGATAGCGCAGGGTGTGTGTCTATTAAAATTCACCAGGCTTTAACGTACCTTCCACGAGTGAGCAAATACAAATACAAAGTCATTCCTGGTTTGTCACAAAGGTGAGTACCTGTTCTTGATGCCAATCTGTGTCCCCCTTCCGATCACGTGATCATCACTGACCACAATATGCTCCCCTGGGCACACACCGCTCACCAGGGCCAAGGTGCCTGAGGTGCTGGTTCCACAGAATTCCTGGCTACTTAGCGAGGTGACACGTCCAACCTCTACCTCCCCACTTCTGTCCTGGGAGGTCAGGGGGTCCCCCACCCCACCCCAGCCCAAGGGCTCTCCGATGGGTGTTGTGACCTAGTCAGGGTTCAATGATGTTGGAGGCCTAGGGTCACCAAGCACGAATTCATAAAGAATCTGCCTCTACAAGCATATGATCGTATCAAGGAGCATTATTGATGCTAAAAAGGAAGGATGCCATTTCTAGAATAAAGGACAGACCATCCCATGAAACAGCAGTTGCCAAGCTTCCCCTAACATGTGTGTGCACATAATATACAAATTGCACTCACCCCCACCTTTCTAAGGGGTTCTCTCCTCCCTAAATGGAGATGATGAGAAGCCTGCCCCCAGGGGTGTGGTGAGAAATGAGCACTGGGAAAGTGTGAATCCAGCCCCAGAACAGAGCGAGAGGGAAGACGTGTCAGCTGCTTGATTCTCACACACATGTCTTCTCCGGGCCTTGATCTGCTCACTGCCCACCGCCAGGGAAGACTGTCCCGGGCCAGCCTGGGGCAGAGCCTGGCCATGGGGACCAGGCCTTGGAGAAGTCCCGGTGGGGACACCAGGTCATGACACAGGGGCCCCATGGCATCATTATTACAATACAGCTCAGGTCCACTCTGCACACCCACCTGAGCGCTGACCTGCTTTGTACCAAGCACAGTGCTGGGTGGTCATGGTCTGGAGCAAGACAGCTCCAGCCCCCCAGGAACATCAGACCCAGGGAAAGGAGAAGCAATGACGGCCTCGGACATCCGATGATCGCTGATCTAGTGCTTCTTGTAGAGGTTTAAACAGAAATGTAAAGAAGCAGGGCATTTGAAACACAGTCAACAGAAATTGGACAATGATGTAAAATGAATCATCTAGCTAAATGAGCATGGGGGAGTCATTTGCTTGTGGAAGTTTGGCAGGATGCTCGGGACCTGTGACGGCTGCTGGCTGAGTGTGCAGCAGAGGCAGCGGAACAGAACCACTCAGTGAGGGAACCAAGCACACTGAGGGGAGACTCCACCCAGAGTGGGGCTGTCATCACCGGTCCCCAAATGACCTTTTGTGCAATCTGACCCTCCCCCAACATCTCCCCCAAGGGGCCATTTTATTCATGGAGACCCACATGAGCTCTAGAACAGCAGGACATTGACTGGCTGACACATACCAGGACTCGGCCTTGGTCCCCTACCCAGCAGGTGCCCTGGTGCCAACAGCGAGCCCACCCTGATCTGCCCGGAGCCAATGGTGACAGTAGCAGTGGAGGTGAAACCTTTAATGACTGATGGGGCAGGAGATGACATCCAGCAGGAACCCTGGCCGGCTAGGAGGAAATACTGAGTGGTCACAGCTCTGCCTGGTCTCAGAGGACACGGGTGAACATGGGCTGGGAGATGGGGTGTAGGTGGGACTGGGGCTAAGGACTGGTGGTGACACACCCTGTTTGGCTGGTTTGGAGAGCAGGAAAGGGAGGCTGGGGTCTGAGGCTCTGGGCACTTCTCCAAGTGTCCTGGCCTCTCAGGAGAATAGGGGAGGGCTGAGGGCTGAGGGCATCTCTACCCCCCTCCCCCGACACACACAGGCAGAGCCCTTGGAATGCAAACAAGGAAATGCTGAGGGCAGGGGCAGCCCCAGGAGGCAGGGGCCTCGGGGCCCCAGGAAGAGCAGAACCGTAGCCCCATCATGGCAGGAAGGCCCGAGGGTCTCACCCAAGGGCGAGAACCCCAGGGCTCACTGCACACAGACCCATGGGAAGGCCAGCAGCTCAGCACAGGCGGGCTCACAGAAAGTGTAGAAGGAGACCAGGAGGGACATGATGGCCATGGGGCCCAGAGTCACATCCCAGGAGGTGCCAGGAAGACCTACATGAAGCACCCATGAAGGCAGAGTAGAGGTCAGACTGTTGGGGAGAGAGGGTGATGAGCCCCCAGGAGGCATGTGGCACACCCACGGAGTCCCTGGTGTAGACGTCTGAACACAGGGGTCTGTGTGTCCACCATGTACTTTGGGCACACCAGCGCACACAGGCAGGGTAAACGCTAACCCTCTATCACCCACGGGTGTGACCTGCAGTGACCAGGGGACCTCTTCTCCCCACATCCAACTGGGGCCTCGGGTGCCACCTGCAGGAGCACAAAGGCCTGTGTGCCTCTGTGTGAGCGTGTGAGACTGAGGAAGCATTCTTAAGGCCGAGTTGAGTCATCCCGCTGGCCCCATCACACAATCCAGAACTAGCTTGGTGCCTGTGTGTGACAAGTGTGACAGGAGCAGGTACAGGGGCGTGTGTCCACCCAAAGGCAGTCACGTGTTCTAGGTTGTGTAGGGGAGGAAGACATTTCCTCTACCCTCTCTGGGTTTGCCTGGCCGGAGAACGAATTAAATTCACATGAGGCAGAATAGCAGGAGAAGATTAAACAAAGCTTTATAACATGTATTCATGGGTGGCTCAGGCAAGCTGAGCAACTCATCAAAAAGGGCTGAAGCCACCACCTTAAATATCATATCCAGCTAAAGGCAAAGGAGGATGTTGGGGGTGGGTGGAGTCAGTTACAGGAGGTTACCGGAAACAGAAATAAGATTATTATGCAGGTTTAAGTCCTTGCCTTTGGCATTGATTAAGAGTTTCTAGAGAGAAGGTCATCCCCTTTCTTCTTCCTGGTACAGAGAGGGAGGCACCTTTACAGATGGAGATTTCCTTTACAATGTAAATGTCTCCTAACAAAGGGCAAGCAAGTTCCACCCCTCAGAGCCTCCCTCCCTGTCCCAGTTTATCAAAAGCAATCAGCCTCAAATAATCCTCATGCCAAAGAGACATATCTTGGCGTGGCCAAGACCAGTCCCCCACAGTTGTAAACCAAGGCTTCTCGGCCCCATGGGGTTGGAGCACTGGGTGCCCCGCTGTCTGGAGGAGAAACTGTACATTTCTTTTCTGCTTCTGGGTGGACGCTGAGGCCTGGAGTGGGGTCTGGTCCTGGGCAGGGCATGTGGCGGGCAGCAGGGCCAGATACCTCACCTGGGGCAGGAGTCAGGCCCCTCAGCACAGGCCAGCACCTGGGGAATGACCTTGAGCGCAACTGGGAGTGTGGTGATAAAGTCCATCTTCAGCCACTCCAGAGTGGTCAGGCAGACAGGCCAGGATGCACAGCCTCCTCTGCATGGCCTCAGGGAGCAGCAGCTGGCCTATGGGGCCATGGCAGCGCCAGAAGGCCTGGCCTCACCCAGGGCTTGCCTGGTGTGGGTGTGGGTGCAATACAGACAAGCAGTCAGGGTCCCAGCTTCAGAGAACCCAGCAATAGGCCAGGGTCCAGGGCATCGGGAGAGGCACAATTTGTCTCCCCTCCTAGGGGGTCTGACCCAGATAGGTTAAATGCCCCCCTTGCTGGACTGAGAGGAAGCCAACAAGCTGTGCAGAGGGGCCTCCACCAAGGTGGGCCGTCCCCTCCCCTGCTCACTGCTCTCCCCGAATCTCCCTGCCCAAACCCTGGGCGCCTTCTCTCCCTCCATCAACTCTGACCCGGAAGAACGCGGTAATGGATTTCTCAGTGAAAAGCCGAAACGATCATTAGATCAGGGTTTCTCCTCCGTGAGAATTTGTTTGCTTTTATTTTTCCTCCCCAGGGAATTTAACGGGGAGCAGCACAGAGAGAAGCCGGGTCCAGAGGGCACCCTCCTCTGGCTGGCGGGGAGTGAGTGGGGGACTGGCACCCTGAGGCCAGGAGACTTTCCAAGTGCGCACCGCTCCACCCGCTGAGGGGGACGGCAGCGCTGGAGGGGGCGTCTCCCAGCCTGAGGGATCCCACCTCCCCGACCCCCACCTGTGGCATCGCATCCCTAGAGAGACCCCAGGGGTTCTAGTCGTTTCTGGGAGAAGGCCAGAGGCTCCTCCACTGATTCAGAGCGCGCAGCATCCTCTAGGATCCCGCACGAAGAGCCCGCCCCAGACCACCCCTCACCCCGTCCCCGTGAGCCCGCTCCGGGCAGACCCCGGCCCCGACCCCCGAAGCCGCTTGCCTGAACCCTGGGGTAGAAGCGTGGGGACCCCACGCGGCTAAAGGGCAGCGGCCCGCCAGCCCAGGAAGGCCGAGGGCGGCGGGGACCTGGATAGGGACGCGTTGGGTGGCGAGGAGGGGTCCCCGGGAGGCGCCCGCACGCTCGGAGCCCGAGCAGCCCCTCGAGTCAGCCGCTCCTGGCGACCCCCGCTCGTCCCGGCAGCTCGCCCGCTCCTCCACGGACTCACTGGGCTCGGGGGGGTGGGGGTGTCCACGCGCCGGGTCCTCGGGGGGCGCAGGGGAGGGGGAGCGAGGGGCGGGGCCACCGTGGCGGCAGGCGGGGCCTGCGACCTGCGGTCAACTGACGCGTCCTCGTTTATTGAGAGAACTGTCCCCCACCGCTCTGTGGGGCCCCCTTTGTCACAAAGCACGTGTGTGTGCGCGTGTGCGTGGGTGGGCGCGTGCGCGCGTGTGTGGGCGGGTTCAGGCTTCTTCATTGGGTCCAGAGGGCAGTTTGGTTCTTTGCGCCCGTGTCACATCATCTGAATTCCTTTAGTTTTATGTAGGTCTCCATATCAGTAAAAGACGTTCCTGACTTTTTTCCCCTGCAAGACTATCTGAGCTGTCCTTGGCCTTGGGCGTTTGCACATACTCTGGAATCCGTCTTCGGGTCCCTCAGGCAACAACAAAGAAACACCTGTCGGGTTTGGGTCGCAACGGCACTGGGTCTACGGATGGATGTGGGGAGACGCTGCCTTTACAATAAAGGGTCTTCCCATCCCCCCGCCTCACACCACACACGTCTCCCCCGCTTGGGTTGTAGATCTACCTGTGAAAGACAGATCAGCAACGCTGCTGGGAGCCGATAGTGGACACAGTCCCCACCACCTTGGGCTGGAGGAAGGTTTCTTAAACAAGGCAAAAGGCGCCGTCCGTAAAGGAAAACTGATAGATTTCACTGCGCTGAAACCATGAGAACTTCTCTTTGCTGGAAGACGCCATCAGAGAGTGAAGAGTCGAGCCGCAGAGTGGGAGCAGATGTTTCCCAAACACAGAACTACGGGCTCCTACCCAGAATTTGCAAAGAACTTGTACATCGAGTCAAAGACAGACAACCACCAAATGGTCAAGAAACTGGGACAGACGTTAACAAAAGACGAAGTTCAGAGAGCCAATAAAGTCCTCAAAAGGGGCTCAGCCTAATTAGAAATCCTGGGCACGCCTGTTTACACCGCAGGGAGACACCACTGCACTAACATCACAAACACCGACCATCCCAAGCGCTCGTGAGAATGTGGAGCAGCTGGAAATGGAAGATGCTGCTGGCGGGAGTGTAAATTGGTACAAACGCCAGGAGAACCTGTGTGGCGTTATCTACTAAAGCTGAATGGACACCTGCCCCACAAGCAGCATTTCCACTCCTAGGAACCCATCCAACAGCAATGAAAGCTGAGGTCACACAAAGATCACCCATTCCTAACCTTTCTTTACAGATGAAACCCCTGAGACGGGAAAGGGTGAGTCGTCAGGTCGTGGTGCGCATGGGAGGCAGAGCTGAGGGTCTGAGGAGCATCTGTGTGAGGCGGCCCCCTCTGGGTGAGGCGCTGTATGGGGCCTCGCTCCAAAGCTCTTCCCACAGAACCTGTAGCAACCATCACTTCCTTCCAGAGGATGGTTGACAGTCATATGGGGGCCTGCTAAAACTGGGACGCAGATCCCAGGGGCAGCGGGACACGTCCTGATGTGGCTTCACCCCTTTCTCTCCCCCTCCCAAGGCATACTTATATCATCACGAAAGAGATCGAGAAAAATAATGTCATAAACTCATCCACTTCTAATTTATATTTTTACATAAAAAATCTGATGCCTAACACAAATATGCATATATTTTCACAGAACTACACGTACTAGAATGCGCTGTTTGTAACAGCCCCAATCTGGAGACGACTCACATGTCCCTCACTGGAAGAACGGATCAATAGTGCTGTATTCACCCAATGGAAAACCATTCACATGAGAACGAATGAACTCCTGCATCCATGACCACATGGATGGATGTCACATACATGATGTCAACAAAGAAGCCAGACGCAGACATGCAGCACTGTCTGCTGCCGTTTACATCAAGCTCAAAACTGCAAAACGAACCAGGCTGCTCCAGGAGAGGGGTTACACTTGGTGGGAGGCTGCTGCTGGCGGGGGTCTGGTGTGGGGTGGGGGCTGGTAATGCTCCTTTTGTTGGTCTGGGTGCTGGTTCGGTGGGTGTGTTCTTTGTGAAATGCATGAGCTGTACACTTCTTATTTTTACACTTGTGGACATATATTAAACTCACATTAAAATGTTTTTTAATGTAAAAATTTGCAACTTCCAGTATTTCAACCTTTATCAGTTAGCGATGCCTATGCGCCATCAGGGATCAAGCCACATAATAAAGGGGGTCAGTGTAGGCCTCTAAATCAGCATCCTCTCCTAAGCCTTGACCTTGCACACACCAGCTGAAACCAGCTTCCACTTCAGGCTCCCTGAGAGGGAGATCGTCTCCGTAGGCCCCGGCCCCGAGGAGACGAGCGCCATTACTCAGGAGATCCAATCCAGAGAGACAGATGAACCTCCCAAATTACCTGATTTGGCAGTTTTCTGGGATCAAATGACCCAGGTAATGGTCAGACTGCCATGGTGACACCACACCCCAGCCAAAATCCCCACAGGGTGGGGCCATATTTATGGGCAGAGAGGACAGGGGCCCGTGCCACCCCTGGGTCTCATTTCTGCGTGAGGAGCTGTGGGAGCTCTTTGAGAGTCTGCAGAAGCCACAGAAAGGTAAGACCACTCTGGATCCCCGTGGGGCTCCAGGCAGGCCCAGGCTCAGTTCTGCCCTGGGGTTCTCCCACGGCCTCCCCAGGACACAGGTCTGAGCTGTTGGGCACGGATTGTCTCATTTAATCTCAAAGCCCTGGAAGGAGGTAACATCATTACTCCCATTTTTCAGGGAAGGAAACTGAGGCACAGAGGCGTTCAATGAGTCACCCAAGTGTGAACACCAGCAAGCAGTGGAATCACTATTTTTGAACTGATTCTCTCACAGCTGTGCCCGCTCCCGTCACTCCTTCCTGCAGGAGCACTGCTCCTGTCTCTGCTCCCGTCTCGTACGCTGGCTGCCCCTGCCTCAGGCTCCTGCTGAACCTCACTCTGCAGGATGCTCAATGAGGTCACATTTTCTGCCAAGCAGGCACCGAGATAGAGCTAGAAGTGCACAGGATTTATTGGAGGAAACCTCTGTGGAGGTGAAAGAGGGAGGGAGCAGGACTGAACGGGCAGAGCCTTCAGACTGAGCAGGTTGACACCTGGGAAAGGAGAGGGGGAGGGGAGGAGGACATGCGGGAAGAGGCTCGGAGCACAGCACAGCTCCGAGAACAGCTCAGGCAGCCCAACAGGAGCCCCAGCGCAAAGCCCGTCCACTGGCGGAGTCCCAGGTTGGGTAGGGATGGCCCAGGCTGCCAGCCCTTAGTAGACCATGGGGTCATCAGAAGCAGAGTGAGCATCAGTTTATTCAGTACAGTGGTTGTGAGTGGGCAAGTGGAGAGTCTCTTAAGAGCATCAGTGTAACTATTTATTGGATGGCTGTCTTGCCCTCTGACGGTAGCCCCACAAGGGCAGGAACCACCCTACTCAGAGGGCGTCTGGAATGTAGTAGATGCTCAGTTAATGTTTGTGGACTGACCAGCTCCTGAGCAGCCCCTCTGTGTTTGTTCATTGCCACACATTTCCTGAAGATGTTCCATGCAGTGCATTTCAGTGACAAGGATGAGGGATTAGACGCTGGATCTGGTTTAAGGTGTAGACCCAGCTCTTCCAATCTGTGTGACCTTGGGCAGCTCATCTCGCCTCTTGGAGCTTCTATTTACTCATCTGTGGAATGGGGACACTGCTATCTCCCCACTAGATCTTATCTGTCTGTTTTGAAGATCAAATGAGATGCTGTTGTCACAGCATTTTTATTATTATCATTGTCACAACAGCAGATTCTGTGCAGATGATTACTTTCAGTGTTTGTGATGATTCAGAGAAACTACAGGCCCCAGCCTCCAAGACACGGATGTCATCTCGAAGTATACCATCACTTCTATGGAAAACTCGTATTCAACCCACACAACACACCCTCGTTGAGAGGACCAGGACCGAGCAGACTGTCCTACCTCACCATTTGCTGTGTACTCAGTCATCGGGGCCCCGAGCCTGCCCTTGAAGCCGGATCCACATCTTATCTGTCAGGCTGTTGCCAGCACTTAGCAAGGGGCTTACACATCACAGGGACTCAATAAATGCACTTCCTGATCCCAGACCAGAGACCCGGCCACGTGACCACATGCCACAGGCGTTAGTTGACTTACTCCCCACAGCGGTGGCCCCCACGTGGGCAGCACTGTTCCCATCCTCCGAAGGGAGAAGCTGAGGCCCCTTGAGGCGGAGCAGCTCTCCTGAACTTGCAGAGCTTGCAGGCTTCAGGCCTGGGTCGTCCTGGCTCCACACTGGGGTTTTCCCTTGGGACACGGGGTGGTCAGGCCTGGCAAACAGGACAGTCGGGACTCGGTCTACAATGCAGGACTATGCCCTCGTGCTCCCTGGGGCTCCAGCCTGGCCTCCAGGGAAATGCTCTTGGAAACCAGCCTCTTCTGTCATATTCCGGTTTAGACCCAGAGTCTCCAGGGGGAGAGCGAGCCACGGGACTCTCACCTTGGAGGTCAGCAGGAGTCAGGCTGACCTGCTTTCAGAGCTGCCCCAAGAAGCTTGGGTCCCTTGATGTCATGTTCGCCCGTGTCCTCCCTGTTCAAGCTTCTTCCGTGCACACGCGCTCTGGAGCAACAGGGCGTTCATAGCAGCAGCGGCACTTGCTGCTCCTCCTCTGTGCAGGTCGGGGTCACTGGTCTGCCACCATCACCTCCATTTCGGCCTTGCAGCCTCACAACTGCCATGCGAGGCGGGTATTCCTACCCCCATATTCCAGATGAGGAAACCGAGGCTCAGGGAAACACGTAACCTGCCCCGTGTCCCAGAGCTGGGCAGTGGCACAGCTGAGAACTGGGTGCAGCCTGGTCCAGGTCTGAGCATGAGCAGGGAGAAAGGACACCGGCAGCCTGAGCGGAGCTTGGTGTTCTGCCGCCCACCTCTGAGCAGCAGGTCCTTAACAACATGCTGGGACAGCCTCGTCTTTGGCACCAGCTCGTGCATCCCCAAGACCCGGCCACAGCAATGTCACAGAACACACCCAGCTCCGACTCCACCATCCCCCCACTTACGACCTCCAGGGGCTTCCTGTTTCCCACAGCCTGAGCCCAGACCCCCTCACTAGGCACTCAAGGCCTCCTACAGTCTGGCCCCCAGGGCGCCTCCTGCTCCTTTCCCTCCGCTCCCAGCCTCCCCGACAGCAGACTCTTCATTCCTCTGCATGGGCTGGGCTCCTTTCTTTGCCTCTTTGCCTCCTCCCTGGAATGTTCTCTCCCTCCTTCCACTTCTCCATCCAACAAACTCCCACTCAGCTTTCAGTTTCAAATGCTGCCTTCCCTTGGGATGCCCTCCTTTCTCGAACGCGTGGCCTCACGAACGTGGCTGGGTCAGGGAGAGTAGAGGGAAACCACTCTGGCCAAAGGAGTCTCACTGTTCCGATCATGCCTGTTGACATAATCAGAGAAGGCGATTCTATGTCTTCAGTGCAGCTCAGAGAAATACCTTCCAGGAACCATTTCCGGAAGCTGGAAACCCTCTCCCCACATTTATTGATCTACTTGCCCAGAAAAGCATCCCCATCTGTGAGACCTGCTCCCCCCTACTCCAACCTTGTGTGTCTGGGGGAAGCTTTCCTGAACACGGAGGGGCATCCTCGAGTCTAGCCGGGCCAGTCTTAGAGTCCCAGCGCCCTGGCCACAGTGGTTGGTCCAGGGGTTGGCACATGACCCAAGCTCGGCCAATCAGAGATCTTCCCTGGGAGTTTTCTGACTGATGTTGGTGGGAAACGGCCCTATTTCACGTGGTCACGAGGCTCTGGGTTTGGAAGTCCAGAGCCGTGATGATGGTTTGGGCTCAGTGGGGACAAGCAGATTGAGGGAGTGAACCCGCGCACACACAAAGGCTTGAGAAGAAGTCTGTTGTTGAGTCAGTTTCTGGCTCCAGCCCGCCCCGAGGTCAGCGGCAGCCCTGGTCTTTCCACAGTTGTCAGAGAAGCCAACAAAGTCTTTGCTGGGTTCATGTTCAAGGGGGGTTTTGGCCACCTGCCAGGACAGGGTTCTCACGAACATGGCTGACAGCCCTTTCTTCAATTCTATGATGTCATAACGTACTCAACAAATATTTATAAGGACCCGGGACGGACCAGGCACTCTGCTGAGTAATGGGGACCCAAGAGTGAGAAAAAAGTGTGCCCCCCGTCCATACAGAGCTTAGTCTGGAGCTGTGCCATCCAATGTAGCAGCCACTAGCCACGTGTGGCCATTCAAACTTAAAATATTTAAAATTAAGCAAAGTGTAAAACTGACTTCTTTAGTCTCGCCAGCCCCACTTCATGTCCTCAGCAGCCGCACGTGGCTGGGGGCCACCGCACTGGGCAGCGCAGATGCAGACCACGCTGTGAGCACAGAGCCTTCCATGGCCGGCGCCGCTGGTCTAGGGCCTGCTCGTCAGAGGTTCTCCCTCGACCGGCAGCACCAGCCTCACCTGGGAGCTGGTTGGAAATGCGGAATCTCAAGTCCCCTCGCAGATCGTCAGAACCTGCGCGTCAACGAGACTGCTGGGACTGTGTTAAGTGGACGTCTGTTACATAGAGCCCTGGGGGGTGGCTGTGGAGCCACGGTTCAGCAGAAGACTGCAAACAGGGGTCCCGAGAGACCCAGGGGCCCGCAGGGAGGTCAAGGCAGAGTGCAAGGGCATGCGCCTTTACTGGGGTCCAGGACTTGAGTGCTTTGGGGTTCCCAGGCTGGGCCGGATGGGTCAGTCCAGACCGACAGCAGTGGGATCTTGGTAAGCTTCGCGGCCCGGGGAGCCGCAAGTGCTCGTCACAAGGGCCTTTGAGGGTCAGATCAGGAACTCGCACTTAGGAGCCTGTGGACTGTTGTCCAGGGTGTGCACCCTTGGGAGGTTCTAATGTCACTTCAAGGCCCCTGCAGGCCACTCAGCCACACAAAGGGAGGCCGAGGCAGCAACGCTGTGGAGCGGTTCAGCGAAACTCTCCACAAAGACACCGCCATACTTCACGTGCACCTGGAGGTTTGAGAAACCCTGTCCTGACAGCCACTCGTAGTTTGGCCTCCTCTGTCACAACCACCCTCCTGTGAGCAAGCAAGGGGCCCAGCCTTGAGGAGGACGTGGACGGTCACTGGGCCATCAGCTCACTGACTTCTCAACAATCCACAAAATTCACCCCGATGGTGCCTGTCCCCGGCGCAGAGGCTGGAAGATGACGTCAACCCTCAGCTGAGTAAACTCCCTCCCCCCGACACCAGGTCCCTAACAGGATTTGTGTTAATTGCGACCCCTGGGCTGGGCTGGGGCTTGGCGGCATCCCCACTGTCGACTGAAATAAGGAGCCAGGTAAAGGCTCAACGAAGGAGTTTCTTCAATAATCAAAGCGAGGAACTGAGTCCCAGGAAACAGTCCAGCAGAGTAGGCTGAGGCACCGCTCGGCCCCGAGGGTTTTCATATGCCTTCAACAATGCGGTGTCCCTGCAGGAAACGGCTCGTGAGTCTAACAGTCACCCATTTCAAAGAGAACAAGTGCTTTGTGCACACGCATCAACCAAGGCTTGGAACACAGGTGTTATCCATGTGCGGAGGAGGCAAGGACCAGGGTCGTCCCTCTCCCTCGACCCCTGAGCCATGCGCTGGGACCCAAGGGAGGGCGGCGCCCTCTGTCTTTCCCATTGTGTCTCTCCAGTAGGCATCTTCAGTCGTGAGGCCGGCGCTGCGGGCCATTTATTCACAGGCTGGCGAGGCCTGCACGGGCTTCACGGCACAGCGTGCGTTTGTGCACTGACTGAGCTGCGCAGCTCACTTGCTGGATTCGCCTGTTAGACCGGGGAGAGGGTCCCAAAAGTCCTTTCCCAGGAGGCAGCCGGGGGCAGCGTCAAGCCGGGGCTGGGAGGGGGCCAATGAGGGGAGGGCTCTGCTATGTGCTTCTGTGAGCTGCACAAACGTCCAGCCACCGCCCTGACACAGCTCCGTCCCCCCACCGGGCCACACCTGGCCCTGTTTGTCCCCTGTCCCGTGTCCCCCTCATGGGCTCCGTTTCTCTCCCCTTACTTCTCCCTTTCTGTCACCCTAAGTACTGGTTTAGGTCAAAGTTAGGATTCACTTTAGCCTGGGGGTTCTCAGGGGTGGCCAGCAGGGCCACCAGACCTGGGGGAGGTGACTCACTCCACCCCTGTTCCGCCTCAGGCCTCGCCGCCCTTCCAGGCCCAGGGCCTCTGTGCCCATCCCTTCATCCAAAAATCCTATGCTTTCCCAGCAGACTGGCCCTTGGGACCTCTCACCCAGCTCCTCCTTGAGCAGAGGGTATGGTTGGGGCCCAGAGAGGGGAAGCCACTTGCCCAGGGCCACACAGCATGTCAGAGGCAGGCCTAGGGCCCAGGAGAAGAATGCTGGGGTTGGTGAGGGTCACTGTGGGCCAGGCAAGTCGCAGACATCATCTCCTTTAATCTCCAAACCCACCCTATGGGACAGACGCTTGTTATCACCCCCTTGCACAGACGAGGAAACTGAGCCCCACAGAGGGGAGGCGAGTCACCCAGGGTCAAGGGCTGAGAAGGGCCGACCGTGGGTTGGGGGGTAGCCTCCTTTCCACACTCCTGAAATGGGGTCGGGACTGGGTCAGGAGCTTGGCTGAGGGCCCCTTTCTCTCCTGGCCTGTTTCCCCGTCCATCAGATGGGAGGCCCCCGGCTTAGAGTTGGGACACCCAGAAGCGCCCTGTCTTGCTCTTCAGGTGATAATCGTTTCGAGCCTCAGTTTTCCTACTTGGGAAAGGGACAATGATCCTGGCTGTTAACCTCACAGAACCCATGAGTGGTTCAGCTGGATGACGTGTCCCCATGTTCATAAACGGTGCAGGGACAATAGGCCACTCTGTAGTGTCTCAGGGCACAGCTCCCTTTTGAAATCGCAGATCTGGTTGGGGCTGAGGCCTTCAGGGCCTCTACCCCGGCCTTGCCTCCTCTGAGCCCGTCCCTGCCCTGCTGCTGGGCTCTGGGGCTCTGGAAACTCCAGCCCACTTGCGGGGCCAACCTGTGCATTCCGCCCTTGCCCTGCCTCGCGCCTGCGTGCAGCACAGACCACCCTCTGTCATCCACCCTGGAGAACTCCTGTGCACCCCCGGGCCCCGCCCTGGGCCCGCCTCCCAGCATCATCTGCACGTCCCCTCTCTGCCCGACGGTCACTGTCTATGTCCGATTCTCCTTCCTCCGCAGGGCAGGGCTCAGCCACGTGGCACAGAATGCAAGGGCTTTCTGGGTGGTGAGCAGGACGGAGGGCCAGGTGGCACAGGAGACAAGAGTCTGGGGTCTTCAAGGTGGAGGGGTCAGGGTCCCTCAGTGGGGGCCTGGGTGCGCCAGCTGAAGGGTGCTACCGTCCCCTCTGTGCATTTGCTCACACTGACCCCCTGGATGTCCCTCCACCCCCTGCCCCTCCACCCCCGGGGTCCAGCTCCCAGGCCCTGTTTTGAAGTGGTTGAAGTTGCTGTGGCCACCAGACCACATGTGCTGACCGCGCAGGACCCTCTGCGTCTCCTGTACCTTGTCATCTTCACAGAGGGCCTCATTTGTGCCGTGAGTCTCAGGCTGCACACAGACAAGCCTCCCCAGGGCCCCCAGGGCCGCAGCCCCCTCCCTACCCCCGTGGTCAGCGAGCAGGCACATTCCAGGTCTCCCTGCGGCCTCAGCTGGACCAGTCCCACCCTGCCTGGCACATGAGAAGCCAGGAGCCCACACAGCCCAGGCCCTGAGAGGTCAGATGGATGACTGACCAGTCTCTTGAGGGACAGTTGTGCTTCTGGGCTGCACATTATCGCTCCAGACCCTGGGCTCCCAGGGCGGCAATTGTGAGCGGCCACGTTTCTCTCCCCATCCCCGCACTTGGCCTAATTCCCCCGAAGAGTCCCAGGTCTGGGGGCAGCAGGCGAGGTGTGAACCCCAGTGGCCGACGTCCTGCACTGCCCACCCAGGGCTCCTCTGAGCTCTGAGTATCGGCTGTGCCCCACGGTCAGCTGCAGCTCTGCACCTGGAGTTTAAATGCTTCCTGGGGGCCCGAGGAAGGGACAGGACCCACGGAACACACGATTCCGGAAGAGAAGATGCCGCTCCTACCTGTTGATTGACCATGATCTCGAGACGCTGCTCGGCTCAGCCTGGTTACAGGGCTTGGGCGGCCTTGGTGCCCGGATGCGGGCCCCTTCTGCAGCTGGGCTTCTGGGGCTAGAAGCTTCTCTCCCCAGGGAGACAGAGGCACCTGCTGCTAGGCTGGGGCCAGTGTCGGGGTTTCCCAGCTATTTGGGGTGTCAGGGACTCTTGGTTTCACCAGGCCAGCTGCTCTGGGTGAGGGTGTGAGGCTGGCAGGGAGCGAGCCCAGGGCTGCTGGCCTGAGGCCGGCTGGGGCCGGAACAGCCCACGGACAACGGCAACAACAGGCAGCCACAGAGACGAGCAGAACGCCCATTTTCCATCTCACCGTCCCTCGGTTCCCCCCAGGGGGTGAGGTTCCATGATTATTGACCAGCTGCAAGGAGCGGAAACTGAGGCCCTAAACCACCAACTCCAGCTAAAGGAACCTGGCTCTGAGTCAGGGCTCCTCCTGGCCTCTGGCCGCCTCCAGCTGCTTGGACATCTCCCTTCGGGAGACCCAGGCTGGACGCTCTCTGGCTGCCTCACCCCCAGTGTATTTTCCCCACCACGCGGATCCCGTGTCCGGCCCGACACCGCTCACTGTCCGTAGCTTATTCCCGTGTCCCCCTGACGTGAGTGCTCCGAGCAGGGCTGGGCCTGGTTGCCCACCACTGTGGTCATGCACACAGTAGGTGCTCAGGAAGGAGAGGCTGAACAGGTGACTCATCTCTGGGTGGTGTCTACACTGGGGCCTCATCCACACTGGGCCTTGATCCATACTCGAACTGAATTGGAGCCCCCATCTGACCAGGGCATCTGAGAACGGGGCTCCCTTGGCTGGTCTGGGGTCCCACCTGCTCCAGCCCGCTCTGCCCTGTGGCCCCGGGCCAGGACCCTTCCCTCAGGGAGCCACTCTGCCACCCGGCCCACGGCAGACCTTCTGTCCTCTGCTGGGAGCCAGGCTGGGGTCTGGTCGCAGCTTCCTCCCTCCTCCTGGGATGGTCAGGAGACCCTGACATCTCCCCACACAGGCCGGGCACTGGGCGGGCAGGTGTTGCCCACCCTAGTGAGGACCTGTGAGTGGTCCAGGCTCCGGTGCCCGGCATAGCCCTGGGCACAGCAGACGCTCAGTGGATGGTCAGGGGACGTCAGTCCTGACATGAGATGTGCCCAGGCCAGATGTTGAGGACCAGGAGGGACCTGGGGTGTTGATGTGGCCACAAGAAGAGGGTGTCACCACGAGCGGATGGCCTGTGTGGAAACAGATGTATGGTGGGTGCCCTGGTGGCTTGTGTTGACTGTCAGCTACTCTGTCCCCAGAGGGGATATGGAGTGTCTGATGACCCCAGCTCTGTGACGCTGGCTGGGGAAGTCACCCAGCCCTTCTCCTGGCCCCTGTCCTCGTTGCCCTGAGACATTCTCCCTGATTCCCGCCAGTTTCCCCAGGACAACGGCTGCCCAGAGGACCCATCCCTTGCTTGTCCCCTCACACACTGTGCTGTCACTGAGTGGGAAATGGCGCCAGGGTCACACTCGGGCCTCTCACAGGCTGAGCTGGTGTAAGCTCACACCAGGGCTCTTGTGGGGCCCACAGGGACCAGGAACCCAATGGTGACAGCCTGGGCGTGGCCCCTGGTGAGGCCGCTGACTCTCACTGTGGCACCTCTGCCAAGGCCCGATCCACAGCGCACTCGATGGCGCTGTGCAGTGTGCAGCAGGGCTGACCGTAGGGCTGGTGGCTGGCCTTGGGCCTCCTCCATTATAAGGAACGTCATTTAGTCACTCAGCAAATGGTCACTCTGAGCTCAGATGACCAAAATGTATTGTCCAAACGGGGATATTTCTTGGAGTGGAAGGGGTACTATTAATCATTATGCCAGGACACAGGCATGAACTGGGAACGTCTGGGGAAATCGAGGACTCAGCTCACCCCCAGAGCCTACCCCGGGCCTGGCCTTCTGGGGGAGGCCGGCACTTGTGGGATTCCTGCCAAACAGGGTCAGGTTCGCTGTGGTCCCAGGCGACTGACTGGCTTTTCAGAACATTAGATCCAAAGACTGGCCCGGGTCCGATGCCACTAGCCTCCATCACGTCACTGTGTTTCTGTCCCCAAGGCCCGTCCACAGTTCCTCAGGGTGATCATGTAGGAGCAGAGGCTCCCCCAGGTCGCCTCAGAGGGAGCGAGTCCTCACAAGGTCTCCTGCTCATATGAGGGGCTGCTCTCGGGGACTTTCACAGCAGTGCTTTGGGGAGAGTCCGGCCGGCCGGCCCCGTGGATGCTGGTTTGGGATGTGCCTGTGTGAGCAGCCAGGGACCCTGGCGACCTGGCCCCGCTCCTCCCACACGTCCCACTCAGGAGCCACAGGGAGGAGGTTGATGCACCATCCAGCCACGGATGGGCTGTGGGACACAGAACCCGGCGGGGGGGAGGGCCACAGGGACCCCGGGAAGAGGCTGATGTGTCAGGAGGGAGGGGGCGAAGGAGAGCCCACTCTGAGATGTGGATGGCATCGTGCTGCATCATGTGTCAGTAACCCAGTGGGCATTACAGGGGACAGTTGATTGTTTCCTGGACACCCCTGAAGCTGTATTTTCAAGGCGGCTGGAAACCTGGGTTTGGACCTTTGTGTTGGGAAGTGGGTATCCCCTTGTTTGGGGACGTCACAGTCTGGTTCGTCTGTTTCCTGGTGAGTGTCTGTGTCCCCACGAGACACAGGCTGGGGGCAGATCCCCTTCCCATTGCTGCTGGGCTCAGTGAATACTGTGGGGTGAACGGGTCCCCCTGCCCAGGCCTGGCTGGGCCACGCTCCCCAGGTGCCTTTGCAGCCCTCACATGACCAGGCAGATGCGAGAGTCACCCAGCTCAACTGAGTAGGTGCTTCCCAGGCCTCCCCCAGGCCCCCAGTAGTCCCCTCCCCTCCCCTCCCAGGCCCCCAGTAGTCCCTTCCCCTCCCATCCCCCAGGCCCCCAGCAGCCCCTCCCCTCCCACAGGGCCCCTCCCACAGGGCCCCTCCCTCCTGCCTACCAGAGGCTGTTCTGGGCTCCACTTTTAGGCTGTGGAGGAAGCCACCAACCCCTTTCCCCCTTGGCCTGGCCTCCCGCAAGAAGGAGGCTCAGAAGGGAGGGGGCTGCCCAGGGTGGCACATCCAGGCAGAGTGGGGCCAGGCCAAGACCCCTCCCTGACCTGCCACTCTTCTCTATTCCACGAGGGGCTCGCCCAGTGTGAACTGCCTGGGGCCCTGGGGCCCTCACTCCCTCGAGAGCTGCCCTGGCTCTGGACTGGGCAGGGCAGGCCCAGTGCATCCATCATGGTCAGTGGACCTCTGTGAAACAGGTAATGACACCCCTAGGAGGGACTTCGAGGCCATGAGGAACTGTGACGTGCCTGGAGAGGTGCCCAGTGACAGCAGCTGGGGGCCCCCCACAGACATTTCAGTTGATTCAATCTTATCCTAAGACTCCAAAACCACAAGAAGCCCCAGGTTTTGTCTTTGCTGGTTTTAATTTCCAACTCATGCAAGGATGCAGGACTGAGTTGGGGCTTATTGGATGCAAGCATCTCTGACAGAGGGTCGGACCGTTGTGTTTCCCCCTCAAAAGTGGTCCAGTCAGCTGTGGTTGGTTTTGTGATGTGGATGGTTTTGCGATATAAGATTTCTTTTGCTTCAAACATTTTTAATTTTATTTTATGTTAAAATTATAAGAATATTATATATATAATGCAACTGAGCAATATAGAAGTGCATTTAAAAAGTGTAATATTGGGGCCGACCCCACGGCCGAGTGGTTAAGTTCGCACACTCTGCTTCAGCAGCCAAGGGTTTTGCCAGTTAGGATCCTGGGTGCGGACATGGCACACTCATCAGGCTATGCTGAGGCAGCGTCCCACATAGCACAACCAGAAGGACCTACAACTAGAATATACAACTATGTACTGGGAGGCTTTGGGGAGAAGAAGATGAAAAAAAGAAGATTGGCAACAGATGTTAGCTCAGGTGCCAATCTTTAAAAAAAAAAGTGTAATATTTATCTCTCCATCTCTCTTCCGCTATGTAGTGCCACTTCCTGTTTTATTTTATTGTGATAAAATATACATAGCATAAAATTTACCACTTTAACTCCTTCTATGAGGCCGACATTACCCCAATAGCAAAACCAGACAAAGACATTACAAGAAAAGAAAACTACAGGCCAATATCCCTCTGAAAACTGATGCAAAAGTCCTCAACAAAATATTTGCAAATCAAATCCAATAATATATTGAAGTAATTACACCGTATCACAAATGGGATTTATCCCAGGCATGCAGGGCTGGTTCAACATTTGGAAATCAATGAATGTAATCCATCACAGCAACAGGTTAAAGGAAAAAATAACATGATCATGTCACAGATGCAGAAAAAGCATTTGACAAAATCCAATATCCATTCATGATGAAAAATCTCAGTAAACTAGGAATAGAAGGGAACTTCCTCAACTTTTTACAGATTATCAACAAAAACCCTACAGCTAACATCACCTTAATGGTGAGAAACTCAAAGCTTTCCTGGTAAAGTCAGGAAGAAGGTAAGGATGTCCTCTCCCACCACTGCCTTTCAATAGCATACTGGAAGCCATAGCTAATGCCATAAGACAGGAAAAGGAAATAAAAGGTATACCAAGTGGGAGGGCAGAAACAAAACTGTCTTTGGTTGCAGATAATATGACTGTCTGTGTAGAAAATCCAAAAGAATTGACAAAAAACTCCTGAAACTAATAAGCAATTATAGCAGGTGCAAAATACAAGATTAATATACAAGTCAATCATTTTTCTATATACTAACAATGAACAAGTAGAGTTTGAAATTAAAAACACAATACCATTTATATTATCACCCCCTAGAATGAAACACAGGTATAAATCTAAATAAATACGTACAAGATCTGCTACAAAACTCTGACAATCAAAGAGCTGAATAAACGGAGGCATAGTCCATGTTCAAGGATAGAATGACTCAATATTGTCAAGATGTCAGTTCTTCCCAACTTAGCTATAGATTCAATAAAATCCCCATCAAAATCCCAGCAAGATACTCTGTGGATATTGACAAATTGATTCCAAAGCTTAAATAGAAGGGCAAAAGACCCAGAATAGCTAACACAATATTGAAGGAGAGGAACAAAGCTGGAGGATTGACACCATGAGACTTTAAGCGGCAGTAAACAAAACAGTGTGGTATTGGCATAAACACAAACATATAGACCAATTGAACAGAATAGAGAGCCCAGAAATAAACCCTCACAGATACAGTCAAATGATTTTTGACAAGGATTCCAGGACCATCCAATGGGGAAAGGACAGTCTTTTCAACAAATGGTTCTGGGAAAACTGGATATCCACATGCAAAAGAATGAAGTTGGACCCTTACCTAACACCATATACAAAAATTAACTCAAGATGCATGAAGGATATAAATGCAAGAGCTAAAAGAATAAAACTCTTAGAAGAAAACAGGACACAAACCTCACTTCATTGGGTTGGCAATGACTTTTCGAATATGACACCAAAGGCGCAGGAAACAAAAGAAAAACTAGACAAATGGGACTTCATGAAAATTTAAAAGTTTTGTACATCAAAAGACACTATCTATAGAATAAAAAGACAACCCACAGAATGGGAGAAAATATCTGCAAATCACGTACGTGATAAGGGGTTGATATGCAGAATATATAGGGAACTCCTAAAATTCAATAACAAAAAACCACAAACAACCCAATTCAAAAATGGGCAAAGAATTTGAATAGACATTTCTCCAAAGAAGATGTACAAGTGATCAACAAGCACATGAAAAGATTCTCCATATCACCAATCATTAGTAAAATGCAAATTGAAACCACAATGAGGTACCATTTCACAACCACTGGGATGGCTACTACCAAAAAAAAAGAAGACAACAAGTGCTGGCAGAGATGTGGAGAAACTGGAACACTTGTGTACTGTGGGTGGGAATGTACAATGGTGCAGCCACTATTGAAAACAGTATAGAGGTTTCTCAAAAAATTTAAAAATAAAATTACCATATGACTCAGCAATTCTGCTTCTGGATGTATCCTCAAAAGAACTGAAAACAGGGTCACAAACAAATATTTGTACCCTCATGTTCATAGCAGTATTATTCACAATAGCTAAAACATGGAAGTTACCCAAGTGTCTATCGGCCAATGCATAGATAAGCAAAATGTGAATATACATGCAATGGAATTTTATTCACCTTCACAAAGGAAGGAAATTCTGTAATACGCTACAACGTAGATGAACCTTGAGGACATGATGCCGAGTGAAATAAACATGTCACAAAAGACAAATACTGGATGATTCCACTTATATGAGGTACTTGGAGTGCTCAAAATCACAAGGATAAAGTACAATGGTGGCTCCCAGGGGCTGGCAGGGAGGGGAGAGTGGGGAGTTATTGTCTAATAGATATAGAGTTTCAGATGTACAAGATGAAAAGAGTTATGAAGATGGGTGGTGGTGATGGCTACACAACAGTGTGAATGTATTTAATACCACTGAATTTACTTAAAAAGGGTTGACGGTGAATTTTATGTGATGTGTATTTTAACATAATAAAAAGGAAAAGATAATATTTAAAGACAAAAAAGAAACACATGGTCTTAAGGAAATATTGGAAAATAAAGAAAATCATAAAAAAGAAAGTTAAGTTAAAATTATTTGTAAATCTACTATGGAGAGACAAATACTGTTAATAGTTTTGGTATGTTTTCTTCCAGGCTTTTAAAAGAGCATATACGTTTATATTTAAAAACAGTTTATATGAGACTGTTCTTATTTTCTTATATAAGTATTTAATGCTGTAAATTCTTTTCCAGGCACTGCTTTAGCTGTGTCCCACAATTTTGACATGCTGTATTTTCTTTTTCGTACAATTCAATTATCTAAGCTTCCACCTTTAAGATATTAGAAAAGTAATCAAATCAACCCAAAGACAGGAAACAATAAAGAGCAGAAATCAATGAAATTGAAAACAGAGAAAACAAACAAAACCAAAATCTGCTTCTTGAAGAATCAAAAAAATTGATAAACCTCTAACCATACGGACCAAATGAACAAGAGAGAAGACACCAAGTGCCAACATCAGGAAAAAGGACATCACTAAAGATCCTACAGTCATTAAAATGCTAATAAGGGAATGCTAGGAACAATCTATGCAAATAGATGTCACCACTTAGATGAAGTGGACCCATTCCTTGAAAGACACGAGTTACTAAAGCTCATCTGTATCCATGTTAAAACTGAATTCAGAGTTAAAAGTCTTCTAGCAAAGAACTCCAGGTCCAGATGGCTTCACTTGTGAATTCTAAATTCTTCTTTAAAAGTATTGAAGGATTAAATAGTACCAATCCTACACAATCTCTTCTAGAAAACAGAAGGGTTAATTTTCCAGATAATTTTATGAAGCCAGCATTACTCTGATATCAAATGTAGACAAAGATGTTGTAAGAAAAGAAAACTTCAGACCAATTTTCTTCATGAACATAGATGTAAAAATTGCTCTCAAAATACTAGCAAATAAAATTCAGTAATACATGAAAAGTTTAATACATATATTCAAGTGAGGTTTATCCTGGAAACGCAAGCTGGGTTTAAGGTTTGAAAATCAGTCAATATAATCCACCATATTAATAGACTAAAGAGGAAACTGCACTATCATCTCAATAGATGCAGAAATAGCATTGGACAAAATTCAACATCTATTCATGATAAAAACTCTCAGAAAACTAGAAATAAGGGAAACTTTCTTAATCTGATCAAGGGATCTACAAAAAACCTACAACTAACATCACAATTAATTGTGAAGAACGGAATGCTTTCCCCCTGTGGTTGGGGATAAGCAGGGAAATGCTCAATGAAGAAAGAAGTTGCTGAATTTCAGCAGGAGAGCACTGTGTCATTTTAACTTACTCCCTCACCATCCCCCATTCCCTAGCTTGATAGTGTCCATGAAAACAGCAGCCTGCATTCCCGGGGCAGGTTGCTAATACCAGACTTTATTCACAAAGACACAGACCTTATTCTCAAAGAACTGTCGTTGTGTGTTTTGGCCTGTCTGCTGGCTCCCTGGAGGATCAGCCCCAAGGCTTGCCTTTGTTTTCCCTGCCTCAGAGCTTCCCCAGAGCTGAGGCAGCTTCCCACACTGTGTTTGTTGAAGCATTTAAAGGCAAATGTATTAGTCACAGCTGCTGGCGACAAGGGATGACAGTTGGGGAAAGCAACAGACAAAACAGCATGAGAAATAAGAGGCCGGGGAAGGAGATACTTGGGGGAATAAGGACCTTGAAAAGCTTCTGCAAATATCAGGGAATCTAGAAGGCTACACGCATTCCCAGGACAGGACGCTTGCTTAGGAGACCTGAGAAGACCCAAAGTTTCCACCCCTGGCATACCTTTACACTCCATGCAAGCAGGAAGTGAAGAGCTAAGGCAAGGCTGCAAAATATCTAGCTTTGAAGGGCTGCTCTAAATCATAGCCAGTCTACAAAGATAGGGAGAGTGGGTTTTTGTTTGTTTGTTGGTTTGGGTTTTTTTTTTTTTTTTTTTTTTGCTCCAGCCATAACGGAACAGACACTTCAGTGGCCACACATGATAAAGAATGCAGACTTTACAAAGATAGTACAGAAATGTCAATACATAAATAAACAGCAACAACTCTCAAGAAGGAGCACAACAAACTCTGGGAAGGAGGAGAATCTGAATTCCAGAGTTTCTAATTACAATATTGAAAAATTTCAGCCTTCAACAGAAAGCTATGAGGCATGCAAAGAAGCAAGACATTGTGGCCGACTCACAGGAAAAAAAAAATAAATGAACAGAAACTGTCCCCAGACAACGGACTTAGCAGACAAACATTTTAAATCAAAGAGCTAAAGGAAACCGTGGACAAAGAACTAATGGAAACCAGAAGAAGGATGTCTCACTATATAGAGAAAATCAATTAAGAGACAGAAATTATTAAAAGGAGCCAAAAAGAAATTGTAGAGCTTAAAAGTGTAATAACTGATATGAAAAATTCACTAGAGGGGCTCAATAGCAGACATGAGAAGGGAGAAGAAAGAATCAGTGAACTTAAACAGAGGTCAATTGGTATTATCCAGTCTGAGGAGCAGAAAGAAAAAAGACTGAAGAAAAATGAACAGAGCCTAGGAGACGTATGTGGTACCACCTAACAAACCAACACATACATAATGGGGGTCCCACAAAGAGAGGAGAGAAAGGAGCGGAAAGAATACTTGAGGAAATACTCACTAAAGTCTTCCCAAATTTGATGAAAATCCCAACTTTGTACACCCAAGAAGCTCAACAAATTTCAAGTAGAACAAACTCAAAGAGATCCATACTGAGACATATTATAATAATTTTCAAAAGCCACAGACAGAGATAAAATTGTGAAAGCACCAAGAGAGGAGAAGCTCATCATGTAGAGGAAATTCTCAATAAGATTAACACCTGATTTCTCAGCAGAAACCAAGGAGGCCAAAAGGCACATTTAAAGTTCTGAAAGAAAAAATACCCTGTCAACCAAGAATTCTCTATCTGCCAAAACTATCCTTCAAAAATAAAAGAGAAATGGAGTGATGTCAGCATCATGGTGGAGTGAACTTGCCCAGGACTCTCTCCCCTCCAACTTACAACAAAAAGTGGCAACCATACTCCAACAGAGGACACCCTAACATAATACAAAAACCTCAGAGAGACACGCAGTCACACGACAGAGGGCAGAGAGGCTGGAGCCCACCTTGGAGGAGCTGGAATGGGGTAAGTGAGAACTTTGCTCCCTCCCCTAAAGACTGCCATTGTGACTGCAGGAGGATCTGTGAAGGAAGGATTATGGGAAGGGGGATAGACGCTGGTTCACAGGATTATCAGGGACTCCCTAGGGCCCTTGCAACCTAGAGGGAAGCCATCTAACAAGTCCAAACCTTTCATGCAGGGGTGACTTCGTCAAGCCAACACCCCAGGAGACCCCACAGCAAGAGCTGATCGAGAAATCCCAGAGGGCATGCAGGAGAAAACACCCTCCCCCCACCTGCCCCACACTGCTCCAAAGCCTTGGATCTCGGCTGAAAGAGAAGGGCTCAGAATATGCGGCTCTCGACCTCCACCCAGTGGCGGTAGGCTGTAACTGCAACTAAATAATATCAGAATGCATAAGACCGGACCTTCCAACATCAGACACTTCATCAAATCTCCAGACCAGAGAGAAAATGATGAGCAGTCAGAACTCAGTCCTGAGGACACAGAAATATTTAAGCTAAATAACAATGAATTTAAAATAGCTATCATCAAAAAACTCAACGAGGTAAAAGAAAAGGTAGAGAAATAATTCAATGAGTTCAGGAGCTACTTCACAAAAGAGATTGAAACTATAAAGAAGATTCAATCAGAAATATTAGAGATGAAAGACACAATGGAAGAGATAAAGCAAAAATACAGATTTCCTGATTGCTCAAATAGACATCATAGAGGAGTGTATCAGCATAATGTAAGATACACATGTTGAAATGCTCCAGACAGAGGAGGAGAGAGAACTAAGACTAAAAAGAAGTGAAGAAAGTCTCCGAGAAATATCCAACTCAATGAGGAAATGCAACATAAGAAGTATAGGTATTCAAGAGGGAGAAAAGAAGGAGAATGGAGCAGAAAGTATGTTCAAGGAAATAATAGCAGAGAACTTCCCAAACCTAGGGAAAGAGAGGGAAATCTGTGTGGAAGAGGCTTCTGGATTGCCTAGATTTGTCAATGTAAAAAGACCTACTGCAAGGCATATAGTAGTGAAACTGGTAAAAATGAGTGACAAAGAAAGAATACTAAGGGCAGCAAGGCAGAAGAAAATAACCTAAAAAGGAACCCCTGTCAGGCTTTCAGTGGATTTCTCTGCAGAAACCTTACAGGCTAGGAGAGAATGAAACGACATATTCAAATCTTTAAAAGACAAGAATCTTCAGCCAAGAATATTCTATCCAGCAAAAATATCCTTCAGCTATGAGGGCAAAACCAAATATTTCCCAGACAAACAAAAGCTAAGGGACTTCATAGCCACAAGACCACCTCCCACACAAGAAATCCTGAAAAAGGCCCTCATCCCTGAAAAAAGGAAAAACAGAGAAAGGGGTCACAAAACACAGAATAAGGAGATAAATAGGGAGACAGAATCAGAATAGGCTGGCAAATATTCAACTATAGCATTAGGCTAAAGGGAAGGAAAACACCAAAAACAAAGACAATCTTGTGACTTTAACCACAAACTCACAACACAAGATGGAATAAGATATGAGAAAAACAACTTAGGAAGGGAGAAGGAAAGGGACTGAATCAGCTTAGACTAAAGAAATAAGAGGTCATCAGAAAATGGACTATCTTTATACATGAGATTCTGAATACAAACCTCAGGGTAACCACTAAACAGAAAAGCAGAACAGAGACACAAAGAATAAATAAGGAGAAGACAAAGAAACACATCGTAAAAAACTACATAATTCAATGGGTAGACCAAAACACACAGGGCAAGAAACAAAGGAAATGCAGGAAAACCGGAAAATGAATGATAAAATGACAGCATTCAGCCCTCATACAGGAATAATCACCCTAAACATAAACTGATCAAATTCTCCAATAAAAAGACATGGAGTGTCAAGATGGATTAAAGAACAAGATCCAACGATATGCTGCCTCCAGGAAACACATCTCAGCTCCAATGACAAACACAGGCTCAGAGTGAAGGGGTGGAAGACGATACTCCAAGCTAATGGGAAACAAAAGAAAGCAGGTGTTGCAATACTCATATCAGACAAAGTAGACTTCAAGATAAGGCAGGCAAATAGAGACAAAGAGGGGCAGTATATAATGATCAAAGGGCACTCCATCAAGAAGAAATAACGCTTATAAATATCTCTGCACCCAACATGGGGGCATCAAAGTTCATAAAGAAACTAATAGCAAACCTAAAAGAAGATACTAATAAAAACACAATAATAGAAGGGGACCTCAACACCCCACTCACATCAAAGGACAGATCATCCAGACAGAAAATCAACAATGAAACAGTGGAATTAAATGAAATGCTAAACTAGTTGGACTTAATAGACATATATAGAACACTCCATCCAAAGACAGCAGAATACACATTCTTCTCAAGTGCACACAGAAAATTCTCAAGGATAGACCATATGTTGGGAAACAAGGCAAGCCTCTATAAATTCTAAGAAAATTGACATAATAACAAGTATCTTTTCCGATCATAATGCTATAAAGCTAGAGGTTAATTAAAAGAAAATACCTGAGAAAGGAACAAAGATGTGGAGACTAAACAACATGCTATTGAACAAGCAATGGATCACTGAAGAAATTAAAGGAGAAATCAAAAAATATCTGGAGACAAATGAAAATGATAACATGCTATTTTACAAATAGTCAAATGGCAAAAGTAGGTCTTTCATTATTAGTAATTACTTTATATAAAGGATTAAACTCTCCAATTAAAAGGCAGAGGTTGTCAAAATGTATTCTTTAAAAACCCAACAAGAGGGGCCCAGCCCAGTGGCATAGTTGTTAAGTTGGCATGCTCTGCTTAGGCATCCCAGGGTTCACTGGTTCAGATCCCAGGCATGTACTAATGCATCACTTATCAAGCTGTGCTGTGGCAGGCATCCCACATATAAAATAGAGGAAGATGGGCACAGATGTTAGATCAGGGCCAATCTTCCTCAGCAAAAAGAGGTGGATTGGCAGTTGATGTTAGCTCAGGGTTAACCTTCCTCAAAAAAAAAAAAAAACAAACAAGAAAAACAAGATCCAACTATATGTTGTCTACAGGAGAATCACTTTAGATCCAAAGATATATAGAGATTGAAAGTGGAATGATGGAAAAAGACATTGCATACAAACAACAACCAAAAGAGACCTGAGTGGCTGTACTAAGATAAGAGAAAATAGACTTTAAGTCAACAACTGTTGGAAGAGATAAAGAAGGACATTATATATTGATAAATGGTCAATCCATCAAGAAGATATAACAATTATAAACATATAGACACCTAACAACAGAGCCCAAAAATATATGAAGCAAACATTGTCAGAATTGAAGGGAGAAAGTTCTAAAATAATAGTTGGAGATTTCTGTACCTCATGTTCAATAATATGCAGAAAAACTACACAAAAGATCAATAAGCAAATAGAAGACTTCATTTTTTATATTTTATTTTGTTTATAATAACTCACAAACCTATTGGACCCAACGGCATATAGAGAACTCTCCACGCAACAACAGCAAAACTAAAGTTCTTCTCAAGAGCACACGGAACCTTCTTCAAGATAGATCATATGCTGAATCATATAAAACAAGGCTCAATAAATTTAAAAAGATTGAAACTATACAAATGATCTTCTCTGACCACAACAGAATGAAAGTGCAAGTTACTAATAGAAGGAAAACTGGAAAATTAAAAAATATGTAGAAATCAAACACTACATTCTTAAACCATCAATGAATCACAGAAGAAATTATAAGTGAAATTAGAAAATACCTTGAGATGAATGAAAACAAAAACACAAAATACTAAAACATGGGGTTCAGCGACAGTGGCGCTCTGAGGAAAATTTGTAGCTATAAAAATGCCAGTATTAACAAACAACGAAGACCTCCAACCAGTAACCTAACTTTACCCCTTGAGGAAGTAGAAAAAGATGAGCAAGCCAATTCCAAAGCTTGCAGAAGGAAGGAAATGATAATGATTAGAGCAGAGACAAATGAAACAGAGAATAGAAAACAACAGAATCAACGAAACCAAAAGTTGGTTCTTTCAAAAGATGAGCAAATTTGACAAACCTTTACTAGGCTGAGAAACGAAAAAGAGAAAGAGGACTCAAATTACTAAAATCGGAGCTGAGGGGCTGGCCTGGTGGCATCGTGGTTAAGTTTATGCACCCCGCCTCGGCTGCCTGGGGTTCACAGGTTCACATTCTGGGTGTGGACCTACATTGCTCATCAAGCCATGCTGTGGAGGTGTCCCACGTACAAAACAGAGGAAGACCGGCACAGATGTTAGCTCAGGGCCAATCTTCCTCAAGCAAAAAGAGGAAGATTGGCAACAGATGTTAGTTCAGGGCCAATCTTCCTCGCTAAAAAATAAATAAAAAAATAAAATCAGAACTGAAAGTTGAGATATTACTACACACCATGCAAAAATGAAAAGTATTATAAGGAAGTAGGATGAGCAACTGTATACCAACAAATTAGATAATCTAGATGAAACGGACAGCTTCCTAGAAAGACACAAACTACCGAAACTGACTGAAGAAGAAATACAAAATCTGAACAAGTAAAGAGATTAAAATGGTAATTAAAAACATCCCCACAAAGAAAAGCCCAGGACCAGATGGCTTCACTGGGGAATTCTACCAAGCATTTAAAGTAAATTTAACACCAATCCTTTGCAAACTCTTCCAAAAAAATAGAAATGGAAGGCACACTTCCTAACTCATTCCACGAGGCCAGAATTACCCTGATACCAAAGCCAAAGCCATCACAAGAAAACTACAGACTAACATCTCTTATGAATATAGATGCAAAAATCCTCAACCAAATACTAGAAAAGTGAATCTAGCATCGTATTAAAAGACTCGTACAGCAAGTGGGATTCATCCCAAGATTGCAAGGGTGGTTCGACTTAAGAAAATCAATCAGTGTAACATATCACATCAATAGAATGAAGGATAACAACCACACGATCACTTCAATTGATGCAGAAAAATATTTGACAAAATCCAACACAATTTCATGACAAACCTTTAAAAAGCTCAGAATAGAAGAGAAGTTCCTCAACTTGGCAAAGGCCATGTACGAAGACTTCCCAGTGAGCGTCACGTTCAGTGGTGGAAGAGCAAAGGCCTCCCCTCGAGGTCAGGAACAAGGCAAGGACGCCTCTTTGTTCCCCTTCTGTTCAACACTGTGCTGCAGGCTCCAGCCAGAGCAATTAACCAAAGAAACGCAGGGCATCCAGGCTGGAAAGCAAGAAGTGAAATCACCTCTATCGGCAGACGGCGCGATCTCATATATAGAAAATGCTGGAGAATCTACAAAAACCTACTAGAGCAAATCAAGAAATTCAGCAGTCTCATGATCAACACACAGTCGTATTTCTACACAATAGAAAAAGTCATATTTCCATACACTAGCAGTGAACAATTAAAAAAGGAAATTAAGAAAAAATTCTTTTCAATAGTATCAAAAGAATAAAACACTTAGAACTAAATTTAGCCAATGAGGTGAAAGACTTGTACACTGAAAATTGCAAAATGTTGTTCAAAGAAATGAATGACCTAAGTAAATGGAAAGATCCTGCGTTCGTGGTTTGGAAGACTTAATACGTTGAGATGGCAATGCCACCCAAAGTGCCCTCAGAGTCAAGGCAATCCCTGCCAAAAGCTCGATGGCCGGCCATTGTTACGGAGATGGAAACACGGATCCAAAAATTCATATGGAATTGCATGGGACTCCAATAGGCAAGACAATCTTGAAAAAGAAGAACAAAGTTAAAGGCCTCACTCTTCCGAATTTCAAAAGCTGCTACAGAGCTAAAGTAATCAAACAGTGTGGTACTGGCATAAGGACAGACGTATAGACCAAAGGAACAGAAGTGAGAGCCCAGAAGAACCCTTGCATCTATTGTCAACTGATTTTCTGACGAAGGGGCTGAGACAATTCAACAGGGGTGATAATAGTCTCTCCAACAAACGGTGCTGGGACAACTGGACCTCCACATGCGCGAGAATGAGGGTGAACCTCTGCCTCACACCGCAGACGAAAAATAGCTCTGCGTGGGTCAAAGACCTACGTGTAAGAGCGAAAACTGTACAACTCTCAGAGGAAAACATAGGTGTAAAGCTTCAGGACCTTGGATTAGGCGACAGAGGCTCAGATATGACACAAAAAGTGCAAGCAATGAAAGAAAAAATGCATAAACCGGGCTTCATCAAAATTCGCCACTTGGTGAATCAAAGAAAACTGTCATGAAAGTGAAAAGACAACTCAGAGAAAGGGATAAATGATTTGCAAATCGTATATCTGATAAGGGTTGAGTAGCTAGAACATATAAAGAAATCTTATAACTCAGCAACAGAAGATAACCCAGTTAAAAAACGGGCAAAGGACTTGAACAGACATTTCTCCAAAGAAAATATAAAATGGCCGTCAATGATGTGAAAAGATGCTCGACACCATTAGTCATTAGAGGGAGATGCAAGTCAGAGGCACAGCAAGATGCCACTTCACAGCCAGGAGCATGGCTGTAACAAAAAAAAGGAAAATAAGTGTTGACGACGATCTGGAGAGCTATAACCCCTGTTCACCGCTTGTGGGATTGTAAAATGGTGCAGCCACTGTGCAAAACAGATTGGCTGTCCTCAAAAAGTTAAACTCAGAGTTACCATGTGACCAAGAAATTCCACTGTTGGGCATATACCCCAAAGAACTGAACACAGGTTTTCCAACAAAAACTTGACATGAATGTTCATAACAGCTCTATTCACAACAGCCCAAAGGTGGCCATAACCGTGATGCCTATCAGCCAACGAATGGATGAGCGAAACGTAGTATACCTGTACAGCCGAGTATTGTTTGGCCTTAAAAGGAATGAAGTACATGCTACAACTTGGAGGAGACTTGAAAACGTGCTAAGTGAAATAAGCCAGACACAGAAGGCCATGTGTTGTGCGATTCCATTTCTATGAAATGTCCCGAATAGACAGAGTCAGAGCCAGAAGCAGACGAGCAGTCGCGGGGGCTGGGGGCTGGGGGGTGGGGGAGCAGTGACCAACTGCTTCGGGGTTTCCTTTCGGGGCGATTAATCTATTCTGGAATTAGATAGTGGGGATGGCTGCACAACACTGTAAATGCACTAAATGCCGCTGAATTGTACACTTCAAAATGGTTAAAATGGTGAATTTTATGTTAAATGAATTTTACCTCAATTTCTCAAAAAACTGACAGTACTGAGTGCTAGTGAGGATGCAGAGCACCCAGCCTGCTCACACATTGCTCTCGGGCGTGGAAAAGGCACAGCTGCTTTGGGAAGCTGTTTAGTAGCTTCTTATACACATACATTCACCGCGGGATCCATCCAGCCCTACGTCTGGGTATCCACCCAAGTGGAATGATGTTCAAACAAAAAGTGGTATGTAAATGTTTATTCCAGCTTTATTCATCATTGCCCCAAACTGGGACCAACCCAGATGTTCCCCAGCTGGTGAATGGCTAAACAACCGTGACACATTCATAAACGGAATCCCACTCAGCAACAGAAAGGAACGAGCTCTTGATGAGCGGGGTAACCCGGGTGAATGGCAAAGGCGTATGTGAACCACAGAAGCCGGGCTCAGAAGGTTCCGTACTTGGAATATCGTTCATCTATAAAAAGGAACAAACTATGATACAACAACAAGCTGGATGGACAGCCAGAGAATCGTGCTGGGTGAAAAAAGCCAGTCCCGAAATGCTACACACTGTATGATTCCATTTATAGAACAATTGTGAAATGGCAGAATTAGAACAATCTTGAAAGGACGAAATTAGAAACAAAGAGCAAATTAGTAGTTGCCAAGGAGTCAGGAGGGGCTCGGGAGGGAAGGAAGCGGCCGTGGCCATACAAGGGCGACGTGAGGGACCTCACGCACCTCACTCCTCTCTCAGCCTGCACGCCCCCTTTGCCCCGGCGCCCCAGCACTGGCCAGCGCCCCTCCTGAAACCAGCTTGGGTGTTTCCCTCCCTCCTAGCTTACTGCTCCCCAAATGGGCCATGGGTCGGTCCCCACGCCTGGACATGGCCCCCTTGGTTCAGGCCCACCCTCTGTGTGCCCCTGGCCCTGAGGGGCCTGTCAGTGAGTGGACGTCCTTGGGGGAGACCAACGCCTTGAAGGTCACCCCTTCTCTTGGACCATTTTGTTAAAATACAGGAGACGCTGATGCAGTCACAGCTTCTCTTAACTGCCCAGGGAAAAATCCTGGCTCCTCTCTCCTGTTTCTTCCACTTCCTGCATCTGTGCACACATCTATCCACACTGCCTGGGACACTGCCACACGCTCCCTGAGGCCTCTCTAGTTCTGGATTCCCACCTCCACTCACCCAAGTCTGGGCATGTCCTTTGCTTTCAAACATCTCCCAGGACTCCCCACGTGAAGTCTGTCCTCCAGGGACGGGTCCTCCAGGTCTGGGGCTGGCCGCCTGTCCAGCCTCCTCTCAGACCACCTGGGCCCCAGGACCCACCCGCTCCAGCCCTGCAGACCACCGGTAGCTTCCTGAGCCCTCCATGCCTGTACCGCCTGGCCCAGGTGGATCCCTCTACCGGTCCTGCATCCCCAGTGGGGCCTCCCTGCCCTTCCCCGTATGTGCCTCTGTCTTGCAGACATCGCCCTCTCCCAGTGGACCTTGAGTTGGGGCCAAATCTCGCTGCCCTGGGATCCCAGCCCCAGCACAGGGCCTGACCCCGATGGGGACACTCTCTCTCTCCTCGTGTTTTCCTGGGCCCTGCCCTTGCTCAGCAGTCCCTGCAGGACACTGAGACGCTGGTCCTGACCTGGCCCCCACAGGTGCTGACCCACTCTCCATGGCTGGACTGCTGGTGTAGCAAAGGATCAGCTCATACCATTCCAGCCCTTCACCACGGTAACCCCAGCCTCCCTGGGGCGGGTGCCAGGCTGCAACGCCCTCATCCAATTAGGACCCTTCACTTTGCAGAGGGGGAAACTGAGGCCTGGAGTGGTGACTTCTTAGCCCAATCAGTTTAGGAGATGTGGATGGAGACAGCTGGAGACCATCGAGCTTGGGCATTGGTGTCTGCACCAGCTGTGTGACCTTGGGCAAGTCGCCTCACCTCTCTGGGCCTCTATCCCCATCTGTAAATTGGGGATGACAGCAGGACCTGCGTTGTGGGGACACTGGGAGGATGGTCCTGCCCCTGAAATGCTTAGTGCCCGCGATGCACGTGCTCACTTGTCATCATAAGGGGACTCGGATGCTCGGCACTTTGCTCAGGAACTTCCCGCCACATGCGGCGGGGGCTGGGGTCACACTGCAGGTGGAGCAGACAGACCCTCGCCCGGGCCTTTCCCACGGAGGCACCTGCGCCCTGGGCAGGCTCGGGCTCCTAGGGGGTCAGTCACAGGAGGCAGCCCTGGCTGAGGGTCCTGGGGACCTTAGGGGACACTGGGGAAGGCCCCCTTGGGAGCATCAGCCATAGCCTGAGCCCTGGCGCTCCAGGGAGTGGCGCCTGCCCGTCGTGGGGAAGGGAGAGAAGCGGGCTCGTCAGCTAAGAGAAGGAGCCCTGGCACCTGGACGACAGCACCACCACCACCCCGATGGCTGGCCCACCTCCCTGCTTCTGCCCTGCCCAGAGGACCGGGGAGGCCAGGAGGCACTGGCCCTGGATGCAAACTTTAAGGGGTGTCCAAACCTCAGTAATTAAGATAAGTAATATTTTAATACAATATTAAAAACATAAAAATCAATGCAAACAAATCCACACTGGACAAACGGGGACAGTTTAAATAAAGCCCGTGTCTGCCCAGGCGCCTCCTCTGGGCTGACTCTCCCTTCTCCCCTCCCCTGGCACTGCCGCTCTCTGTCCCCTACTCCCAGGCTGGGCTGCAGAGACCTCCCCTCCCCCACGGGCTCAGCCCCTCACCGGTCCCACTGGCTCTAAGGGCTGCCTCCTGCCCGGGCTCCAGGGCCCGAGGGTCCCGCCCCGTGGTGCTGCCGTTGGGGGCAGCAGGCCATGCGCGCCACGACCAGGCCCAGCAGTATCAGGGGCCAGCGCTGCCTGGGGCCAGGGCTCTGCCCCGACGTGGCCTGTCCTGGGCCTCATCCACCCTCAGGGTCCAAGGATCTACTGGCCTGGGCTCCCTGGAGAGGGGTTCGGCAGGGCCCCCGGTCCCACTTGCTGGCAGTGGCTGTCCCAGTGCACCCTAGCCCATGTGGCCCCGTCCTCTGCCTGGGCCTTCTCAGGTCCCTGCCCCAGTGCCAGCCCCCCTCAGAGCCCATTGCCATGACACCTGGGGCTCTCTCCCAGCGCGACATCTGCCAGCTGCCCTGCTGTGGTCCCTGTGGTTGGGATCCAGGGCTCACCCTCCCCACAGCTGTCAGCCTGGCCATGCCCCTGCTCCTGCCCTCCTTCCCCCAGAAGTCACCTGAGTTCAGCAGGGTAGCACTGGGGCTTCTCTTCTGACCAGCCTGGGGCAGGAGGACGGGTGGCAGGAGGAAGCAGGTGTAGGTTTTGCAAGAAGCCAAAGTTCAAATGCCAGAATCAGGGTACAGTTATCAAAATGGTGTCTAATATAGCCTGTGCAGGGCCTCACAGGTCTCATCCATCTCTCTCCCTCACACACACCCCACACGCACCCTCACAGATGTTATCCCGAGGTCACCCTCAGAGCCTAGCGGCGGGTGCACTGCTGTGGCTTCCGCGAGGCCCCTTTTCCGTCCCTCGCCCGCTACCCAAGCGTCCAGATGCACCGTTGGCCCAGGAATCCTGTGCTTTGGGGGTGGGGGGGGCGGGCACCAAAGGACAGCGACGAGCAGGGACCCGGCACCTGCAGGCGTGGCGAGGGCTGGCGCTTCCGGTCACCCCGGGCCTCCAGGCTCCGTCCCCTCCGCCCGAGGCGGGCCGGACCTGCTGGAGCGCTGTCGGGACTGCGGTGAGGTCTGTATGGGAGACAATGGACGGGTGGGAAAGTACTTTTTTCCCTTTAGTTTATGTAAATCGTGGTAAATAAACGTAAAGTAAAATTTGCCAGCTGAACCATCTGTAAATGTTCAAGTCAGCGGCAGTAAGCGTGTTCACATTGCTGTGCAACCGTCCCCACCATCCACCTCCAGAACTTTCCATCTTCCCAAACCGGAGCTCTGCACCCACTGAACAGCGCTACCATTTCCTCCGTCAGCCCCTGGTGCCCGCCGTTCCACCGCCCGTCGCTCTGGATTGACTATTGCAGGGGCCTCATTCGAGCGCAACCATCCGATATTCGTCTTCTGAAAGTGCTTTTGGAACTGAGCAGTGCTGCAAGCGTCCGCATGAGGAGGACGGCTGTTGTGACGTTTATTATCAGTAGTGTCACCAGCTGGCCCATCTCGTGTGGCTTGGGAAAAATCATGATACTTCAACTGCCACTTTGCAAATTTTGGTTGCAACTCGTAAGGGGTTTGTGAAGGGTTGTGAGATCAGTTCCATCAGTTGCAGGCAGCATTTTGCAACACGAAGCAGCCCAGAACAGGCTGGAGAACGGAGAGCGTCCTCTCTGAGCGGAGGGGTCGTGATGGGTCATGGGATTCGGCTTCAGTGGTCGAAATACCTAGATACGCCCTGGATAATGGTGGGAAATGTATTTCTTACTGGGAGTTTTGATGAAAGAACTTCTGGAAATAGCCATCATGAGACACACTGGTCCAGCCGTGCATACGAGACAAAGCTTATTGTCAAATTCACCCTTGCGTCTCACAGTTGGCTGGTCTGGAGCTCTTGTTTGAAACCACTCTGCTCTAGGGTCATCTAGGTCCTGCATGCCCCAGTCCACACAGGCCCGGTGTGTCCCGGGGCAGTACTGTCCCAACGGCTCGTCCATCTTCAGGAGGCTCTCCCCAGGGTCCCCCAGAGTGAATTTCATGGATGCCACATGCCCTGGTGGAGTCGGGCCATTCCAGCCATCCCATTGGTCTCTGTCCAGTCATGGTCATGGGATGCTGTAACAGACAGACACACTGACTTCCTCACACCATATGGAGTTCCTGAGGGCCACAGCGAGGTCAGATTCCGTGGACTGACACGACTGCTTGGATCCCTGTGTCCCACACACACTGGCTGAGCATCCCAGAACGACCGGGCGCTGCATCTCGGAGAGCTCAGGGTCCGTGGGGAGATGGGCAAGGCACTGAACAATAACGGGGTGTGGGCACCCTTAGAGACATCATGCAGGGTACGAGGGAGCTCCTGGGAGGCCCCTGACCCAGTCCAGTGTGTCCCCGTTTCAGTGCTTGGCCCACTTGTGCCTCTCTACCTGGGCTCCTCGCATCTTGGGGAGCTGGGGCAGGGTCCACCCTGGAGGTCCAGGCTGAAGCTGCTTCCTCCCAGCCACCCCTGTGTGGGTGTGACACTCACCCACTGCCCAGGGTTCAGAAACCATGGTTCCACCCGGGACAGCCCCAGGTCTCGGAGAGAAGAAGGAGGCTATCCCAAAACTCAGTGACCCCAGCCACCCCCCATCCCTGCCCCTGCACCTGCCACAGGCTCTGGGCAGATGCCACCACAGACCACATCCTCCTGTGGTGGCCGCAGTTGGAAATCTGGATCTGGCTGGGTCCTGGGGACCCTTGAGGGATGGGCTGAGCCTTCTCATCTGGAGCACCTGCAGCTCTGGCCCTCCCATGCCTGCCCCCACCTTGTTCCTGACTGAGATATGCCAAGGGCTGGACTCGGGCGGGGCCAGAGAGGTCCGTGTCCAGGGGTCCCACTTGGTGGACCCTCTGCTCAGGCCCCTGGCTCCTCTGCGTCCCATCCCAGCCCTTCTCTCCTGGAGCAGAGGGTGTGTCCCTGTGTAGTCACTTCTGCCCTGCTCCACGTCAGGGGGCGCCCCTGCCTCCTGCTGGTCAGTCCCCTGTCCAGGCTCCATCCCACAGGCCCCAGAGACTCTGCCTGTGGCCACCATGGACTCCTGTCTCCCAGGCCATCTTGAGAGCAGGCACCTGGGTGTATCTTCCCCAGGTCCCAGGTGCCAATGTTCTAAAAAATCCCAGGTTCTCGGGGTCGCTGGGCCTGCTGCATGGCACCCGAGCGCCTCTCTTGGGGGTGGTCTCTGCTGTTTTGGAAGGTTCAAAGCATTCTGCAAAGCCCAGAGGTCTGCAGGTTTTGTTGGACGGTGGGGTGATGATGCAGCCACCATTGTTTGTTTCAGGCCAGTGTGATGGTTAATTTTGTGTGTCATCTTGCCTGGGCCACAGCGCCCGGATATTTGGACAAATATTTTTCTGTACGTTTCTGTGAGGGTGTTTTTGGATGAGATAAACATTGAAATATGTGAATCAACATTAACTGGATGTGTTGAGTAAAGCAGATTGCCCTCCCCAGTGTGGGTGGGCCTCACCCAGTCATCTGAAGGCCTGAGGAGGACACAGACTGACCTCCCCAGAGCTAGAAGGAGTTCTGCCAGCAGGCAGATTCGAGCTGCAGCTGTTTCCTGGGTCTTCAGCCTGCCGACCCCCCTCCTGACACTGGATTCACACCTCCACAGTCATGCGAGCCAGTTCCCTGAGGTGAATTTCTCTTTATATATATATATGCGCACACGTATTCTATCGGTTCCATTTCCCTGGAGAACCTGCCTCATCCAGCTAGCCATGCCGTCTCTGTGATAGCTCCACGGAGTGGTGGTTATGAGTCCCATCTCCCAGATGGGGACACTGAAATTTAGGGGTTTATTTAGGTGCAGTGACTCGCCCAAGGTCACAGAGCTGGGAAGGGGTAGAACCTTCTAAATCTAAGGATGCAAAGATTTTGTGGCCCATGGACATCTTTGGGAATGTGGCAAAAGCCACAGAACATCCCCCCAGAGTAACGCTCATCTCCCACCCACATGCAGTGTTGCCCGTGATTCCTGGGGCCCACAGCTGAGAATCCTTGCATGAGACTCGGAACTCGAAGGGCGGAGGGTGCTCCTCCCATCACTGTGCATCCCCAGCGTCTGCACTGAGCCTGGCATGCAGCAGGTGCTCAACAGTGCTTTCGAGAGGGCGTGTGGACCAGAGTTACAGTCCAGGGCCGTCTGCCTCCCAACCTCTCCCTTCCCCTGTGCCAGTGGCCCTGGCATGGGAAGCTCGCAGCCCTTCAAGCTCCTGTGCTCGAGGGGGCCTGTCTCCAGGGTCCCCCAGCCCAGGTCTCTGGTCAGCGGGTCTCCTGCTCTAAGGGAAAAGGAACCCCAGGCAGCCACTCCCCATGACATCCCCGTCCCCTGATAGAGGCCCTGATGCCCCACATCTAGGTGACAAGTAGAACTTCCTGGGACTTTCCCCTCTGCTGCTGTGAGGAGCCCTCAAGGCCCAGCGCCCAGTGGGGGCCTGAGGGGTGTGTCTTCTGTCCCCGACATCTGTGGAGTCAACCCTCCACGACTGGGAACATCTTGGGTCTGGACCGAGCTCTGTAATACAGAAGCCACTCAGCCACCATCCTGTTGGTCCTCCCGCAGCCATGGGCTGTGGGGACACTGCCTCAGGGAGCAGAGCAGGAGGCCAAGGCCAAGCCGGGGATCATCATACAGTGAGAACAGGAATCCCCACCACAGGCCCCAGACCTTTCCAGTCCAGCATGGAGGTGGCAGGGGGAGGGCTGGGCAGGGACTGTGAGGGCCAGGCCAGAGTGGCAGGCTCATGTCCCATGTCCCCATCTGTCTGTGTCACCATGAGTCACTGTCAGCTGCTCCCCTTGCCATGGTAGGTGGCCCAGTAATCATCAGCCTCGTCCTTGGCCTGGGCCCCACTGGGTGTCAGGGTGGCCTTGTTCCCCGAGTTGGAGTCAGATAATTGGGCAGGGACCAAAATCTTGTGGATAAAATAGTGCCTTTCCTGATGTCCTCTTATTTCCTTAGACTAAACCGGTTCAGTCTCTTTCCTCTTCCCCTCCTAAGTTGTGTTTCTCACATCTTATTCCATCTTGTGTTATGAGTTTGTGGTTAAAATGACAAGATTATCTTTGTTTTTGGTGTTTTGCTTCCCTTTGTCTCTAATGCTATACCTGAGTATTTGCTATCCTGCTCTGATTCTGTCTACCTATTTATCTCCTCACTCTGTGTTTTTTTTTCAGGTATGAGAGCCTTCTTGAGGATTTCTTGTAGGGGGTGTCTTGTGGCTATGAACTCCCTCAGCTTATGTTTGTCTGGGAAAGTTTTTATTTCTCCATCATATCTGAAGGATATCTGAAGGATAGAGTATTCTTGGCTGAAAGTTTTTGTCCTTCAAAGATTTGAATATGTCATTCCAGTCTCTCCCAGCTTGTAAGGTTTCTGCAGACAAATCCACTGAAAGCCTGATAGGGGTTCCTTTGTAGGTTATTTTCTTCTGCCTTGTTGCCCTTAGTGTTTTTTCTTTGTCATTCACTTTTGCCAGTTTCACTACTACATGCCTTGCAGTAGGTCTTTTTACATTGACATATTTAGAAGATCTGATAGCTTCTTCCACATGGATTTCCATCTTCTTCCCCAGGTTTTGGAAGTTCTCTGCTATTATTTCTTTGAACAAGCTTTCTGCTCCATTCTCCTTGTCTTCTCCCTCTTGAATACCTATAATTCTTATGTTGCATTTCCTAATTGAGTCAGATATTTCTTGGAGACTTTCTTCATTTCTTTGTAGTCTTAGTTCTCTCTCCTCTTCTATCTGGAGCATTTCAATATGTCTGTCCTCGATTATGCTGATTCACTCCTCTATGATGTCTACTCAAGCATTCAGGGAATCCATATTTTGTTTTATCTCTTCCATTGTGTCTTTCATCTCTAATATTTCTGACTGATTCTTCTTTATAGTTTCAATCTCTTGTTAAGTAGCTCCTGAACTCATTGAATTCTCTACATTATCTTTTACCTCATTGATTTTTTTGATGATAGCTATTTTGAATTCATTGTTATTTAGCTTACATATTTCTGTGTCCTGAGGACTGATTTCTGGGTGCTTTCACTTTCTCTCTGGTCTGGAGGTTTAATATAATGTTTGGTACTGCTAGAGGGCATGAGCCACATATTCTGAGCCCTCTGTGTTCCACCAAGATCCCAGGCAGTGAAGCGGTGCCTGCATGCACTCCAGGCTTTCTCAATCAGCTCTTGCTATCTGCTCTCCTGGGCTGTTGGCTTGATGAGCTCACCCCCCATGAAAGCTTCTGCCTTGGTAGATGGCTTCCCTCTAGGTTGCAAGGGTCCTTGGAGGTCCTTAATGTTCCACGAACAAACGTCCGCTCCCCCTTTCCTTCCCTCTGAGGCCTCCCGTGGTCCCAGATTGCAGTCTTTAGGGGAGGGAGTGAAGTTCTCTCTTACCCCATTCTATTTCCTCCGAGGGAGGCTCCAGCCTCTCTGCCCTCCATTATGTGGCTGTGTGGGTCTCTCTGACGTTTTTTGTGTTGTGTTTGGATGTCCTCTGTTGGAGTATGAATGTGCTTTTCATTGTATGTTGGAGGGGAGAGATTACTGGGGAAGCTCACCCTGCCATGATGCTGACGTCACTCTCCCCCAAAAGTGTTCTTTTTCAAACCAAAAATAAAAAATAGATTTTACCTCTTTCATGAGAAACTTGTCTTTAGCTACCCAAGTGTTAAATTCTGGGTCAGACTTGACATAATTGCATTTTTGAAAAAATCTGCTTAAGATATAATTCAACTATTGTGCAATGTATCCATTAAAAGTGTCCAGTGCAATGTTTTTTGATATATTCAAGGTATATGTTACCATCACACAATTTTACAACATTTCATCACTTCAAAAAGAAACCCAGTACCTTTAAGCTATCACCCCCATGCACCTGTTCACTCCCCACAGCCCAGGCCTAAACAGCCACTATAGGGTTCTCTGTCTCTGGATGTTTCTCTATTTTGTGGCTGGATTACTTCACTTCACATGTTTCAAGTTCATCTGTGTTGTAGCGTGTGTCAGTGTTTCCTTGCATTTCATGGCTGAATAGTATTCTGTGGTAGGGATGGACCACGTTTGTTTATCCATTCATCCACAGATGGAATTTAGGTTGTTTCCTGCTAATTGGCTATTAGGAATAATGCTGTTATAAACATCCAAAGTCAAGTTCTATGTGGACATATGGTTTCATTTTCCTTGGGTATGTCCTAGGAGTAGAATTCTTGGATCATATGGTAACTTTACAATTAATTATTTGTGCAATTTCAAGACTATTTTCCATAATGGCTGTACCATTTTACACTATGATATGTGTGAGGGTTTCGATCTTTCCACCTCCTCACCAACACTTGTTGTTATGTGACTTTTTGATTCTAGCCATCCTAGTTGGATGAAATGGTATCTAATTTTAGTTTTGATTTTCATTTCCTTGATGACTAATAATGATGAGCACTTTTCATGAGCCTATTGGACATTTGTATATCTTCTTGGAGAAAGGTCTATTCGATCTTTGGCTTTTTTATTATTGAGTTGTAAGATTTCTCTATATTCTAGTTACAAGTCCATATGATTTGCAAGTATATTCTCCCCTTCTGTGAGTTGTCTTTTCACTTTCTTGGTGGCATTCTTTGAAGCTCAAAAGGACAGTGGTGAAGAGAAATCCTCCTAGCAGCTTCTATTTGGGCAATGTGCACCTGGCTCCTTATGCCTGGTCGGAGAGGTGACTAGAAATATGCCTCTATATTGATTCATGGGCTGTGACTAATAGTCTTGTTAGATGGTCAAGGAATTGGAAGGAACACAATCATAAAATTGGTGGCAAAGATGTCTGAGGGACAGATATACAAATAGACATCTCCCAATGGACACAGATCATGAAGATATTTGGGTCTTACGAAAATCTTCTCCACAGAGTGACCCCAGAAGGAAACGATCTTGATGGTCTGGTGGATCTGATGACCAGTTCTGGGGATACCAGTCAGCCTCCTTCCCCAGCCACTCCTGTCATTGTCCAACAGACTCTTGAACACTGTGCCCATGGTGGCAGGGATGGAGAGGATTCACGGGATCATCAGCAGGGGCATCAATTCACTAAACTGGAATTGGCTGTAGCCACTCCTGAGTGCTCCATGTGCCAAATGCAGAACCCAGCAGTTCCCAAAGGTGATGCCATTTCTAGGGGACATCAGCCAGTTACGTGATGACTGAATACATCAGACTGGTTCCGTCATGGAAGAGACTGCTCTTTGTTCTTAGTGAAAAGGAATTTACTCTAGATAGAGATTTTCCTTCTTTGCCTGACATGCTTCTGCCAAAAATATTGTCCATGGACTAACAGAATTCCTCACCTATAGTTATGGAATTCCACATGGGGTCTTCTAACCAAAGAACTCATTTCACTGCAAATGGAGAGTAGCAATGGGCCTAAATTCATGGACTCATTGGTCTTATAATCTTCCTCTTCATTCTGAAGCAGCTGCCTTGATAGAATGATGGAAGGACTTTTGAGGACTCAGTGACAATGCCAGGTCACTGATATCACATTATGGGGCTGAGGCAGTGTCCTCCAGGATGCTGTATATACTCTATACACAGTATACTGCACAGTCTTGCCTCTCCCATAGTCAAGATTCATGGGTCTAGGAATTATGGGGTGGAAATGGAAGAGGCACCACTCACTGTTATCCCTAGTGAGCCACTAGCAAAGTTTGTGCTTCTCATCCCTGAGACTTTACACTCTGCTGGACTGCATTGAACTGGATGTTGAGACTTCTCCATGACCCCTTTTGTCTCCTCCTGACAGTGAATCATGAGGCAGAGCAGGAGAGTCTTGGCTGCAGTGGTTGATGTTGAATATCAAGGGGGAATTGGGTTTCTCTACACAATTGTAGTAAGCAGGAGTGTGTATGGAATGCAGGAAATGCTCTAGTGCTCCCTGGGTCTGTGATTACAGTCATAAAATCACCATAGTCCAATTTAGCAGGACTGATAATGGACCAAAACCTTCCAGAAGGAAGGTGCCAGTCAATCCACCATTCAATGATCAGCACTACCTAAGCTGTTTGCTGAGGGCAATGGGAATATGGAATGGATAGTGAAGAAGCTAATTATAGATACCAGCTCTGACCACAGGGCTGGTTGCAGAAATGTGGACTGTAAGAGTAGCAAATATTTCTTCCTTATTTTCATATGTACATGTTTGGATACACATGAATCATATGTTTTTGTTTTCTTCCCCTGCCTCATCCTATTATCCTCTAACATAGCATGTGTTAAAAGCACTTGACTTTGTACCTCAGTGTTTAAGCAGAGGAAATCAAAGCGGAAATATGAATCAGCCAGGAGAAAAATATCCCTGGAAGACAAAATATTATTTTTCATCCCGCTGTGGGGAAAGGATTAGCATGTTTTTAATTGTTCACAAGATAGTGTTTTCAGGTGGCAGCATGGCTCCCCTTACATTTATTTGGAGTCTGTAAGGATTATGGAGATATGATTGGGTTTTATTTGGACAAGGGGTGGACTGTTATTAAGTGTCAACTTTGATGGGCTGAGCTGTATCTCACAGAATTATTTTCTGTCTATAGTTCTGATTAGGGTGGGTTTAAGGAGCGATTCTCGTGCAGGATTTGGAGAGTAGTCGTGGAGCAGCATCCACTTTGTAGCTCACGTGCTTAGTTGTGTACCAACTGGCCCACTTTGCAGAATGAGCCAGTCGCCCCGCCTGTCCCTGGATTCACCTTCAGGATGAGTCCGACTCTCCATGTCTTTTTCAGAACCCAGAGCGCCTGGTACATCAGGCTCTGTTTGCATTCTATAAAATGTAACGAACAATCAGATCCAGCTGGGGCATTGTGAAGGGCATGTGGACATCGAGGTGAGAAACCAGAGCTTGCTTTTGAGCTGTAACTTCTTGCCATCTTATTATCTGTAACTTATCAAAGTCTACATTCAGGTGATTGTACCACCTCACAAATAGTATAAGAACCTTCTAATTTAAGTTTACCTATTTCCTCTCAGCATGTTGCTATCACTGTGTGTTTTTTCAACACTACCAAGCAATGCACTCGATTCTGATACTATCTACCTGGAAGGAGTGTCAGATCTCACAGGTTAAGGGCTCAGTCCTACAAGTGCCCCCCACTGCCACTTCAGACACCACTCCCAAGTCCTGGTTGTCACCTGTGCTTCTGACCAACTAGCTACAAATTGGAGGTTCCAACAACCCCCCTTTGAGTTTGATTAGTTTGCTAGAATGGCTCACAGAACTCAAGAAAACAGTGTTTTCCTCACTAGATTTCCACTTTATTATAAAACGATGTACCTGAGGAACAGCCAGCTGGAAGCCATGCGTAGGGCAAGGTATGTGGGAAGGGTATGGAGCTTCCATATTCTCTGAGGGCACCACTCTCCCAGCATCTCCACCTGCACGTGGTCAGCAGCCTGGAAGCTCTCCAAATGCATCCTTTTGCGTTTTTATGGAGGATCATTAGAGAAGCATGATTGATTAAACCTCAGGGGATTGGTCATTGAACTCCATCTCCAGCCCTCTTCCCTCCCCTCTAATCTTGGTTGGTTCCTCTGGCAACCAGCCCCCATTGCGAGGTTATCTAGACTCTTTCCAAATGTCACCTCATTAACATGACAAAAGACACCTTTAAAGTTCTCATCACTTAGGAAATTCTGAAGGTTTTAGGAGATCTGTGCCAGGAACAGGACAAAGGTAAAATATATATTTCTTACTATAAACCACAATATCACAATCGGGGTGAGCTGAAACAGAGGCTGACTCCATTTCTCTGTTTGAGCCCCGAAAGTGGTTGACGCCCAGCCTCCTTTCTGCCCCACATCAGGGCTGGCTGATGAAAAAGCCCGCCTGCTCCCTCCTGTGACACCCGCAGAATGTCAAACCTGCTGACCCCCAGGACACCCAGCCCTCACTTGGGAAATTGCCCTAGGCCCACCCCCAGGCCAGCCTGAGGACCCGATGGATGCTTGGCGGGAACCGCTTGTGCCTACCTGCTCTCTCCATGAGTTCCTTATGTGACTAAACAACTTTCTCTGTTCCTGTTGTGTGGAACGTCATCAGCCTTGACATCTGGGCTATTAATTGGAGGTGAGTCCATCGCACTTTTGTGGGGTGACCACAAAGTAATTGCCAGGCAGTCAGGATGGTCCAGGTTGGGACCGACACCTTCGGAGATCTTTTTTCTTGAGCTCTTGGTCAAGGAGTACAAACCCCTGTTTGTGGCGTGTGGTTCCCCCACTTCCTGGATGAGCTTGCCCTGTGTGTTGTGTGAGCTGTGCACTGCTTGCCGGTTCCCACGCAGCCTGTTATAGATTTTTAACCTGAGTCACACTGGGGGGAAGATTACAAGATTAGGGCCCCCATTATTGGATGTAGGGGGTGGGGTCTCAATTCCAGCATAAGGGCTTAGGGGAAGGTCTCTTACTCTGGGAGCATTGATTGTGTGTCTCAACCAGGCAGTGAGCCCTGTGCTATAGGGCGCTCAGGGGAAAACTGATACCCTGTGCAATAGGGGACCATTGGGTGGTTGCTGTGTGAGGACCAGCCATCACCAGGCAACGCGCTGAGGGCCACACTCCTAAAAGCAGATGGTTCATGGGGACCCTCCAAGGCCTAAATGCCTTTCCGCTGCCGCCACCCAGGCCTCTGCTGTATCGAGATCCTGATTCTCAGCATAGCAGTGAAACACGCCAAGTGTCCTGTGGCACAAACATTTAAGAAAAATGGCCTCAAATGTTTTATGCTGGGCCCTCCTAGAGGGCCAGAGGACACCTGGCCAGAAACGGATTGACTCAGCAGCCCGGGGTCCCTCAAGCCCCGCACATTCCAAAGACAGGCCTGTCTGCAGTCTCCTCTGAGCCCTGGACTACTCTGTGGGCGGGCGCTGTGGTTGCCCGAGACCTTGGGCGGCACGCACCGGTCTCCCGGAGACGTTTAGCCACAGGATGAGAGTTTTGTGAACCTTGAGTTTGCTCTGGGGTGGGAGGCGGAAGTGTGGGCTGGCGTCCGAGAGGCTGGGTGTCATGTGGGTGCTGTACCCTGTGTGACCGACCCCCAGTAAAAACCCTGCACACAAGCTTGGTGAGCTTCCCGGGTCAGTAGCCCTTTGCATGTTGTCACATGTTGCTTGGAGAATTAAGCGAGTCCCCATGCGGCTCCACTGGCAGGAGACCCCTGGGCGCGTGCGCCTGGTCTCCTGGCTGTTGCCCCGGGAGCCTTTTCCTTTGTGGATTTGGATCTGATCCTTCCACAGTAATAAGCCATAACCGTTTCTGAGTCCTGGGAGGACTTTAGTGGATCAGCAGGCCGGAGGGTGGTCTTGAGGACATGACACAACACATAACCTGATGGGGATCATTGTGAAATGGATGACAGTGCCTGGCGGTGCTCTCAGTGCTGCTGCCACGGACAGGAGAACAGGCCTCTGTGCTCCCAGCTTCCATCTGGGGCCACTGAAGTCAGTATGCTGGGCATCGCCACAACCTGTGCCTAAAATGACGCTACTGACTGGACTCCCCACAGGGGGATGCATCTGAGTAAGAGCAGCAGGAGAGGACGCCCTGAGCGGACCCTGTAACCACCCCCAAGAACCATTCCACAAGGAGAAGAGACGGAAGCGGAAACAGACATCTTTGATTTGACTGAATTGGAAATTCAAAATTTTATTCAAAGAATTTCCACAATTAGAATGTGAAAAGATTGCTGGTTGGCTTTTGTGCCTAAACGACACTGCTCTGAATTTTTAACTTCTGCTGAGATGTGCAGGTTGACCTGCACATTTGTGGCCCTCGAGTCAGTAACCACAGGGCCTGCTGGGTTTATGGAAATAGACGTGCCATTCCCAGCACTCGGGGCGTGACGTCATCCTTTCCCTGCGCCAGCAGGTGCTCATGGCATGAGAAAGTCACCCTAATTCTAACCCTAACTCGTACCCCAACCACCCTAACTCTGGCCCTAATTCCTAACCCCTCAATACAACCTGAACCCCAACTCTAACTCAAGTGTCTCATAACCTGGCCCTGACCCCGACACTAACTAGCACACAGACACTTTGACCTCTGGACTAGGAAAGGTGCTGCTGCGGCCGGGAAGGCTGACTCTGCCCTCTGTCACATGGGGGAGGCTGGCAGGAGAGGCGGGCCCGGCTGTTCTCCCGAGCCTCACAGTCTCTGTCTGCAGCTGCCTCTGGCACAACCTCCCCGGAGGCCAACCGGCAAGGCAGGCGGTTTGCAGCCAAGCCCTGGAATTGTGGAGGTGGGCCTGGCTGCAACCCTGGGCGCACTCTAGGCCTCTCTCTCCTGCTTGTCACACGGAGCTTTGGTCAGGACAGGAAAAGGTGTCTTTCTGGAGTAAAGCCAGAGGGAGAGTTATGGACCCTGTGTTCTATTGTTCCAAGTGGAAATTGCTTATAGTACTGATTACAAAAGTAGTGTCTTGTCATTTTAATAATTCAGAAGATTAAAAGTCAGTCCTAACCCATCATCTAGAAATCAAAATCAACTGACGCATCTCCTTGCAGACACTCCATATATTAGGGGTTCTGCCCCAGATTCCGTCCCAGCCACCACACCATATTCCGGGGGAGGCTCCCCATCGCCACCTCGTTGATTTTTTTGAGCAAGCTGGAGAGCCATCCCATTGGTGGAACCAGCCACTGCAAGGTTGAGTTTGGGGCGACCCCTCCTGCTGGGTGCAGGAGGAAACCCCAGTCACAGGTGGTCCATTTCTAGGCAAAACCAGAGTGAAACCTTGGGCTCGCTGTTGGACAGTCCTGCCTGTTGCACCCAAAGCTCCAGAAAAGCGAGTCCATATGTAGTAAACATCAAGACACTCTTTCTAAATAGGATCTATGCCAATAACATGAAGATAAGTTATCATTAGAAAATCTTTATAAATCCAGTCATATCTCCATAACAAGGAAGGAAACCCATGTGATTATTTCTGAAGTATGCCAAGAAGATGCTTGGTAAAACCCAGCATCCAGTCTTGATTTTTTTAAGCCTTAGCAAACTAGGCCTTAAAGACAGTTCATTAACGTGATGAAGTCATGGCTAAGGGTCGGCATTTCAGCCAACAGTGAAACAGTAGCTCTGTCTTCCTTCAAGTCAGAATAAAGACGCAGACACTGTGCCAGTGAGGAATGAAACACTGTGAGAAGGACAAACGCACTTAAACTATATATTTTTCTTAAATAACAAGAACTCAGGAAGTTGAGTGTAGGTGGCTGAAACAGCTGCTCAAAACTTTCATCCAAGGCCTAGGATCCTTCTATTTTGCCATTCCACTATGTGTGGATTTTGTCCTCAATTGTCTCGTGGGTGCAAGAAAGCTATACCTCCAGGCACTGCATCCAAGTTCCAGGCAGGAAGGGGCATGGGAGGAAGAAGGAGCAGTCCTATCAGGAGAGCAGACTTTCCTCAGATCTCTAGCAGACTTCCATGTGAGCCTCCTCAGTCAGGGCTGGGCTGTGCGGCCACCCCGGCTACAAACAGTCTTAGAGGGCAAAGTGTTTTGAGGTGGACACACATTGGTCCCCCACCTCAAACAGAGTCTGCCATAGATGACTAACGGCCCAATGCGGAGTGCTGCTCTGGAAGTGCGAACCGATGTGGGTCTTAATAAGAAATAAAAGGCTATCCATAAGAAAAGGTGAGGCAAACTTTTATTTCCAAGTGATATGACTGTTCACCTAGAAAACCCAATAGACTGAGAAACTGTTAGACTGTCTCACAATAACTCAGTAAAGTTGCTAGGTATAAGATAAATATACAAAAAGATAAATACGATCAATAGTTGTTCTAAATATTTTATAACAGAAAGACCTGATTTACAACCCCACAAAATTAGAATGAACTTAATAAATTTAAGAGCATATATGAGGAAAACTGTAAAACGTTTCTGATGGTTAGAGGCAGACCTGAATGAACCGTTGTCTACTGCACTCTTTGATGTGAGGCCTTGATATTGTATAGAACTCTATTAATTCTTCACAAACTAGCAAATTATAATCAAAATGCCAATGAGATATGCAGGGGCATGAAGAGGTTGAGTTCCAAGAAAATGAATCCTGGGTTACCTGGAAGAATAGATGGAAAAAGCAAACAACCTTTAAAAAAACCTACTAAAAATGTCGTTCTGGTCCTACCATATATTAAAGTAAATTACAAAAAGCCAGGTCTGCAGAACACTGAGGAATGCAATTCAAGCATGATGCAGGGACCCTGGATTTCACATCCCAACTAGAGGGACTTCAGAGTTAAATGTAAAATATGGAACCAAAACAGGACTTAAGGAAGGGGCTTTCCAAGGGCGAAACATAAAGAAAAGGGGAAACATAAAATGGAACAGACCTAATTACACAGAATTTGAAAACCTCTGTACATTAAAAACACATTAACAAAGAGAACATGAGTGCGCCAAGGCGGTGTGGGGGGGGGGGGGAGGGTGTGCGTATGTAAAAGAAAGGTAAAAAAATCTGAACCAATAACATTCCCAATGTATGAAAATGGTAAATAGAACAAGTGAGGAGACGCTGCCGAGCGCTGGACATGGGGGCAGGGAAGCGAGCAGCATGGCGCCGGGTGTGACCTGGGGTCCCCGGCAGCTTCGCCGCACTCCTGGCCTGCGACCGCTCACGGCACGTCTCAGCATGTACTCAGGAAACAATCACAGACGGGTCCCCAGCTTTGTGCTCCAGAATCCTTTACAGGCATAATCTTGATGTGCAACAGTAAAGGAGCAGATAAGATGATGTCACCAATGTTCTTGAAAAATATTTTATAACACGGAAAATGCTCATCATAAAATGTTACATGGAAAACAACAAAAATGACATGCAGAGTATGAATCCAGTTTTGTTTTAAGAGAAAAAGCACATGTGTATGTGCATAGAATAACCCAGAAGAAAACCCATCTCCAGGTCATGACCCATGAACTGATACTTAGGGTCCTTCTTATTGTTATAATTTTCTGATTTTTTTTCAAATTTCTTTGATATACACATACTACTCATATAATCAGAAAAAAAAAAGTTTATATGTAAATAAAACATCAAGACTCCAAAGGAAAGAAGGGCAAAGGGCACATTCAAATAATTTGCAAGAATAAAGACCCACAATAAAACCACTTCTGCTGGTCGCCCCCGTCAGTCGGCAGAGGTGCGCGGGAAGCACCAGGTGCCACCGTTAGCCAGGGCATCACAGGGCAGACGGCAGGTGTGTCGGGCCCACAGAGAGGTTTCCATTTGAATTTCTTTTCAAATAAGAAAAATGAATATGATAACAGCGAATCAAGCCTAGATCATATTTGTCTTTTACCAACACAGTTGTAAAACAGAACTTTTCCTGTTTGTCATAGAGGAAGAGCCCTGGGGCCCACATCCTGCCAGGCCAGCTCATGGACACTGCAGAGGAAAAGACTGGAGCGGCAGGTGCCCAGGAATGTCACTGTGTCATCACCGTGCCCTCAACAAGGACTGTGTGGACCTGGCTCTGACTAGCGCCTCCCCAGGACACGGATGTGCACGGGTGTTCCTACCTGACGAGAACTGCCAATTGGCTTCTTTTTTTTTTAAAGATTTTATTTTTTTTTTCCTTTTTCTCCCCAAAGCCCCCCAGTACATAGTTGTATATTCTTTGTTGTGGGTCCTTCTAGTTGTGGCATGAGGGACGCTGCCTCAGCGTGGCTTGATGAGCAGTGCCATGTCCGCGCCCAGGATTCAAACCAACAAAACACTGGGCTGCCTGCAGCGGGGCAGGCGAACTTAACCACTTGGCCACGGGGCAAGCCCCCCAATTGGCTTCTTTGCAATGAAATGGTATTACTTTGTTATCACCCGACCAAAAACATACTCAAATGATTCCGTAAGCTGCTCATTTCCTTTCTCTCAAAATTTTCACTTCTAGAAATCTACTCTAAGAAAACACTAAAGACGTATAATGCAAAAAGACGTTCTATGAAGAATGATTTACAATAGTGAAAACACGGAAACAACTTCAGCATATTCCAACAAAAGAATATCTAATGGAATACTATGCCTCCATCTAGAACTATAACTCCAAAGACAGTGCAGTTACTTGGGAAAAAGTTCTGCTATGCAGCTAAGTGGGGGAAAAAAGATAAAAAGGATATATACACTATGTTTAAAGTAATGTAAAAATGCAATATGAAAAAAGCAGAAGGGAATGTATCAAAGTGCGAAATGCAGTTTTATTAAGAATTAAGGGCATATTCTTTCCTTAAATCCACATTTTCTGAAATGTGGTATTTTGTCTCCATAATTTTAAAAAGCATACTAAAAGCACTTCATAAACTATAGCATCTATACAAATGTAAAGTACTGTCACTCAGGAAGCAGCTTATACTTGCTCCCAGCTGTGTGGAAACACCACCACTCCCAGCTGAACAGGGCTTTCCATCTCTGCAGAGAGCAGGGGCTGGGTCTGCGTGGAGCAGCTCCTCCCGTGGAGCTGAGCTGTGAGCTGAGCTCAGTGGGGTATGGAGAGGCCCCACAGGGCAGCCTCACTGGCCTGGGGTCAAGGCACGCTTCTAGACACATCTTCCCAAAACCCCATCATCTAAGATTATTCTCCCCTCCTGGAACAGAGTAACGTTCCCTTGGAAGTAATACTGTTCATAATTCTTCTGGGGTATTTTTTATTATTATTATTCTAAACATTACAGTTTACAGAGGAATTCCTGATTGAAATCACGCCAGGAGCCTATCTGAGGCCACAACAATTGACATAGCTTCTTTGTATCCGCAGGAAAGATCTATCGCCTTGTCAGTGACTTCCGACCCCATCAAGGAAAATAGGACGACAGGACATCCTCAAACGGCCCTCAACTCTCCTGGCTTCCAGTGTCGCCCTTCCTGGGGGGTGACGACCTCCAGAAGAGGTGTCCCAGCAGGAGGGAGATCTGCACGCGGGCTGGAAGGCAAGTCGCAAGCATCTAGAGGGACGGGTGGCCCGCACATGTGAGCCCCTGTGCTTTCCCTGCTCACCCTGGGTGGGGACAAGGCTGGCTACCATGATGATGACAAGCGTACCAGGTCAATTTCCAGGTTTGCTGCCCAGGGGGAAATTCCTGCTGACCGAGGGCTGAACCACACACAGGAGCTTTGCCACATCCAGTGCATCTATGGGGTCCCTGCCACTCACGCCTGTGCCCTCTGCGCCCAGTGCATCTATGGGGTCCCCACCACTCACACTCGTGCCACCTGCGCCCAGCAGGCCACCAGGCACGAAGTAGGTGCTCAGCAGGTGCTTGTTGAGCTGGAGGGTGAAGGGCTTCTCCTCGCTGTGCGCTCGCTGGTGCTCGGTGAGGTGGGCACTCCAGGTGAACACTTCGCCACACTCGTTACACTTCAACGGCTTCTCCCCGGAATGGACTTTCTGATGCTTAATGAGACAGTGGTTCTGGCTGAAGGCTTTGCCGCACTCGCTGCACTTGTAGGGCTTCTCCCCGGTGTGGATCCGCTGGTGCACGATGAGGGAGGAGTGGCAGCTGAAGGCCTTCCAGCATCTGCTGCAGTCGAAGGGCTTCTCCCCGGTGTGGATCCGCTGGTGCACGATGAGGTAGGAGTGGGAGCTGAAGGCCTTCCCACATTCGTTGCACTTGAAGGGCTTCTCCCCGCTGTGGATCCGCTGGTGCACGACGAGGTAGGAGTGGCAGCTGAAGCCCTTCCCGCAGTCAGTGCACTTGAAGGGCTTCTCCCCAGTGTGGGTCCTCTGGTGCAGGGTGAGGCGGGAGCGGTTGTTGAAGGCCTTCCCACAGTCACTGCATTTAAAAGGCTTGTCTCCATTGTGGATTTTCTCGTGCACGGTCAGGGACGAGTGGCAAGTGAAGGCCTTCCCGCAGTCGTCACACTTGTAAGGCTTCTCTCCCGTGTGGATCCTGTGGTGCCGCGTCAGGTGCGTCCTCTGGTTGAAGGCCTTCCCACATTCGCCACACTTATAGGGCTTCTCCCCAGTGTGGACCCTGAGGTGCATGTTAAGCAGCGAGCTGCAGCTGAAGGCCTTCTCACAGGCACTGCACTTGTAGGGCCTCTCGCCCGTGTGAATCCTATGATGCACGTTCAGTGATGAGTGACAGCTGAAGGCTTTCCCACACTCGCCACAGAAGAAGGGTTTCTCCCCCGTGTGGATCCTCTGGTGCTCGATGAGGTTGGTGCTCCACGTGAAGGCCTTGCCACACTCGTTACACTTGTAGGCTTTCTCCCGTGCATGCCAGCGCCGGTGGAGGGTGAGGGAGGAGCTCTGGTGGAAGGCTTTCCCACATTCGCTGCATACAAAAAGACCCTCCCTGGTGCCAGCACCCTGCTGCCTGTTTGCAGATGGTTGTCTTCTCTGCTCACTGGACTTGCAAGAGTTTCTCCCTGTGCACATTCTCTGGTGCTGGGTTATAGCCTCACTGGACTGGAAATTCTCGACATGCCTGTCAGGAGAGTCTGCTTCCGTAGGAATGCTCTGCAGGGCAAAGAGTGTGCACCTGAGGGGAGAATCCTTCTCAGACGTCTCATGTCCCTGCCAGCGCCCCTCTGTGGAAATGTCCCCAAGGCTGGTGGGTGCTCGCCTCCAGAGCACAGCTTTGTGTCTTGACACAGCAGCCGCCAGGCCCTCCAAGGCCCGCCCGTCACCCAGACTGGGGCTGTGGAGACTGGACCCCGCCAGCTGCTCCCTGATCAGCTCCTGAGATGGCTCTTCTCTGTAAATGCCCTGCTGTGGAGAAGACTCCTCCGTCTCAGACCCAGGCTCCTGTTCTGTAAGAAATGGAAAATGCGATTTCCTGTGAGCAGACACTGGAACTCAGATTTGCAATCTGACCCGGGGATGCAGATAAGCACAGGAGAGACAGCAGTGCCCAACAGAGTCGGAGAGCTCGAAGGCAGAGAGCCAAGAGGTGCACACCCAGGATGAGACAGGCCAGCAAGGAGGAAGGAAGAGCAGGGACAAGAAACAGGGACAAGAGCCACCGGAGAAGCCAAGGGAATTTCGAAAAGAGCCAGGTGGCTGGGAAAGGAGCAGAGTGCACAGGCCTGGCAGGCAGATACAAATGTCCCACAGAGATGTCTACTGAGTGACAGTGTGTCAGGATCTGGGAGGCACTGGGTGTGAACACAGGGTAAATTCAAGTCCAAAAACAATAAAGTTTCCATCTCCCGTGGTGCCAGAAGGGAAAGCTCTCCCCACCTCTCTCCTCAGCATTTCCTTCAGAGCACTCGAGACGGTCATGGCACTCTCTGTCCCTGAGATGCACACGTCTCTTCAAAAGCTGAAGAATCCTCCTGCCAGCTCTGTTCTGGGAACATCTTCCTCAGAGGCGTTCCCAGGCAGCTCCCAGAGCCACCTCCGTGAACTGGGGAGGACAGCGAACCGTCTCCCTGTCTCTGCCAGTCCCCAGGCTGACACTGCCTTCTCAGTGAGTGAAGCCCTGACTCCAGGTCCACAAACACTCCCCACCCCTGCTCTGCCTCATTTCTCTGGGCTCCAGTGAACAATGGCCCTTTGCTGAGTGTTTCCACGCACACAGGTGTCACTTCTGCCTCCCACCAACACAAGGCAGACAGCTTTGCCTTCGTTCACTGCTGTATTCCCAGCAGTTCCTGGCACACAGGTGGTGCTCAATGTGTGTGTTGAAGGCAGGAGACAAGGGAAGGTACTAGAAAGGGCACTGAGCAGGTGCACATGGAGCCAGGGCAGTGGACTGTAGAAAGAAAGCAGAGCCACGATGGGAGGGCCGCAAAGGGCCATGGGAAGGGGGCCTGGGAAGTGGGGGCTCTACATCCTTCCCGTGTCCCCTGCTCACCTGGACGAGCTGCTCCAGGGACTTCTCCGGGTACCTGCCACGGCTCCTCGCCTCGTTCCAGGTGGGAGATAACGTCTGGCTTGCAGACCGGAGGCCCTGCTCATGGGGAGGAAGTGGTGCAGCTCTGTGTCCTGTGGCTTTCCAGAACCGGCCGACAGCACAAACAGCCCCAGGAACAGCACTGGCCAGCACTGAGAGGTGTGTGCCGTCCCCAGGGACGGGATCTCAGACTCAGAACTCAAACTGGGACATGTACTCTGAGGACCCCACAGGGACCGACGTCCCCTTCTAGCTCCTTTGGAAAGCTCCGGGGTAAGATGGGCTTCCAGGACCCCCTCCGGGCCCCACCTTGGAGCCAGCCACACCTCCAGACAAGGATGCAGGTGGCATGGCTGAGCCCCGCCACGAGAGCGTGGGGGTAGAGATCACAACCCCAGCATCCTGCAGAGCCCGGCCCCAGGGTGGTTGGTGAAGGGAGGCTCAGCAATACCCGCAGCATGGCAGAGTGCCCAGACTGCAGACTCTGAGCCTTGGGGAGCTGACTTACCCAGGGAAAGAAGGTTCTGGTAGTTCTCCAGCATCACATCTCGGTAGAGGGCCCTCTGAGGGGAATCCAGCTGGCCCCACTCCTCCTGGGTGAAGTCCACGGCCACATCCTTGAAAGTGACCTGGAATGACATGTGCGTTCTCATTCACCCAGGACAAGAGTGATTCAGACTGTTCATGGTTCCAAGGGAGCCACGCATTGACTGAGACCTTAGGAGTAAAGGGTTAACCTCGGTGACCTCCAGAGCGTGGAAGGCTGTGCTGTAGATGCCATCTGTCATACAGCCCCAACGTACATACCACAACTGGGCGGGGAAGCGCCATGCGGACCCCAGCCTTCTGGACCAGGAGGGTCCAGCTAAGTGGGCAGCCCATGTGTGGGTGGTGTGGCAGGCATGCAGGCTGCTGTAATAGGTTCTGGGTAAGATGCCATGTTTCCTGGGGTCAAGAATGTCAAACTTATAGAACTTGAAAGAATAATACAAAGAACTGAGAAACCCTATCAAATTTCACCACTGCGAAAGGACTCAAGCCCAGGCAGGAAGCCATTATTACCCCTAAGGAAGGAGACCCTGCACTTATCAACATGTCCTCTGACCAAGGGAGCTGCTCCAGTCCTGCCTGCCTGTCCCCTACTCCTTCCCGTTGGACCCCCTGCTCCCTTGCCTTCCCTGGGCCCGCGTCCCAGCCCATCCCACCCGTGTCCTGTCCCCTCCCTCCCCCAACGCCAGTCACTGATTGTGGGGTAAGCTCCTGCACCCTCAGTCACCCCAGTTCCAAGTAGCATGAAAGCCCCAAATGACTCCACCTGTTCTTGAACCTCAGGCTCTTCTGCCGGCTGGCCAGGGCTCCCCACCTGCTCTGGTGCCTCCAGGCTGCCGCCCTGAGGTCCCCATGCTTGTCACGCTCCAGCCCCACTCTGGATCACTACTTGCCAGCAAATAAGCTCTCAGGACTCGTCAGGGCTCCGACCTCAGGCGGCAAGGGTGAGCAGGCTGTTTTCTAAGCAGCTGCTGACTAACTGCTCTCTCTTCCAGGATGCCAGGGGAGCCTGGCCCGAACTCTAGAGAGCGCTAACTTCGACACAAGAATGAAGCAGCCGCCGACAGAGGGAGGCCTGGTTCCCACCTCATAAGGGTTCACTGGGGAGTGACTGGTGTGGGGCCAAGCTCCCAGGGACCAGCTGGTTCTCCGGAAGCCCTGGATCCACATCAGCGCCCAGAGTCAGGCAGGGGGTGCAGACCGTCACGCCTGGAGATGAAGCCTCCTCCTACCAGGAGCCTGCCAGGGAGTAGGGAAAAGCGGGGACGCCCTCTGGGCTCACTGGAGCTTTGACCTTTCGTTTTAAAAGTGGCTGATACTTTTAGACTGTTCTCAACATTGCTGCAGACTGAACCGTGGCCCCAGCAATTCAGATGTTGAAGCCCTGACCCCCAGTGTGACTGCACTTGGCAATGGGGTCTGGAGGAGGTAGCTGAAGTTACACGAGGTCCTAAGGGTGGACCCTAATCCGACAGAACTGGCGTTCTTCCGAGATGAGGACGGTGGCGCTCTCTCCCCACTGCACCCCCGCGGGAAAGGCCATGTGAGGACGGGGAAAGCGGCCATCTGCAGGCTGGCAGGAGAGCCCTCACCAGGGATGGATCCCGCTGGCACCTGATCTTGGCCTTCCACCTTCCAGAGCTGTGAGAAAATAATTTTCTGTCATTTAAGCCCCCGAGTCTGTGGTAATTTGTTATGGTGGCCCTGAGCTGACTGAGACAAACGTCAACACGAAACAGTAAGAGAGACGAAACGACCCTTCATACCACACACAAAACCAGCTCCAGGTGGAACAAGAACCTAAACGCAAAGACTCATGGGAGACAATTCTGTAAATCCCTGGGCGGCAGAGGCCACCAGCATGACAGGAAACCCAGAAAGCATGAGGACAAGATTGATATTTGCTCCATGGAAGTTTACATTTTCTTCATGAACATTGAAAAATCACTAAGAAAGAGAAAAATGGGCATAGGATATAACCAGATAATTCATACAAGACTTGCAAACAGCTGATGAGCACACAGGGAGATGCGCAATCTCACTAGACATCCAGAAATGAAAAATACAGCAGCAAGAGACCATTTCACACATTGCAGGAGGCAAAACATTTACAGTCTGAAAACACCAAGCATGGGCCGGTCCATGGGGAAACCGGATGGCCTTCCGCTGCTGCACAGGTGGCGGGGGACATCTGCTTTGGCAAGCAATTCTACCGTCTCTAGTAGAGAGCCTCTTTCCTGAGCCTTGTTCACTTTGAGATTCCCACCCAGCCCAGAGTGACTGAGAAAACACTGGAAACAAACTGCGCAGCAGTGAAAGGAACAGGCCTAGCTAACCTGTCCCCATGGGGAGCTCTCAAGAGCACAGCAGTGGGGACAAAGGCAGGTTGAGGGACCCAAGCCCAGTGTGGCACCCTTTACAGAACCATCCAGAAACACACATAGTACCGTGTGGCGTTTATGAATACTCAGATGCGCATCGAGTTCCACCATCCAGCGAATGGGCACAAGCTCTGAGCCCTGTGACTGGTGGACTCCCCACTCCTGCTTACTGCTGTGTGTGTGGGGGTGGCTCAGTTCCCTAGTCTATAACATGAGATGCTGACAGTAAGAATGCCACTGATGGCAGTGAGGACTCAGTGAGTCACAGCCATGTGAGAAGTGCCAGCAGTGTTTGCCGTGCCGCCATCTCTGGTCCTCTCACAGACGGCGGAGGGCAGGAGAGGAGGAGGCAGGGGAGGACGCAAAAAACACTTTGCCTTTACCCTCAATGTTTTGTTTTTCTAAAATGGTCTAAAGCAAATATGACAAAATTTGGACATCTGTTAATTTTTCAAAGTAGGTACATAGAAGGTTGTTATTACTGTTTCAAATGTTTCAAAATTTTAAAAACAAGAAAAAGCCATTCAAGGAGGAGGAAACACAAATTTCCAATGGACTTGTAAAAAGATGAATAATTTTTGTCAGGAAAATGCAAATCAAAACAAAAACAAGAGGCCAGCCTGGTGGCGTAGTGGTTATGTTCGCATGCTCGGCTTCAGAGGCCTGGGGTTTCACTGGTTCGGATCCTGGGCGCGGACATGGCACCGCTCGTCAGGCCATGCTATGGTGGCGTCCCACATAGAAGAACTAGAATGACCTGCAACTACAATATACAACTGTGTACTGGGGCTTTGAGGAGAAAAAACAAAGAAGAGGAAGATTGGCAACAGATGTTACTGGCTCAGGGCCAGTCTTGTTCACCAAAAATTTTAAAAAGCCATAGGAAAACAAAAATAAGATAAATACTTTTCACCTATCAGGGTAGCACAAATTAAAACCTGATGCCCGGCCATGAGGAAGCGCTTGTGGCAGGAGTAGGAACGGCTCTACCCTTTTGGATATTTACACCAAAACCACAGGAGTTCCTGCACAGAAGGACGCAAATGCATGGTTGGGTCTTGCAGCACTGTACTGACCCAAACTGGCCACCACGGCTTAGGACAGCTGGCTAAATTAGGGCACAGGTATCCAGGCAGACCATGAAGAACGCAGCTATCCAAAGGAACACGGTGCACATCATGAACACGGTGCACATCATGCCAAGTGAAGGAAGCCAGACAGAGAAGGCCACAAATTGAATGATCCCGTTTGTATGAAATGCCCAGAACAAGCAAATACAGAGACACAAAGCAGATGCGTGGTTGCTGAGGGATGGAGGGGAGGGGGAAGAGGCGGGCCTGCTAATGGGCAGGGGTTTCTTTTTGGGGTGATGAAAACGGTCTAAAATTAACCATAGTGATGGCTGTGCCACCTTGTGAACACACTAAACCACTGAACTGTATACCTGAAAAGGGTGGACTCTGTGGTACGGGAATTCGTCTCAACAAAACAAGGGAAGCACTAGAATGTGTACAGCATGATTCCATCTCGTTTAAGCTCTGATGTCTGTCTATGTTCAAGTTTGCTTGTGTGAACAAGGAGGGAGAGGTGGAAGATAAACACCAGTACAGAGGACACTGTTTGTCTCAAGGAAACGAGATCGTACATGCAGGCAAAGAAGGAGATTAAAAGGCTGTGCTGAGTAACTTGTTACAAAGCAAATATTGTTTTTGGAAATTTAAAAAAAGTTGTTTTCAATGAAGAAGGAAAATCAAAGCAGAGCAGGGATTAGCTTTATCATTATGGCCCAGCCACCCAGCTTCCTTGAGCCTCAGTTTCTCCAGCTGTAGCATGCAATGGGAACGATGAGGCTTCCCCCAGTTGAAGAGGGAATGAAATGGGGTAACAGTATGCCAGTCTTGGATACCAAGGAAAGGGCCCAGTGTCTGTCAGCCCCCAGGTGGCCATCTCCCACCCCGCTGGCTGGGCACACCAAGAGGTTGGAGACCCAGTCCCTGGCTCTCTGAGAAGAGAACAGCCGTCCAGCTGCACACAGAGCTCTAACAGGGAAGCCTGCTGTCTCAGGCAGGAGAGGAAGGGTAGACCACAGGAGGGCAGGCAGGGGCACAGAACTTGGCAGCAGAAGGAACTGAGGTTGGAGGGGAGCGGGGCTAGGGGGCGTTCTGACACTGCATGCCTGGGGAGCTCCGGCAGTGTGGCAGGCCGCAGTGGATGAGGGGCGTCAGAGCAGTGGGTGGCGCCGCTGTGGCCAGAGTACGAAGATGTCTACCCCAAGGTCATGGTGTTTGTATTCCACAGCAGGCAAGACAGATGGAAGGCAGGAGGGCGGGACACGCACAGCTTCTGAGCATGGTCCAGAGGTGTCAAGAAGCAGCACAATAACAGGGTTCTGTTATAATAATAGGGCTTCCTGCTCTGCTCCCAGCCACACAGGGATAACAGGGGCCAGATCTGCCCTCTTACCTCAAACAAGTAAACTGGGCAAGATGTATGAAATAACCGTCCATCTCCAGACACTGGACAAGGGACAGCACAGAACAGAGAGCCCTGAGAGAAGGGAGACAAACAAAGCGAGGCTCACAGCTGTCTCTCCTCCCCAGCAGGAAGCAATTCCAGACTGCAGTGCTGGGAGTGGGCGCCCAGACAGGGCCTGCGGTCTGAGGGGGGCAGGACGCAGAGGACAGGGTTTGGGGAGACCAAGGAGGCTAAAATTTGCAGGGCAGCATGCCAGAGCAGAGGGAGCTGCACAGACTCAGAACTCTGGATCCACTCGAGACTGATTGAGGGCTGAGGCGTGTGTGCCCGGGAGGAAACAACCTCCAACCAGGGAGAGAAACGGCAGAAAGAAGGAAGCAGAATGATCATTAGAACTCGCACGGTGCTGGGAACAGTTTGTGTTTTGACTGGCCAGAGTGGTACGTCCTTCTGCTGTACAGGGTGCTGAGCAAAGTCCCCAGAAGGGCACTGCTTCATCGACGAGGCAAAATTAGCCTGAGACTGGAGGCTCATTTGGACCAACCTTCGCTCAACCTGAAAGCTAGCCCTGAAAGCCTCACCAGTACCACGCAGCTTCCCTGCATCCCAGAACAAACCCCACAAAGGCTGACGGAAGTCCAAAAGATCCACCACTCAACAAAGGGAAATTCACTCCAGCATCCAATCAAGTAACTGAAAGGAAAAACAAGTTAACAGAATCAGAGGAAACAAGAGTATAGTAAAACAGTGTTTGTTTACCTCACATGAAGGCATTAAGAGAGAAACAGAAGCAAAAAAGACACAAGATACATAGAAAAGAAACAGCAAAATAGCAGGTGTAAATCCAGCCATATCAATAATTACACTAAATGTGAATGGTCAAACTCCAATTAAAAATCAGAGATTGTCAGACTGAATAAAAAAAAGTAAGACTCAACTATATGCCAGCTACAGAAACCCACTTTAAAAACAAACACAAAGATAGATCAAAAGTGAAAGAATAGGAAACTATATACACTGCAGACACTAATCAAAAGAAGGGTGACATGACTATATTAACATCAGACAAAGATTTCAGAGCGAGGAACATCGTCAGAAAGAGATCCTTTACAAATGACCATTATTACAGTATCAATTCATGAAGAGCTCACAACAATCCTAAATATAGATGTTCCTACTAACAGAGCTTCAAAATACATAAAGGAAACATCTGATAAAACTGAAAAGAGAAATAGAAAAATCCACAATTATGCTTAGTGATTTCAACAATAATCTCTCTCAATAATCAATGGAACATGTAAGCAGAAAATCTGTAAGGATATATCATTCAACTTGACTTAACTGACATTTACAGAACACTCTAGTCAACAAGAGCAGAATACATATCCTTTTCAAGTGCACACAGAACATTTACCAAGATAAACCACACTCTGGGCAATAAAGTAAGTCTTAGTAAATTTGAAAGAATTCAAATCATACAAAGTTCCGTCTCTAACTACAACAGAATTAAATTAGAAACCCATAATAGAAAGATATCTGAAAAATCCCCCAAATATTTGGAAATTAAACAACACACTCCTAAATAACTCATGGTTGAGAGAAGAAACCACAAAGGAAATTAGAAACTATTTTGAATTGAATGAAAATGAAAATACAACACAACAAAATTTATGGGATGTAGCTAAGGCAGTGCTTAGAGAGAAATTCATAGCATTGAATGCTAAAAGGGGAAAGAAGAAGGGTGCCAAATCAACACCTAAAGAAACCAAAGAAACCAAAGGAAAGGAAGGAAATAATCAAGAGTCACAAATCAACAAAATAGAAAATAGAAAAGCAACAGAAAAAATCTGAAATCTTCATTTTCTGAAGAAAATGACACCAAAAGATGGCTCTTTGAAAAGATCAATAAAATTGTTAACTAAATATATATTTAGAACCAGCCCTGATGGCCTAGTGGTTAAAGTTCGGCAGCCTGGGTTTGTTTTCTGGTTGCTGAACCACACCACCCATTTGTCAGTTGTCATGCTATGGTAGCAGCTCACATAAGAAGAACTAGAAGGATTTACAACTAGAATATACAACCATGTACTGGGGCTTTGGGGAGGAAGGAAAAAAAAAAGAGGAAGATTGGCAACAGATGTTAGCTCAGGGTGAATCTTTCCCTGTAAACAAATAATAAATAAATAAATAATAAAATTAAAAAGAATTCCTCTTTAAAACAGAAAATAAAACAAAACATATATTTACTATCAGACTCAGCAATTCCACTCTTACATTTATCCAAGAGAAATTAACATGTCTATATTTGTAGTCAAACATTTATAGTAGGTTTACCTGTAATAGCCAAAACCTGGAAACAACCTAAATGTCCACCAGCTGGTGAATGGAACAAATTGTGGAATAGCCATACAATAGTGTTATGGGCTGAATTACATCCTCTAACTTCATGTGTTCAAGCCCTAACTCCTGGCACCTCAGAATGTGACTGTGTTTGGAGATGGGTCTTTACAGAGGGGATTAAGGTAAGATGAGGTCATTAGGGTGAGCCCCAATCAAACAGGACTGGTGTCCTTAATGAAAGAAGAGGAACTTTGGACACAGACATGTACAGAGGGGAGACCATGTGAGGACACAGGGAGAAGGCACCATATACAAGCCGAGGAGAGAGACCTCAGAAGACACCAACCCTGCTGACACCTTGATCCTGGACTTCCAGCCTCCAGAACTGGGAGACAATGCATCTCTGTGTTTAAATCACCTAGTCTGTGGCACTTTGCTATGGCGGCCCCTGTAAACTAATGCAAAAGAATATTACTCAGCAAGAAAAACGAACAAACTACTGATTCCCCTAATAACATGGATGAACTCAAGCATTATGCTAAGAGAAATGTCAGAAACAAAATACTACGTACTATGTAATTCCATGCGAAACTCTTAAAAAGGTGAAATTATAGTGGTTGCCAAGGAGCCTGGGGAGAGGAGTGACTGCAAAGGTACATGAGGGAACTTTTCGGTGATGGAAATGTTTGATATCATGATTGTGGCGCTGGGCACACAACTGTGTAAACTTGCCACAACTCATCAAATCCTATACTTAAAACTGGAGAACCATATTGTATATAAATTATACCTCAATAAACCTGATGCCAAAAAACCCACTGGATTTCAAGGTGGGGGTGAGGACACGTGCTGAGAACATGCCCATAACTGAGGCACACAGGGATGAAGCACAATGATGGCAGCACTGGCAGAGGGAAGGAGAAAAACCGGGCAGAAATCAAGCTCCAGAGACATCAGAATGCAGTGCTGGCAAGAGGGGGCCATCGGAGGCTACGTGGCTCCAGTGTGTGTGGGGGAGTTAACAGGCCAGAACAGGTTGGATCTGAGCCTTGTAGAGGCCCTTTGGGGGGGGTGTTCCCAACCCACTGGGAGAAGCCCACATCTGGTGTGTCTTCATTCTGCCAGATGGGAAACAAAAAGCCCAGGGGTGTGTGGGAGAATCAAATGCAGATGTGGTAATGAAACTAGGAGAGAAGTCAGAAGAGACCTGGGGGATGTCCCAGGAGAGCGGAATCATTGACCATGAGTGTGAGTGAGACTGCTGGGAGTGAAAAGTGCTCAGGAGAGTGGGACTAGTTACTCAAGGATCTAAGAAACTGATGTCTTAAGAATAACACCTGTGCACAAGAAAGGTGCCACCTCTTTGAGGCAGTCAGTCACATGTGTGCACACATGCACACTTTTGCTGAACCATTTGAAGATAAGTTGCAGACATCATGGTATCTCACCCTATGTTCTTCAGCTTGTAGCTCCTAAGGATATTCTCTTACACAATCACAGTGCCATTATCACACCCAAGAAATTCAACATTGATACAACATTATCTAAGATATAGTCTACTTTCAAATTTCCTCAATTGTCCCAAATTTCCTTTGATGGAATTTTTTGGATCTATGACTTATCACGGATCATGGATTGCATTTCACTGTCACGTCTCCTGAGTGTTTTATAGAACTATAGAGCAACTCAAACATTATGGAAGCGAGGCACATCTCACGATACGTGTTCTACAGCATCCCCACCTTTCTGTAATCAGACCTCTTTCAAGTGGGAGGCTAGAGAGAACCACAAAATCCTAAAAAAGTCAAAGGAGCCTAAACCCCCCAGACCTTTTCACTACCCCACACCTTCCTTATCAACGGTACCCTTCTAAATACTCTGATGGGTGGGGGTGTTTTAGGCGGTAGAATAAAATGAGGAGCAAACCCCAAAGTCTGTAAAAGGAGGGGTTCGGGCTCCGCTCAGCTGCAGAAGTGGCCCCAGGACCGATTCCTTGCTGAGCCCTCAGATCTCCTAAACAACCAGGTTTTTCCATGAAGACCCATGTTAGGAGCCTGGTGCAGAGGAAAAGCACACAAGGACGCACCCTCTACCATCACTCTGACCCCAACGCTGCCATGCAGCCCCTCCTTCAGCTGCTCCATACCACTACCTGATTCCATCCCAGCAGAAGGACCAACTGCCACAAACATCCCCTGGGTCTGCATGTACAGACGAGCAAGTGATCTTCTGGAAGCTGTCACCTACTTGGAGGGTTTCTCTAAAACCGGTCTTCGGAGCTCCTGGTACGACGCTGGGCATTCAGGTCCCGGGAAGCTGACCCACCCTGTTGGACTGAATCAGGCTGGAAGGGACATTCATCCTGACAGCACACATGGGGCGCCACCCGGACTTTTCAACCAGGGCTGTCCCCTCGCCCAGAGCTTCCTGAGGACAGGACAGAAGGCTCCCCGGTGGCGGGGGTGGGGGGGAGGTAGTGTCTGGGTGACTGAAGATCCTGGGCAGGGGAAGGAAGGTCCCAAACCTCTTCACAAAGGACATGGCCAAAAGAAAGAAACAACAGCCACTCACCTCGGACCTGGCTTCCAGGAGACCCTGACCCAGTGTATCCTCTGGATTCTCTTTGAGGGCAAGAGCACGGTCCTGAGAGGACAGAGCTGGGAAGGAGAAATGAGTGACGCAGGGCTGGTCTGCCCATAGCCACCAGCCTAGCCAAAGCCCACCCCACCCCGGGCGCGGGGGAGAATCAGTGAGGAGCCAGGAACGGCCCGCAGGTGGGTTCGGGAGGGAGCTCCATTATCTGGCACATTCTGAAACAGCATCAGGGCTTAATTCTGCCACTCCATGTCTCAGACACTCCAATTAAGGAGGAAGAACACTGCCATTCCCTTCCTCTTTTCAGCATGCCTGAGACAGTGGGAACACGGGGATCTGTGCACGGGGAAGAGGCAGGAGGCCCGATTCTGCTGGGTGCTTCGGAGAAACGAGCCTCACCTCTCTGAGTGTCAGTCTCAAGTGCAAATCCACAGCCCCACTGACTAAAAGAGCCAACTGTACCTGTCTCCCGGGGTTTCGAGGCAGGGGTCTCCATGGCGCCCCTCGGCAGCGTTCCCTGGAGGCGTGGGCACCTCTGCAGCCTCCCGGGCCCCAGGCCAGGCCCAGAGGAGCGGGTGCTGCTCCTGGGGCTCAGGGACAGCAGCCTGCAGGGGAGCCCCCTGCGCCCCCTGCGGTCGGGGTCAGGCAGGCTCGGCAGGCGTCCCCGGCCCCAGGCTGCGCTCGCGCCGCATCCCCCGCGCCCCACGCAGCCGCCCCACACTCCGCCAGGGGACGCGCGCGGGGCCGGGGCGGGCCGGGCTCAGCTGCCCGGAGCGGGAGGGCGCGGAGAAGGCCCGCAGACAGGCCCCGGGCGAACCGACACACCGACCGACCGTCGGACGGCTGCGCGAGCGAGCAGACCAGCCTCCCACAAAACGACACCGACCGCCACAAAGGAGCACCTCTGCGGCCGCCACGCGAGAGTGCGCCTGCGCGGAGCGGACGCGAACCACATCTCCCGGGAAGCTTTGCGCCGCTCTGGCGGCGGACTCCGTTTCCCAGAGGGCGTCTGGAGCCCCGGCAAAGACCCGACCCGGACAAGCGTGTGGCACAGCCTTCTGGGAAGTGTGGTTCCGGGGCCAGCAACCGTGTGGCGCCGCTCTCTCCAGACTCCACCCCTTGCTGCAGAAGTATCTCAAAATCTAACTGCGTTTGTGTGTGTGTGCGCATGTGCGTGTGCGTGTGCGTTTGTATCCATCCTCGTGCTGGGCCGCTGTGTGTGTGTCTCCCGGTGGTGTCAGGTGTGCCATCCATCTTTGCAGGAAAGGCTCACGCCTCTGGCCCTGGGGATGCTGGGAGTGGTGGGTTGGCACCTGGGACCCCCGCGGAGGGAGAGCTCCAGCCCCGCTGTCAGGCCCCAGGAACTCGAGAAGGAGGGTCTGGATGGTGGCCCAGCTTTGACACAGCACTCTAACATTAACACAGTGATGACGCCAATAACAATTAATATTTACTGAGCACTGATGGCATGCCAGGCACGTTTCCAAGGGTTTGACATATTTATTCTGGCAGAATGCTCACAATAGCCCAGTAAGGTTTGGTAACTATTACCCTCGTTTTCTAGATGAGGAATCTGGGGCGCAGAGAGATAGAGTAACTTGGTCCAGGTCACACAGTCAGAAGGAGGTGGAGCTAGGTTGAGTAACTCCAGAACCGAAGTTAATTACCGGATTTCTACTTGACTGTCACTTGACTCTCACTTGACTCCTGGGTGGCAGGACTCGCGTGCTGAGTGCACAACCCGTGTTCAATAGCAGACCCAGGACAAGAGCCTGAGAGGGTGTGGGACTTTGTGCACCTGAGCCTCCCAAGTCCAGTTGTGAATCTGTGAGTATTGTGACATGTGACTGTTGCCTTACAGGCTGGTCACTGTTTGAGTCTTTGTGTATCTGTAAATCTGTATGTATTTATGTCTCGATGGGTGTAACAGATCAAGGTTAGTTTGTATGTGTGCGCACAACCACTCTACGTTCATTTCTGACTTTGTGTGGCTCTTGCCTTACATTTCTCATCTGTGTTTGATTGTGTGAGTGTGCCTCTGAGAAAGAGTGTATGCATGCACCTATGCACAGGTGAGTGTGTGAGCCTGTATGTGGCTGCTGCCTAACAGTTCCGGTGTATGACTGGATATGTGCATGTGTGCAGGCTTCTGTACGTGGGAGTGTAACTTGTATGCACCTGTGTGCTTGCTTGTGAGTCTGGTGTGATTCTGTGTGTTTACATATAGCTGTTGAATTACAGGTCTGGTCTGAGTCTATATAAATACATGTTCGTGTGCATGTGTGTATGTCTCACTGTGGTCACACAGGTCTGAATGAGTTAGTATGTGTACTTGTGCATGTGCCCTTCTGTATGTTCTTTTATGGGACTGTTAGTTTCTGGTTCAAAGGATCATCTATATCTGATTGCCTGGGTGTGTTCTGTGTACAGTATGTGTATGTCTTGTACAGGTCAATCTGTAGACCTGTATGTGTGTGGATGTTCTCTCACAATTCTGATTTGTATCAGGGTGGGTATGCACCTCTGTAAGTTTGTGGGACTGTGAGTCTCATAGGTCCAGTAGTGACTGTGTGTCTGTATATATGGCTCTGTATGTCACTCTGTGTGTGCGTGTACCCACAGGGCTCATCGGTGTGTGCATCTTTGTATATCTGTGCCTATGTGTACATTGTATGTCACTGTGGGTCTCACGGATCTAGGTGTGTGACTGTGTAAATCAGTACAATCCCAGGAGTTGTATTGAGTGCTCTGTCCACTCGCATCTCTGCCCACCAGCCCTGGAAAGTAACAAGACAGTAGCTACAGGGAGGTATCTAGCCTACAATGGAGTGGATGTGTGGGTGCTGTTATTCCTGTGTTCTGACTAGAATTCTGGAGCTGTGAAAGGGATTTATTCAAGAATACTTAGCGTAAGATTCTCACTTAGAGAGAGAGAGGCCCCAGGTCACTTTCTGACCTCTGAGTTCCCTATCCACGTAAAATCCTGAGGGATGATTAGCAGAGCTATGTGAAGTTCCAAAGAAATATGAATATTTATAACACCCTAAAATGGCAGATTTAAAAATGTGAGGTTTTAGAGACCAAAACACATTAATAACGTCTTACTCTGTTACTTATTACATTAAATTTTTGGTGTTACAACCTAAATACATGTTTCAATAATGACAAAGTAGTTGTATCAGACTATCCCTCGTGCCAATGACAATTATAAGCTTGCACAGAGGAATAGGTCTCAAGCAGAAAGCAATAGTCTTAAAGGGCTGACAACTGAGAGGTCAGAGTGTAGGGTTTCCAGATGGTTCTAAATTGAGAGGGAAAATCCAGGAACAGAGGCTGCCAAATAGGGATAAGCCTCAAAATCTGTATAAAAATTCCCCTTAAATCCTTGAGTGACTCCTAAACTGCACAAGACTCCAAGGACGCAGGGGAAAGATCAGTTGAAAGACTAAAAAGCTGAGTGGAGATTTCAACAGTTTTGCATTCAAATCTCACCAAGGGATTTATTAGATACCTGGAGCTTTCCATTGGAACCCCAGAGGATAAGAACTACAGCCCCAAGTTAAAGGATGTACCCAAGGACTAAGGGCAAAATTAAAAGAGACTACCTAAAAAGCCTAAAACCAAACTTCCACAGGGTCAAGGTGAATAATTTAACTGCCTACTTGAATGAACTACTGAATACTCTTTAGAGGAAGATAACAGGATCCAGAACCACTTCAAAGCATGATGCACAATGGCCGATTCAAAAGAAGAAATTACTAGACATGCAAAAAAGCAGAAAAGTATGACTCATAATCAAGACAAAAAAGTCTATATAAGGAAACCTAGAGATGACTCAGATGATGAAATTAGCAGATGAAGTGTTTAACACAACTATTATAAATATGTTAAAGAATTTACAAGAAAAGATAGGCAAAACAAATGAATGGATGAGGAATCACAGCAGAGAAATAGACCCTTAAAGAGAACCAAACTGAAAAATTCATTGGTAAAAACAGATAAGTAGAAATTATCCAAACTGAAACATGGATAAAAAAGAATGAAGTGGGAATAAAAAGAAAGCAGAACAAGTCATCTGAGATCTGTGGGACTATATTATGTGGTCTAACACAGTGGCTTGCCAACATTTTGGTCTCAGAACCCCTTTACATGCTTAAAATTGAGTACCCCAAAGAGCTTTTGCTTATGTGAGTTATGTTTATATTTACTGCATTTAAAATTAAAACTGAGGACGTTTAGAAATATTGATTAATTCACTATAATGACAATATGCCCAATGCATTGTATTAGTTTCCTAGGGCTGATGTAACAAAGTAACACAAACTGAGTGGTTTAAACAACAGAAATTTATTGTCTTATAGTTCTAGAGGCTAGTAGTCAGATTAAGATGTCAGCAGGGCTGGTTCCTTCTGAGAATTATGAGGAAGAATCTGTTTGATGACTCTCCCGCAGCTTCTGATGGTTTGCTGGCAATCTTTGTCAATTCTTCACCAATCTCTGGTTCATCTTCAGGTGGCATTCCTTTGTGTATGTGTCTAAATTTCCCCTTTTTATAAGGACACCAGTAATATTGGATTAGGGATCACCCTAATGACCTCATTTTAATTTGGTACCTCTGCAAAGACCCCATCTCCAAGTAAGATCACATGTTCACATACTAGGATTGGACCTCAACATAAGAATTTGGGGAGGGCACACAAACCATAACTCACATTAACATAAATAACTTCTTTTTGAGGAAGATTAGCCCTGAGCTAACATCTGCTGCCAATCCTCCTCTTTTTGCTGAGGAAGACTGGCCCTGAGCTAATATCCGTGCCCATCTTCCTCTACTTTATATCTGGAATGACTACCACAGCATGGCTTGACAAGCAGTGCCATGTCTGTACTCAGGATCTGAAGCAGCGAACCCTGGGTCACTGAAGCAGAACATTCAAACTTAACTGCTGTGCCACTGGGCTGGCCCAACATTTTTTTAATGGAATAGAAACTCTACATTTTCAAAAGAAAAGAAAAGTAGTGAAAAGAATAGCACTATTTTACAACCTTTGCAAATCTCTTTAATGTAATAGAAGACAGCTGGACTCTCATATCTGCCTCAACATTCAATCTGTTGTGATATCACACATTGTATAGATTCTGGAAAACTACACTGGACACTCATGAGAGTGTTCTTATGAAAATATTTTTTTTTTCTGTAGACCTCCTAAGAGAGTCTTGAAGAACGCTGAAGGCCCCTACACCACACTTTACTTTGAACGTCGCTGATATAATATATATGTAATTGGAGTCCTAGAAAGAGAAGAAAGAATAGAGAAGAAGAATTATCTGAAGAGATAGCAGCTGTATTTTTCTCCCAAAATTGAGGAAAGACATCAACCCCAAAATCCAAGCAACTCAGTCAACCCAGAAAGGGTGAACAGAAAGAGATCACACCCAGTCAAACTACTGAACACAAGACATGAAAAGGGACAATAACAACAAAAAGACACATGCCATTCAGGGTGACAATAAGAATAATTACGACTAACTTCTCAACAGAAACCATGGTGGCCAGAAGACAATTAAGTGAAATCTTCCAAGTGCTGTAAGAAAAAAAACCCTGTCAGCTAAGAATCATGTTCAGCAAAAATTATTATCTAAAAATAAAAGGCCGGGCCATCCCCAGTGGCCTAGTGATTAAGTTCCATGTGCCCTGCTTCAGTGGTCCAGGTACAGTTCCCAGGCATGGACCTATACCACTCGTCTGTCAGTGGCCATGCTGTGGCAGCGGCTCACATACAAAAAAAAAAAAAAATGAAGTTTGGCAATGGACATTAGCTCAGGGCGAATCTTCCTCAGCAAAAATAAAATAAAAATAAAAGGCAAAATAGATAGGGATATTTCAGAAATTCAAAACCTGAGAGAATTTGTTAAAAGCAGTATGAGAAATGCCAAAGGAAGTCTGGAGGAAAAAGATCTCAGATAAAAATCCAGATCTTCAGGAAGGAATTGATATTACAAAAAGGGTAAATTTGTGAGCATGTGCAAAATGCTATTTTTCTTAACTTCTAAAAAATCTATGGATTGCTTAAGGCAAAAATATAATAAAATATTGTAGGGCTTTTAACATATTCAGAAATAAAATAAATGACAATAGTAGCATAAAGGGGAGTAAATGGCATTTTAGTGTAATACGACAATTTTCTTTAAAGTAGTATAATATTAATTTAAAGTATACTGTGATAAACTAAAAATGCTTATTATAATGCAATGGCTAAAAAATATACAAGAGGCAGAGTTAAAAAGCCAAGAAATGAGATAAAATAGAACACTAAAAATTACTTGATTAACCCAAGAGAAGTTATAAAAGTTGAAGCAAAGGGAACAAAGAAGATAAGAGATAAAAAGATCACAAAGAGTAAGATAGTAGACATAAAGTCAACCATTCCAATAATTACATTCAAATTAGTGGACTAAACACACTATCTAAAAGGCAGAGGTTATTTGACTACATTAAAAAAGGAAAACAAGATACAACTATATACTCTTTATAAAAGATGCCCTCTAAATATAAAGGCATAGAGACATGGAAAGGAAAAGTATGAAAAAAGATATCGTGTGAAAAACACTTGTCACAAGAAAGCTGGAGCGGTTATTAATATCAGCAAAAGTAGACCTAAAGACAAAGAGTATAACCACATATTAAGAAGGACATTGAGTAATGATAAAAGACCCACTTCATCCTGAGGACATAGTAATACTAAATGTTTATACTGTATACTTAATAATACAGCTCTAAAATATATTAAATAAAAATTGACATGAGTAAAAGAAGAAATAGACAAATCTGTGAACATCTGAAGGAGACTTGAACAATTCTCTCTCAGTAATTGATAGAACAGGCAAGCCAAAAACATAAGAGAGAAGAATTAAACAATACTGTTGATCATCTTGACCTAATTGCATGTATAGAGCACCAGACCAGACAACTGCAGAAAACACATTCTTTTCAAGTTTGTATTATATTATATTTATTATATTATATGTTATATATTATACATCAAGATAGACTATTGCTGGCCTGTTAAACAAATTTAATAATCTAAAAAGGATTTAGATCATATAGAATATGTTTTCAGACCACAATGGAATTAAATCAGAAAGCAAAAGCAAAAAATATAACTAAAGTATCCCCAAATATTTGGAAATTAAATACATTTATAAATAACCATATGTCAAAGAAGAAATCACAAGGGAAATTAGAAAATGTTTTTAAGTGAATGATAAAAATACATTTCAAAATTAATGAGATGCTGCTAAAACAGTGCTTAGAGGAAAATTTATAGCTTAAATTCATATATTTGAAAAGAAAAAAGGCTAAAAATCATAATTTAAGCTGCTAACTAAAAATAACAAAAATTAAACCCAAAGAAAGTAAAAGAAAAGAAAAAATTTAAGAGATGAAATCAGTGAAATAGAAAACAGATGAATAACGAAAATCAACAAAGCCAAAAGTTGAATATCTGAAAAGGTGAATAAAATTGATAAACCCCTGTAAAACTGATCAAGGAAGAGAGAAAACACAAATTACCAACATAAAGAGTAAAAGAAGAGAGATACTTATAAATACTTTTGACTTAAAAAAGATAATAAGGGAGTGTTATTAGCAAATTTAACAACAAAGTGCCAACAATTTGACAACTTAGATAAAATGGTTAATCCCTTGAAAAATGTAATTTACCAAGACTGACACAAGAAGAAAAAGAAAATCTGAATAGCCCTATAACTAAAAAAAGAAGGAAGCAAAGAAGGAAGGAAGGGAAGAAGGAAAGGAGAAAGGAAGGAAGGAAGAAAGGAAGAAAGAGAGAAATAAAACCCTGGAATTTAAAACTTTCTTAAAAATAAAATTTCAGGCTCAGGTGGTGAATTCCATTAAACATTTAAAGAAGAAATAATGCCAATTTTACAAAAAATATTCTATAAAATAAAAGGGGAGGGAACACTTTCTGGCTATTTTTCAGAGGCTTAAATAATCTGAATGCCAAAACCTGACAAGGACATTACAAGGAAAGAAAATTACAGAACATAGATACAAGAAAACAGATGCAAAAGTCTTAAACAAAATATTAGCAAACCCAATCCAGCAATACTTAAAAAAGGATAATATATCATGACCAAGTGGAGTTTATCCAAGGAATGCAAAGTTGGTTTAATATTTGGAAATCAATCAACTTGATTAGCCTAATGAACAGAATAAACTATTTAAAATTTTCTCAGCAGATATAGGAAAAACATTTGATAAGATAACACCTTTTTTATGGATAGAAATTGAAAAGCTCCTTCCAAATTTTTAAAAGAAAAGCAAAGGGCCAAGAATAGTTCAGATAATTTGGAAGAAGAATAAAGTTGAAGGAGTTACACCATATGATTAAAAGACTAAATACAAAGCTGCAGCAGTTAAGACATGTGGCATGTGCCTAAAATAGACAAATAGATCAAAGGAACAAAATATGAAGCCTAGAAAAGACTCACACATACAGAGTTAACTCATATACCACAAAGTTCTGATGGATCGTCATGGTGACAGGAAAGTCTAGTCAACAAATCATGTTGGAAAAACTAGATAATCATATGAGAAAAAATAAAAAAGAACTCCTCTACCTCACAACATACACAAAAATTAATTTGAGATAGATCATAGACCTTAATATAAAAGCTAGAACCATAAAGTACCGTGTTTATCCTGAATAAAATAGAATATCTTTACAACCTTGGACTAGACAGATTTCTTATGCAGTACACAAAAGGTACTAACCATAACATAAAAGAAAAAACTGATAAGGACTTTGTCAGACACAAAACTTATGCTCATTAAAATATTGTATCAAAAAACTAAAACAGTACGTGTTGGCAAGGACCAGAGCTCATCCTTTCTCTTTCCTGGATGTTTGTGGCATGGCCAAGGCAGACCCTTCTCTGCTGGAACTTTGGCCATGGTGGGTACAGACATCTACCCCCGGGTTCTGCTCTTGAATCATGAGAATGGGGGGGACTGTGTGCATGTAAGGTCCCATCTATTTTCTTGTAGTAAAGTATTCTGCTACTAAACCTATGTTATATCTGCACTGTGCAGTGCTACTGATATGTGTCCATGAGCTCCTTATACCTCACTTGGCACCCAACTTCACGCCCACAACACTCAACCTGGTCTATTCACAGATAGCGGGTGATGGAGGCCAGAAGGTGGGATTGGCTGGCTGGGTTTATAGAACAGAGAACACCCACTGCCCAAAAGGCCAAACCCATACTGTGAACCCCACAGGCTGTGCTTGGGCCCACTGAGGTGAGCAGCCCAGGGCTCTGTCCAACTCCTGTGGACCTTGGGCTCTGTCAGGCCATGTGCACTCCGAGAGCTGGAGCTGGCGTCACAAGATGCAGCCACTTTTCTGATGCCCACAGATGCCTTCTGCATTGCCCTGGGCCTCAGGGGAAAACCCACCTCCTCAGCCTCCTGACCTGCATGCAGGGCATAGAGAATGCAGAGGTGGGGCACAGAATTTTCCACACTGGCTCAGTTATCAGCCAGTGGCTAACTGGGAGCCCCACAGAAAAAAGGCAAGAAGAAAGGAAACTCTGTTAACAGAGTTTATACCACAGACACCTGGGTGAGAGGAAAGTGCTGGCCGCTTTCTGGGTGACAAGGCAATAAATGCACAACTCTCCGCTATTTTACTCCAAATCAAAACCAATTTGCACACTTTCTGTTTTAAATAACCATTTACCTGAAGTATTTTCTTCACCTCAAATCCTTTTCCATTGTTGTCTGTATACAAAACTCAGTAAAAACCGTCACACATCGACCAAAGGTGTTCAGGGTTCTCTTACTGTTAATTCGTAAGTGATTACGTGAAAAAGTTGGTGTAACGAGGATTTGCTGCTAGTAAGGCAAGTTTGCTTAGAATACTACCTAGCTGTAATCTGCACTTTTTAATGCTAATCTGATTAGCATTAGAAGACAGAAAATCTTTCTCTGCCAAACCTGGTTTCTAATGCCATGTGTATTGTGAGAACTAAAATTCCACTTGCAGCCTGGACGTCTTTGAGCCTCACAGGACCCCAAAGGCCTAACCGTTAATTCCCCCGCTCCTGACAGATATGCCCCCCTCCCCAACAGGAAAGGCTCTAATCCAGGTGGTTTCTCTATCAGCCGGACCAGCATTCCGTCCAGTCCTCAATCTAATGGGTCTCCCCTAAACCTCTTAGCCCAAGAATTATTCAAACAAGACAATTGCATGCTCCCATGGGAACCAGGGAGCAGCTCACCCTCTTCCTACCACAAAGCCTACCTCCCACGGCCCCCTCTGGTTTACTCTGCTCCCTAGTGCAATCCACGTGTGGTTTTGCATGGTGTCCTTCCCTGGGCCCTGAGCATATGTGACTAACAAACTTCTGTCAACCATCTGGCCAGTGCTGGGGGTCATATGTTTGGCTATCTTGTATTATTTAGGACAGAGTATCCCTCCCTCATCAATGGGGTAAGTAGGAGGTGATCAGAACACTGGGTTTGCTACAAAAACTATTTGTTAGAGAAGCCACAGAATTATCTTCTTCATTACACTTCTGTCTTCCACTTTCCAGAAAAAAGATCCCTTCTCTAATTTTTCCAAAATAATTCAACAATTATAAAACAGGTTATTTCTCTGTATGTTACAACTTATGACTACTATGTTGCCCTAATTTACCAATTTTATATACTTTAGAATCTGTATACAATGTAGAATGTCGGTATATTAGCTAATTATCTAAATGCACAGGGTTCAAGAAACTTCTTCTGTAAAGGACTAGTTACTATTTTAGGCTTTGCAGGCTCGTTATGGACTGAACTGTGTTCCTCCAATTTTGTATGTTAAAGCCTGCTGTGGTCTGAATATTAGTGTCCCACCCAAAGTTCCTATGTTGAAATCCTCACCTCCAAAGTGATGGCATGAAGAGGTGCAGCCTTGGGAAGGTGGTTAGGGCATGAAGACAGAGCCCTCATAAATAGGATGAGTGCCTTCATAAAACAGGCCCCAGAGAGAGTGCTTGTTGTCCCTTCCACCACATGAGGACACCGCGGGAAGGCAGCACCTTGATCTTGGGCTTTCCAGCCCCCAGAACTTGGAGAAATAAATTTCTGTTGTTTATGAGCCACCCAGTGGATGGTGTATCTGTTATAGCAGCCTGAACAGGTTAAAACAAAGCCCTAAACCCAGTGTGACCGGATTTGAAGACAGGGCCTTTAAACGGATAATTAAGGTTAGTTGAAGTCATAAGGGTGGGGCCCTCATCCAACAGAACTGATGTCCATATAAGAAGAGGAAGAGATACTAAGAATGCGCACTGAGGAAAGGCCATGTGAAGACACGGCGAGGAGGTGGCCACCTACACACCAAGGAGAGAGGCCTTAGGAAAAACCAAACCTGCCAGCACCTTGATCCCAGAATTGCAGCCTCTAGAACTGTGAGAAAGTAAATTTCTGTCGTTTAAGCCATCCAGCCTGTAGTATTTTGTTATAGCAGCCTAGTAAGCTAACACAGGCTAATAGTTTCTGTCACAACTATTCAACTCTGCCTTTGTAGAGTGAAAGCAGTCATAGACAATATATAAACAAAGGGATGTGACTATGTTCCAAAAAACGTCACAAAAACAGGTATAGGCTACATGGCCAAAGTTTGCTGACCCCTGATCTCCAGTACTTAAAGCTATGTCTATATAGTGGGCATCAGACTCGAAGTGTGAGCCTCACCTTCTCATACGTCACATCACTTATAGATCCAACAGACGTTATTTCTACACGTTTTCTAGAAACTCACTATGATGTATAAAAAGACTTAACTTTCACGTATGACTCCATGGTGTTAAAAATGTTATTTATAAGTTTCCCCTCAGTGTTTTAAAATTGTTAGTAAGAGATAATATTACAGTAAAACATTTCATACATTTTTTACGTTCTTAGTTCTCGTTATGATGAGCCTATTAATATTGAATACATGACATGTGAAATAGTTCCCACAATTACATTCATAGGATTTTCTTGTTTATTAATTTATTGATGTTGAGGAATGCCTGTGTTTATGCTGAAATATTTCCCACATTAAATACATTTATTGAATTTCTCTCCAGTCTGAATTTCTTTGTAACTGGCACATTATAAAGGTTTCTTTCTCTTATGAATCCTTTGATGTTGAAGAAGGTATGCATTCACAGTGAAGACCTTTCCAAATTCCTTACATTGATAAGGTTTTTCTCCAGTATGCATCCTCTGGTGTTGAGTCAGATGTGCACTCTGACCAAAGGTTTTCCCACACTCATTACACTTGTAGGGTTTTTCTTCAGTATGAGTTCTCCGATGTTGATTAAGGTGTGTACTTCTGCTGAAAGATTTGTCACATTTTTTGCATTTATAAGGTTTCTCTCCAGTATGACTTCTCTGGTGTTGAGTGAGGTGTGTATTCCATCAAAAAGCTTTCCCACAGTCACTACATTCAAAGGGTTTTTCTCCAGTATGGATCCTCTTATGTTGAATAAGGGATGACTTATGACTATAGGCTTTGCCACATTCAGTACATTCATAGGGCTTCTCTCCAGAATGTGTTCTCAGGTGTAAAGTAAGCTGGATGCTCTGGGTAAAGGCTTTCCCACATTCTTTACATTCGAATGGTTTTTCTCCAGTATGAATCCTTTTGTGTTGTTTCAGGGATGAGCTATGACTATAGGTTTTACCACATTCGGTACATTCATAAGGTTTCTCTCCAGAATGAGTTCTTAGATGTAGAGTAAGTTGAATGTTCTGAATAAAGGCCTTGCCACATTGATTACATTTATATGGTTTCTCCCGAGTATGAGTTTTCCAATGCAGAGTTAAATGTGAACTTTGGCTAAAGGCCTTCCCACACTGATTACATTCATAAGGTTTCTCTCCTGTGTGAATCCTCTGATGCTGTGTGAGGCATGTACTTTGGCTGAAGGCTTTCCCACACTCACTACACTCAGAGTGTTTTTCTCTGGTATGAGTTCTCTGATGTAGAATAAGAGATGAGTCCCAGCTGAACGACTTCCCACATATATTACACTCATATGGTTGCTCTCCTGTGTGACATCTTTCATGCTGTATAAGGTGTGTTCCCCTGCTGAAAGATTTCCCACAATTTTTACATTTGAAGGGCTTTCCCCTAGCACCAACCTTCTGACACCTAACAACATACAAATTTATTCCAGTATGAGTACTCTGGTGTTGAGTGACATCCAAGCCACAGCTGAAGCATTTCCCACATTTAGCACATTCATATGGTGTTTCACTTGTGTAGATTCTCTGATGATTGCTTAGATCTAGGTTATGTGACAAGCTACTGTCATCGCACTCCTTTTTATGCATTATTTTGCCTGAAGTTATTTTGTGTTGAGTAACAAAGTTTGATTGCTGTCTAAATTCTTTCTCAAGTCAATTATCTTCATGAATACTCTCCTGAGTCAGGCTCTTCTTTTGGGTAAATGCCATTTGCCCTATATGGCTCTCTAAACAGCCAAGAGATTCTGGGCCTTCTCTGGTGGAGTAACAGATTCCATTCTGTTTACCTTTGTTGATTATCACACCCTGGGAAAAGTCTTTAGAAATTAATTGCTTCAGATTTGACTCTTCAGTTCCAGATCTGTTCTCTTGGTCTGAAATAAATTTTAAAATGGAGGATATTTGACCATTTAGACAGATAGAAATTGTGAGCTAGTCAAAGCCACATATAATATGTTACTATTACTTTTATTCTTTGATTCCCCAAACAGAGACATGTTTTGAGGGCTTTGACTGATGTCAAATATGTCATGTAAGCCAAGAACCACTGTGCACAGGAGCAGGGAAGAAGTGAACAGGGACACACAAGTGGTTACAGGGTGCTGATAAGTGAAGCAAATGAGGACTATCTTTCTGGAATGACTGAAGGGTGAAAACCAGGACCTTGAGAATGGATGAGGAGTAGTGATGAGGGGAATCAGGATAAGAACCAGTGAAGGAAAAGCAGATCTGGGTGTAACTGGAATCACTGTGTGCCTGGGTCACTGGGAAATGTCAGCACTAATCTCTTAGCCTCCAACCTCTTTTGCCTGTTTGTCCATCTTGTAAGCTGCCACAGCTGACTCCCCTGAAACACCAATTCACCAGGTCTGTAAGGATGGTCCCATTCCACCCATTCTCCTGCTGCCATCAGAGGCAACCTACCACCACTTTTGAGTCAGGTACGGGGTCACTGAGTTGGGAAGTGACGAGCAGAAAGGGCACGGGCAGAGTCTACCGCAGGCGAGGGCACATGAGAAGACAAGGAGCAGAGGAGCTGAGTGAACTGGAGAGTGACTGTGGGACGTCTGCTGAGGCCGAATGCAGCACGGGGTGACAGTGCAGGTTCTGGCAGGTGGTGGCGTGGCTACGAGGACATTCCTAGTAGACTTGCCTAACAGCAACACTGAAGGTGGATTAAGAGAAGAGAGAAGGAATGGAGAAATCCCAGCCACAGCTCGTGATGGCTCGGGTTGACACGGGGCGGCAGTGTCTGGGTGATTCAATCAGAACCAGGAGACAGGGTCTGCAGGGGGTGAGGGGCAGGAGGCATCAGGTCACTAAAGGGTTTCTGTGCTGAATTTGAAGGGACAGCTGAGGGTGGAGGGATGAGAGCTGAGGGGAGGCAGGGCAGGGCTGCAGTGCAGGGTGGACAGAGGGCCGGGTGCAGACAGTGAGCTTTCAGTATGGGTGGCTCTTAGGTCTGCAAGTGTCAGAAGGAACAGAGAAGAGCAAAGGGGGACAGGGACAGAAGATGGAGGAAGGCAAATGTCTGAGGTGTGGTGTCAGGAAACCAAGGAGGAGAGGGCATGAGGAGGGAAGAGCTGCAAGAACTTCTGGAAACAGGGATAGAAAGCCTCTCCAGACCTGACTAGACAACAGATGTGCACCCAGGACAGCTGGGGAGAGGCTGGCAGTGCAGGAACTACAAGGGGACGAGAAGAAAGGGTGGCAAAAGGGGCATGACAGTCCAATGAGGGGCTTTTCTCGAGAAGGCAGAATGGCTGGCAGCCGGGGAAGGGAGTGCACCCAGGAGGAGGGAAGAAGAAAGCGCAGCTGGGGAGGGCCCGGGCCCAGGTGGGAGAGGAGCAGAGTGCAGGAGGTGGCTCCTGCACAGGGACTGTTCCCATGCAGCCCTGCATCACCTGGGAAGGCTCTGTGGCAGCACTTCTAGAAACCACCAGCTCGCTGGACAGCCTTGTGCATGAGCCCCCAGAACTGCTTCCCGCCTGCTCACCTGGAGAGGGGTCCCTAGGGATGTCCATCCATGGTGATCCGCCCTGCTCCAACTGGGAGATCACGTCAGGCTTGGAATCCTGGTGTCCTGCTCGGGAAAGACAAGAGGCGTAGGTTTTGGGGCTCATGACAGGTGTGACCCCAGGGCCCTGCCTCCATTCTCCTGCCTTCAGGACCTTTGCAGTATGAATAGCGGTTGGGGGGCCACCTCAGCCTCCCACTCCTGACCACACAAAGGACAAGCAGCAGAAACACCCTGAGTCCTTTGTCCTCTGAACACTGACACGCGATTCCATGGGTCAGAGGCCTTGGGACTTCAGGATTCAGGGTTTATACAGAGAAGAGAAAGTGACTCCTCCTTCTTCAGCCCCTATGGGCAGAGAAGGTGCACACAGGCCCCCAAAGACTGGGAGGCAAACGTGCGTTTGCAAGTCTAAAACCTCCTCCCAAGTGTTTGTTGCATCTTTTAAAATGATGCACATTTTCAGGGGGCAGAGCAAAATGGTGGGGTGAGCTGACCCAGGATTCTCTCCCCTCCAAAATACAACAAAAGATTGGAAGAACTGAATTTCAGAGAATAAACATAATGCCAGCTCATTAGAGGCTTACAATACCAAGAAGGCAGAGATCATAAACCTTGCTTACACCTTCGGAGGCGCTGGAATGGTAGGAGAGAACATCGCTCCCTCCCCTAGAGTCTGTGATCGCTGCGGCGCGGGTCGGGAAGGAGTGGGGGAGGGGCCGCGCAACCAGGGGATCATCCAGGACTCCTGCCGCTGGTTCAGTGGAGACCCGCTGACGGGGGGAAAGCTTCTGTCCACAGGGACCCCATAAATCAAGGGCCTTGGGAGACCAGAGAACAGAACTGATCTGAACCCAGACCAGCGGCGTGTCAGTAACAGCTCCTCCCCCCACCCGCCCCCCAGAGAAGCCAGTGGGCGCCGCCATCTTGCCCCAAGGCAGAGAGCTCATAACACGCCGCTCTCGACCTCCATCTAGTGGTGACAGGCTGTAACTGCAACAGAATTCTACCACCATGTGAAAAAACCGCTCCTCTACCATCCAGCAATTTATAAAAGCCCCAGACCAGAAGGAAAACAATAAAAGCATAGAATTAAGTCTTGAGGACTTGGAGTTAGGTAAACTAAGTGATAATGAGTTCAGAGCAGCTATAATAAAAAAACTCAATGAGGTAGAGAGAAAGATAGAGAAACAAGCTGAGTTCTGGAGTTACTTCACAAAAGAGACTGAAATCATAAAGAAGAATCAAACAGAATTACTTGAGATGAAAAACACAATGGACCAGATAAAACAGAATACAGATTCCCTGAATGCCCGTGTAGATAACATAGAGGAGAAAATTAGCATAATCGAAGATAGGCTGAATGGCGCCAGACAGAGGAAGAAAGAGAACTGAGAATTTAAAAAAATGAGGAAAATCTCCGAGAGATAATGGATTCAATGAGGAGTAAGAACATAAGGATCATAGGAATTCCCGAGAATATGGAAAGGGAAAATGGAGCAGAAAGTGTGCTTAGCGAAATTATTGAAGAGAACTTCCCAAATCTGGGGATCAACGGAGAAATGTGTGTAGAGGAGGGTTTTAGATCTCCTAGATTTGTCAATGTAAAAAGACCTACTGCAAGGCACATAGTAGTAAAGTTGGCAAAAAGGAAAGATAAGGAAAGAATACTCAGGGAAGTAAGAAAAAAAAAGAGAATAACCTATAAAGGAGCCCCTATCAGACTGTCAGCGGATTTCTCTACAGAAACCCTACAAGCTAGGAGAGAATGGAGTGACATATTCAAAGCTTTAAAGGATAAAAATCTTCAGCCAAGAATACTCTATCCAGCAAGAATTTCCTTCGATAGGAGGGAGAAATTAAATCTTTTCCAGACAAACAAAAGTTAAGGAAATTTGTAACTAAAAGCCCTCCATTACAAGAAATCCTCAAGAAGGCTCTCATACCTGAAAAAAGTAAAAAGGGAGAAAGGGGACACAATCCACAGACTAGGGAGACTGATGGATAGAACCAGAACAGGATAGCAAATATTCAACTATAACATTAGGGTAAAGGTAAGGAAACTACCAAAACAAGGATGATCTTAGCACTCTAACTACCAATTAATAAGACGAGTTGGAATAAAAAATGAAAATAATTATTTAGGAGGGGAAGAGCAAAGAGTCTAACTCAGTATTGGTCAAGTAAGTAAGAGACCACCAGAGAATAGACTATATTATACATGAGATTCTAAATACAAACTTCAAGGTAGACACTAAAATAAAGTACAGAACAGAGTCATAAATCATAAATAAGGAAAAATCTAAGAAACCCAGCATAAGAAATTGCAGTATTAAATGGGTAGTCTAAAGCACACAGGAAAAGAAACGCAGGAAAACAAGATAATGAGCGACAGATTGACAGCATTAAGTCCACATGCATCAATAATCACTCTCAATGTGAACGGATTGAACTCTCCAATAAAAAGACACAGAGTGGCAAAATGGATTAAAGAACAAGATCCAACAATTTGTTGCCTCCAGGAAACACACCTCAGCCCCAAGGACAAACACAGACTCAGGGTGAAGGGGTGGAGGACAATACTTCAAGCAAATAGCAAGGAAAAAAAGGCAGGTGTTGCAATTCTCATATCAGAACAAGTGGATTTCAAAATAAGACAGGTAAAGAGAGACACAGAGGGACAATATATAATGATCAAAGGGACACTTCATCAAGAAGAAATAACGCTTATAAATATCTATGCACCCAACACAGGAGCACCAAGATTCATAAAGCAACTATTAACAGACCTAAAGGAAGATGTTAAAAACAACACAGTAATAGTAGGGGACCTCAACACCCCACTCACATCAATGGACAGATCATCCAGACAGAAAATCAACAAGGAAACAGTGGAGCTAAATGAAAAACTAAAACAATTGGACTTAATAGACATATATAGATCACTTCATCCTAAAACAGCTGAATACACATTCTTCTCAAGTGCACATGGAACATTCTCAAGGATAGACCATATGTTGGGAAACAAGGCAAGCCTCTACAAATTTAAAAAAAAATTGAAATAACAACAAGCATCTTCTCTGATCATAATGCTATAAGGCTAGAAATTAATTACAAGAAAAAGCTGAGAAAGGCACAAAGATGTGGAGACTAAACAACACGCTACTGAACAAGCAATGGGTCACTGAAGAAATTAAAGAAGAAATAAAAAAATACCTGGAAACAAATGAAAATGATAACATGACATACCAACTCATATGGGATACAGCAAAAGCTGTATTAAGAGGAAAATTCATCGCAACACAGGCACATCTTAACAAACAAGAAAAATCCCAAATAAGCAATCTTAAACTACACCTAACTGCACCAGAGAAAAAAGAACAAATAAAACCCAAAGTCAGCAGAAGGAGAGAAACAATAAAAGTCAGAGCAGAAATAAATACTATTGAAACGAAAAAGGCAGTAGAAAGGATCAATGAAACAAAGAGCTTGTTCTTTGAGAAGATAAATAAAATTGACAAACCCTTAGCCAGACTTACAAAGAAAAAAAGGGAGAAAGCTCAAATAAACAAAATCAGAAATGAGCGAGGAGAAATAACAACAGTCTCTGCAGAAATACAACGGATTATAAGAGAATACTACAAAAAACTATATGCCAACAGAATGGATAACCTATAGGAAATGGATAAATTCTTGGACTCCTACAACCTCCCAAAGCTCACTCAAGAAGAGGCAGACAATTCGAACAGACCAATCACAAGGAAAGAGATTGAAACAGCAATCAAAAACATCCCAAAGAATAAAACCCCAGGACCAGATGGCTTTCCTGGGGAATTCTACCAAACTTTCAGAGAAGATTTAATACCTATCCTTTCCAAGCTATTCCAAAAAATAAGGGAGGATGGAACACTTCCTAACACATTCTGTGAGGCCAACATCACGCTGATACCAAAACCTGACAAGGACACCACGAAAAAAGAGAACTACAGGCCAATATCACTGATGAACATAGATGCAAAAATTCTAAACAAAATTTTGGCAACCAGAATTCAGCAATTTATCTAAAGGATCATACATCATGATCAGGTGGGATTCATACCAGGGACACAGGGATGGTTCAACATCCACAAATCAATCAATGTGATACACCACATCAACAAACTGAGGAATAAAAACCACATGATCATCTCAATAGATGCAGAGAAGGCATTTGACAAGATCCAACAGCCATTTATGATAAAAACTCTGAACAAAATGGGCATAGAAGGAAACTACCTCAACATAATAAAAGCCATATATGACAAAGCCATAGCCAACATCATACTCAATGGGCAAAAACTGAACACCATCCCCCTGAAAACAGGAACGAGACAAGGATGCCCTCTATCACCACTCTTATTTAACATAATACTGGAGGTCCTGGCCAGAGCAATCAGGCAAGAAAAAGGAATAAAAGGAATCCAAATAGGGAAGGAAGAAGTGAAACTCTCGCTATTTGCAGACGACATGATCTTATATATAGAAAACCCCAAAGAATCCATTGGAAAACTCTTAGAAGTAATCAACAACTACAACAAAGTTGCAGGGTACAAAATCAGTTTGCATAAATCAGTAGAATTTCTATATTCTAATAACGAACTAACAGAAAAAGAACTCAAGAACACAATACCATTCACAATTGCAACAAAAAGAATAAAATACCTCTGGGTAAATTTAACTAAGGAAGTGAAGGACCTATATAATGAAAATTACAAGGCCTTTCTGAGAGAATTGGATGACGACATAAGGAGATGGAAAGACATTCCATGGACATGGTTTGGAAGAATAAACATAGTTAAAATGTCCGTTCTACCTAAAGCAATCTACAGATTCAACGCCATCCCAATAAAAATCCCAATGGCATTCTTTACAGAATTAGAACAAAGAATCCTAAAATTCATATGGGGCAACAAAAGACCCTGAATTTCTAAAGCAATCCTGAGAAAAAAGAACAAAACGGGAGGCAGCACAATCCCTGCCTTCAAAACATACTACAAAGCTACAGTAATCAAAACAGCATGGTACTGGTACAAAAACAGGTGCACAGAGCAATGGAACAGAATTGAAAGCCCAGAAATAAAACCATATATCTATGGACAGCTTATCTTTGACAAAGGAGCTGAGGGCATACAATGGAGAAAAGAAAGTCTTTTCAACAAATGGTGCTGGGAAAACTGGAAAGCCACATGTGAAAGAATGGAAATTGACCATTTTTTCACCATTCACAAAAATAAACTCAAAATGGATCAAAGACCTAAATGTGAGACCTGAAACCATAAGGCTTCTAGAAGAAAACGTAGGCAGTACACCCTTTGACATCAGTATTAAAAGGATCTTTTCGGGCACCATGTCTTCTCAGAGAAGGGAAACAATGGAAAGAATAAACAAATGGGACTTCATCACACTAAAGAGCTTCTTCATGACAAATGAAAACAGGATTGAAACAAAAAACAATCCACTAACTGGGAAAAAATATTTGCAAGTCATATATCTGACAAAGGGTTAATCTCCATAATATATAAAGAACTCTCACAACTCAACAACAAAACATCAAACAACCCAATCAAAAAATGGGCTGGAGACATGAACAGACATTTCTCCAAAGAAGATATACGGATGGCCAATAGGCACATGAAGAGATGCTCATCATCGCTGATCATCAGGGAAATGCAAATCAAAACTACACTAAGATATCACCTTCCACCCATTAGAATGACAAAAATATCTAAAATTAATAGTAACAAATGTTGGAGAGGTTGTGGAGAAAAAGGAACCCTCATACCCTGCTGGTGGGAATGGACTGGTGCAGCCACTATGGAAAACAGTATGGAGATTCCTCAAAAAATTAAAAATAGAACTACCATACGATCCAGCCATCCCACTACTGGGTATTTATCCAAAGAGCTTGAAGTCAGCAATCCCAAAAGTCCTATGTACCCCACTGTTCATTGCAGCATTATTTACAATAGCCAAGATGTAAAAGCAACCTAAGTGCCCATCAACAGACGAATGGATAAAGAAGATGTGGTATATATATACAATGGAATACTACTCAGCTGTAAAACAGAACAAAATCATTCCATTTGCAATAACATGGATGGACCTTGAGGGAATTATGTTAAGTGAAATAAGCCAGCAAGAGAAGGATAATCTGTGTATGACTTCACTCATATGAGGAATTTAAAAATGTGGACTAAGAGAAGAGTTTAGTGGACACCAGGGGAAAGGTGGGGTGGGGGGTGGGCACAAAGGGTGAAGTGGTGCAGCTACAACACGAATGACAAACATTAATGTACAACTGAAATTTCACAAGATTGTAACCTATCATTAACTCAATAAAAAAATTTTACTCATCATATGCTGGATCTTGAGCTATTTATTTAATATCCTGTGACATTTGATTATTACAGGCTCTTCGTTCAGTGAAGTGTGAGCAGACATTCTGACAACTAATGTGCACCTGGCACATTAGGGCAACACGGGGATTCATTTGCTCCTGGAGGTTGATTTCTGTCCTAGAATTTGCTCCAGCATCCACGTGCTGCTCCTGTCTGTTGTCCCCTACCCACATTATACTGCAAACTCTGAGAGTTCATGACTCTGTCACGTTTTTATTCCACTTTGTATCCCATGCCTGAAAAATACTCCCTAAGAGAATAAGTGAAGATGGATCTGTTATATTTTTGCGTGCATTGTGTACAGATTTAAAATCTTAATTGCACACCTAGTCTGGCCAAAAATTGTGCTCTTCACTCTGGTTGAGAGGAGATTCCATGTCATTGGCTCACAAGTTCTCTGACCTCATTTGAGTCTGTGTGACTGTTTTGTCTAACAGATGGGGAAGCGGAAGCACAGGGACATGACACCTCCAGCCTTCCGTCCAGCTGAAAGGCGGAAAGAGGACTCAACATCAAAGGCCTCCTAACAGCTGTGAACATGTTATTTTAACCAGTGGTTCTCAGACTGGAGTAATTGTGCCCCCCCCAGGGCATTTTGGTAATGTCAGGAGGTGTTTTGTGTACCGTGAGTTGGAGAGTAGGATGCTACTGGCGTCTGATGTGTGCGGCACAAAGAGTGTTTCTAAACACCCTACAATGCACCGAACAGTTCTCTGCACCGGGAATGGCCCAGCCATATTGTCTGTAGTGCTGAGGTTCAGAAACCCTGTTTTGAACTAAATCACTTCCATGAAGTGATTGAAATGGGACTAAGAAATCATCCTTCAAGACATGGGGGGAAAATTTTGGAAAGAAAATAAAGAGATTCATACACATACAATCTCAACGTGAACCTTCAGCAGGAGACAGGAAAGAAGAACCTTCTCTGATGGGGACATATTGAAAGCAGACCCAGCATGGGGAGGCTCTGGGGAGTTTTGATCTCACTTCCCCACGGGTCTGGAGCACTGTTTGCTTATAGCCGCTGTCATTAAGACTGACAGTAGTAGTCTGCCTGGTCCTCAGGCTGCAGCCCAGAGATGGTCAGGTAGGCAGCATTGGAGGAGCTGTCGATGGAGCCAGAGAACCGATCGGGAACCCCAGAGGGTCTTTCGTCATCATTATAGATCACAGTGGTGGGGGCACTGCCCGGGCGCTGCTGGTACCAGTGCACATATTTGCTTTCAATGTTGCCGCTACTGCCGGTGCAGGAAATGGTGGCCTTCTGTTCCAGTGACTCAGACACAGAGCGGGGCTGTGTCAGCACAAACTCAGCCCAAGACCCTGCAAGGAGTAATTGACACAGAGATCCATGAGGACAAGACAGACTCCATTCCCAGGGAGGAGGGAGAGGTCATCATCCCAGATGACATCCAGATGCATCCCAGAAGTCCCTGCAGCCAGCCACCTGTGCAGTACGCCAAGAGGATGAGTGGAGCCCAGGCCATGGTGGAGATACCTCCAGGCTCTGCTTCCTAAGCCCTACAGCCAGGCCTGAGCCCACTACCCCTTCTGATGTGTCACCCTGATTCTCAGGTGGGAGGTCTCCATGCAAATCTTCCCCTTTCTGGAGGCTGCACATGCCCCTCCTTCAACCTTAGCCAAGCCTGCATCTATTCAAAAGAGCGTGTAGGACAGGGGAGGGCTTCACCCCAAGGATTTCACAGGAACACTTGCAAGATGCAGGGCAGAGAGGAGCTCACAGCTGAGGAACTGGGGAGCACCAGCGCCCTCTGGTGGATGCAGAAGACATGACGACCTGGGCTGGAGCCGGCGCTCAGGGCTCCTGCCCTCCCAGTCCCACACCCCCTCACAGTTGCATCCTTTTCAGATTGGCTTCCTTCACTTGGAAATACGCATGGAAGGTTCCTCCGTGTCGTTTTGTGGCCGGATAATATTTATTTTTATCGCTAAATCGTGTTCCATTGTATAGGTGTAGTGGTATTTATCACTTCACCTTTTGAAGGACGTATTGGTTGCTTTCAAGTTTTGGCAATCATGAATAAAGCAGCTGTAAACATCTATGAGATATTCTTGTGTCCACCCAAGTAACTCATTTAGGTAAATACCTAGGAGTGTGATTTCTGTATCATATAAGAGTTTGTTTCGCTGTGAGAAACTGCCAACTTGTCTTAAAAGTGGCTGACATTTTGCATTCCCACCAGCAAGAATGAGGGTTCCTGCCACCCCACATCCCGGGCAGCATCTACTGTTGTCATGTGTTAGGTCTCAGCCATTCTAATAGGGTCTGCTTGTCTCTCGTTGTTTAAACTTGTAATACCCCAATGACCTGTTAGGTTAAGCATCTTTTCACATGTCTGTTTCCCATTTGTGTGTCTTCCTTCATAATGGGTTGGTTCAGATCTTCTCAATGGAGAGGAATTGTCAGCACCTGGGAATCCAGGAGCTCCAGAAAATTCTAAAATCAGGTAAAAGAGAAACACAGTTTCTCTACTCTTTCAGAGCTCAGGGAATTACCAGTAAAGCCCAGTCTGGTACAGTGGAAATACAAGTGTCTGGGCTTGGGGTCACCTGGTCCTCTCAGGTCACATATGCTGCATTTCCGCCCTTCTCATCACCGCTAAGAACTGTGGAGGCAATTTTGCTTCTGGAAGCAAAGCGATTCCATTTGCAAGGGAGACCGATATCTTCTAAAGGAGGCATTTTCCCTGACCCCATAAAACAGACTGGGTCAAGAGCATGAAGGCCTGCAGTTTTAGTAGCAGAAGTGACAGCAGAAGCCCAAACCTGAGCTGGTGTTGGTCACAGGCAGGGACAGGGAAGTGACGGGTCAGACAGGGGAGTGAAGTGAAGCAGATTTTTTGCCACATTTTCCAGTGGAACAGGAGCTCGTAGTGGCATTGGGATTGTGTTCAGCTCCATAGCAACGATAATCGATGATCAGCCTGGTCCTCAGGCTGGAGCACAGGTGGTGAAAGTGGTTCTGTTAACAAACAGAATCTGGAGAATCAGGTTCAAGCTCTTGGCAAGTCAATGACGTCCGTCCTAGGTCACACACATAGGGGTTCTGCATGGGAGTCCTTGGTACCGTTGCCATGGTGACCCCCAATGTCTGTGCTGCTCCCTGTGCAGGAGAAGGTGACCTTGGGATCTGAGGTTCATCAAGAGCTTTACAGGAACGGGCCGGCCTAGTGGCGTAGCAGTTAAGTGCGCACGTTCTGCTTCAGCGGCCCAGGGTTTGCAGGTTCGGACCCCAGGTGCGGACATGGCACCACTTGGCACACCATGCTGTGGTAAGCGTCCCATGTATAAAGTAGAGGAAGATGGGCATGGATGTTGGCTCAGGGCCAGTCTTCCTCAGCAAAAAGAGGAGGATTAGCAGCAGATGTTAGCTCAGGGCTAGTTTTCCTCAAAAAAAAAAAAAAAAAGAAAAGAAAAGAAAAAGAGCTTCACAGGGAGAGTCACACATGCACATATTGGGGATTTCTGCCTCTGATGTCCCACAGCCCCATGTCACACCTCAGATTCTTTGAAAGCTCCCATGGGGTGTGATAGGAGAGGAGGACAGAGGTCAGCGCCTGTGAGCTGAGGAAAACACACTCATGGGAGTCCACATGAGTCCTGAGTGGTGTCAGCTATAAGAAGGTCTTATCCATCGACCCACTTCACCCGCCTGCCCTGGAGCAGGCTCGGCATTTTCCCAGCAACTGCGGAGCATCCTCATCCTCTCATGGCCTAGGAAGAGGTTTCTGGGCCTCAGGCCCCAAACTTCCCCTTTGAGTCATCCCCCCTCCCTGATTTACAACTGAAGGTCCAGGTTCCCAGCAAGGGTTCCAGGCCAGCTCTGTGTCTGGAATTCCTCCTGGGCTAGATCCTCACTCATCTTGTCAGCTCTGGCTGCTGCCCCCTTGTGAGCGCACTGAGGCTCTGCATCTGCCAGATTCAGTTCTCTGGTTGAAACACACCAAAGCTCCCTGATCCAGACGTCAGGATGCAGAAGATTCTGGAGAGGCCCTGAGTCTGGGGCTCTGAGGGTAATAGAATGATTACTGAGGAAAGTCAATAGACTCTATGAATGAGAGGTATGCCACGTGCATGTATTGTGCCTGAAGGAGTCCCTTGGGGATAACTGGTTAGAGACTCTCTGTCACAGAGGTTAAGAGTTTAGACCTGGTGTCAGGAGGGGGAGCTCAGCCAGCTCAGCTCTTGCAGGATGTGACCTCTAGCTAGAGGGATCTGATAAAATACAGGACACACTGTTAATCTAGAAACTCGGATAATCAATATTGCATAGGGCATCCTTATAGCGAAATGTTCCATGTTGTTTATCTGAATTCAAATTTAACTGACCTCTGGTTTTGTTGCTCTATCTAATAGCGCACCCCCAGGTCATGTGCACACCCTCTCCATGCTGGTGCGCTGCCTGGGAAGTAAGAGTGGTGCGGTTCTCAGAAATAAATAAGGTCACACACTTAAAGACATAAAAAACAAAACAAAACAAAACAAAACAAAGCAACTTGCAGTCAATGAAAAACATTTCTCTGGGTGCACATATATCAGCATCATTGGCCTCTTCTACTGAGAAACCAGTGGCCCACGAGAAAGGATGCAGAGGGGGCATACTTTTATAAATTGATTTGGCATTGTGATTATGCATTACTCATTCTAAGCCGGAAATAATAAAGCATTCTACTCACTACTGAGGAAGATGAGAAAATAACAACACAAATGCCGGCAGGGCTGAGCATCCAGCAGACACAGAAGCCACAGTCCCTAGAGGATGAGAAGCTTCAAGCCGCCCAAGAAATAGTATGAGTACCTCATAGAGTCCTGAGTGGATTCTATTAATCTCTATACCAGCGCAAGTGGAGAATATGCATTTACAATGTCACTTAATAATAGAGGAGGTGCCCACGATGGGAAAGCCCCTCTGTCCCCAAAGTTCATAGTGCATCCTCCATGTGTTTGAGCGCAACTCAGGAACAATCTTCAAGAATCTCAAAAGCAGTGCACTGAGTGAAAGAACTGGGTCATACAAGGGTGACACTGTGTGACTCCATTTATGCATCTGAGAAAATGCAAACCCACCACAATGAGAGGAAGCACATCCGTTGCTGCCTGAGGAGGAAATGATGGGATGGGGTGAGAGAGGGATCCCAAGGAGCCTGAGGAGACTGTGCCAGGGCGGAAATGTTCACTCTCTCGATTGTGCTGATGTTTTCAAAGGGGTATAAATTGTCAAAAGGTATCAAATTATGCATTTCAAATATGGACCCTTTATTATATGTCCAGTCCATATTAATTAGAAGAGCTATAAATAAAACAAATAAGGTGTTGGCTTGACTTCTGGCTTCTGGTCCATGATGTTAGGAGCCTGGAAGTCTCCGCTCCATCCCCAAACACTAAAGAGCTGAACAAACTGAAAAGGCTCCAGCTGTTCTTAGGTTCCTAAGAGCAGTGAGGTCATAGGGCAAATTGCCGCCCCCAGATTGGGGAGACTCACAGGTGAACGCAGAGAATCCCAACTGAGCCCCCGAGGGGACCAGTGCTGGGGCACGGAAACCTGACCTGTAACGGACAATCTGCAGGAGGCTCAGTGTGGACAAGTGTGGACCCTCAGAGAGTTAAAACTCCAGGAGGACCTGGTCACAGGGGCCCACACTTTTGTGAGTTTTGCCTCCAGCAGCTGGACCTGTTTCTTACAGTGAATGTCTGAGAAAAAATATTGTGCTTCTGACAGAGGAAAGAAAAAAGGAACAATTTTGAAATATGCTAGAGCATTCTGTTCTTAAAAAGTCTGCTCTAAGGAGAAACTATTTTACCAGAACCTGACATGCTAAGGTTTGATCAGGGACACACCTACCTGTGGGGACTCCAGCCCACTTCAGCCATCCCGCCCTGCCTACGTGGAGGACGCAGAGCACACGTGACGTTCTCTAAGCACATGGATGTGATCTCTTCTGATGCCTCTGGGAAGGAATTGGGTCCAAAGTTACCAGAAATGAAAGGAGAATGAACATTTATTGAGTATCCACTAAACGTCAAGTAGTTTATTAAAATGTCACCCCATCAGATCCTCTCAACGCTGCATTTATAAACACTGTACATCTTTTTCAGAGAATACATTTAGTGAGATATTAATTCTTTCAAGGTCAAACAATTCTAGTTTTCATTTCTTCGAAATTATCTAATTTTGAAGTTTGATATTTCATGTACTACTCCTTCAATTATATACTCTAAGCATTTTGTGATCACCAGAAATTGCCCAGTTTTTTTTTTTATTGTGGTAAGAACCCTTACCATATGGTCGGCCCACTTAACCAAGTCATAAGCGCACACTGCGGTACTGGGAACTCTGGGCACAGGGCTGTGAGCAGCTCTCTAGAACTTACTCATCTTGCACGACTGAAACTTTGTGCCTGTCGGACAGCAGCTCCCTCTTTCCTCTTCCCCCAGCTCCTGGCAATCACCATTCTCCTCTGTTTCTGTGAGTTTGACATTTTTTTCTTCTTTTTTGGTTTGGGGGGTACTTTTTCAGTTTTAATAGGGCATTACTGCCAAATCAACGTGTTACCTATTTACAATGACCTGATTTGATACATTGCGAAAGGATTCCCCTCATCAGGATAAATAACACATCCGTCACCACACAGGTTTCTCTTTTCTTCTCTTTCTCTCTTTTTCTTGCGAGCATATTTAAGTTCTCTCTTCGCAAATTTCAATGACACAATGCAGTGTTGTCAACTATAGTGAGTTGAACCATTTCAGATAGCTCGCATAAGTGGAATCACACAATATTTGTCCTTCTGTGACTGGCTTCTTTCACTCAGCACAATCCAGCGATCCCACTTTGGGGTATATATCCACCAGAATTGACATCAGAATCTCAAAGAGACATCTGCATTCTTGTGTTGACTGCAGCCTTGTTCACAAGAGCCAAGATATGGAAACAGCTTAGTGTCCATCGACAGATGAATAGATAAAGATAATGCCAAGAAATATTACTCAGCCTGAAAAGAGAAGGCTATTTTGCATATGCAACAACATAAAGACATTTATTTGACAAGCGACTGCAGACTTCTGTTTGGGCCAAATGGAGTGAGCCCCATGCAGCCTCTCTCTCTCAGATGACAAATGAAACTCTGGCCACAGAACAAATAATTTGCCATCTGATTTGTAAATTCACCAAGTGAACAACTCCCAGTAACTTGAATCCTGATACTGACCAGGTCTGAGACAGGTTCTGTTAAGATACATAAAACAATATTTATATATTACAAATGCTTTAAAAATATACGCAAAATAAATTTGAAAATATGCACAAAATACGGGCAGAGCTTAATAAATGGTTATAAGGCAGTCCCCCTATTGACCACCACCAAGGTCATGCCCGTCCTCTGTGACATTTGTTCAGTCTTAGTTGTACAGGAGACTGCAAATTAGTACTTCCTGTGTCCCTATGTTACTGTCTCTCTAGGCATTTCATTGTGTGGAGTTCGTCAATGTCTCTCGAATGATACATGAGAAGAATATTATTTATCGTATTATGTAAAGAATGACACTGAAATGAGTCTGACCGAGTTGGTGTGAACGTTATGCAGCATTTTAAATGCCCTTTTCCCTCAGCAGTGCTATCTGGGGCAGAAGGAACGGGCAGAGCAGCTGAGGGGATTTGGAATTAGAGAGGAGCAGGAGGAAGACAAAACTTCTCCAGTAATCTTTGCAATTTAACCACCACATTGGCGTTCTCACAGCGTGAAATCAAATATGATTTTATGTTCATTCCAGGATTGCTAGCACATCATTTCATAAAATGTGCAGGGTTATTGTTTCCTTTTCCCGTCATCTGTATTTGAGAGCCCCAACTCACCTCAGACAAAGGTCCATACTGAATTATTCTGTGTCTTCTATTAAACAAAGGATTCTTTGATACAGTGCAGAAAAATATGTACTTTGATGAGCACGAAATTTGAAGAGAAGGAGCATCTAAAACTTAAGAGGAAAAGGAAGAATTAGAAAAAATAATTGAATTATCTGAAAAACACAAATAATATCAGCTTTCATAAGTCACTGTAAAATATAGAAATAAATGACTAATGACATACTACTTATAAATAGCTACTAAAATTAGGACATTTTTAGAGCTAACGCATTTATTATATATTCCATCACGAATAAAGTTGGGAGGCCATAGTAATGAGCCAGGACCCCTGACCTCTGCAGGGAGCCCTCACCCCAACCCCAGAAACTGTCTCAGACACTCTCAAGGCATCATGGGTCAGAATCATTCCTTCCTATAGGGAAGGTGTGGAGCCAATGGTGAATGAAGAGATGGGAAGCTGGATATGGGAGAAGAAGCCCGGAGCTGGGGCCCTTCACAGAGCAGGAAAGTGCAGGGAGGAGCTCCCCTGGTGGTGTGCTGCTTGACCCAGGTCAGAGCTTTCCCTGGGCTTTGCTGTTTACGTCTGAAGGACCACGCTGATGCACACTGCCCACCATGGGCTAGAGGATCAATGAGTCCTGTTTCAGTGGGTCCAGTAACTTCATTTTCCTCTCCCGCAATGTGTCAAGTTTCCACCGCTAGAAGCTCACAAGCTCTCTGCGCTTGGGGCGTCTGGCATGTGTTCTAGTGCGTCTTCATATCTGCTGTCCCCAATTCTGTGTTCACCATCGCCCAGAGATTTCAGTCATCTAGTCTCAGCCCAGATGCCCCCTGGTGTCAAGGTGAATGTTACTGCATATAGCACTGATGGTACTTGCACCCTATGCTCTGCTCAAGTGATACCGTTCCTGATGGTTTGGGTTTCATTATTTTCCTAGAATCGGAAAATGAAATTGCCCTACATCCTCTCTTCTTTTTCTCTCTCTCTATATGTAACATATAATATACAACATATATAAGATGCAACATGTATCACATAATATGCAATATGTAGCATTTCATACATTATAATGCATTTTACATACGAAGTTCTCTCCATATAATACATTACATATATTTATGTTTTTATATGTAATTTTATAATATGCATATTAGTTTAAAATAAATATAAATTCCTTACTTTATATGACTGTTTGATGTAGCTAATATATTTTTAATCAAGTTCTGTAGTTTTACTCACTGTGAGGGCTGATAGAACAGGAACGTTACTACAATGGAACCTCCTCCCTATTTTAGGGCTCTTCTCCCATTGCTGTACTAAAAACTCTCATAGCCTGTGACTGTAATGTACTGGGCCCTAATCAAGATTTTTTTAAGAGCTCCATGGAATTATTGAGTGTTAGGTGTCTAGCATCTGAATCCAAAAGAACAGATGTTTATCCAGCACTTTCCCAACCAAGGAACCACAGGGAAGAGCAGGAGACGTTGTGGATTGACCTGAGGGAGGTGAGCACTGAATGAGATGGCATTGAATGTGGAGATTGCTGTGGGTGGTATTGATGGATACCTGTGCAGTATTGTCATCCAGTCCGTGAACATGGCTGCCCTTTCACTTATTTAAATTCGTTTTTTTCAGTAATGTTTGTATTTTTCAGTTTACAGCCTTTTCTATTTTATTATTTTTGATGCTTTTGGAAATGGAACTGCTTTCTTAATATCCTCTTAATCTTGCTCTTTGTTGTTAATTAGAAAACCAACTGATTTTTGTAGAGTATTTTCTACCCTTAGTCCCGTAGTAGATACCAGATAGAACCCATTAGGGGTTATGATAGGAGTTGGTTTTCCTATCTTGAAACAGTAGGATAACAAGTATTAAGCCAGGTGGGAAAATGAAAATGAAGCACTGCCATCCATGAGCAGTACAATGAGTAACCCTGGATCCACCTCTAAAGGCATTGAGGAAAAGTAGGGATTTTCCTGAAGGTTTAGTGGAGGCCAGAGAATAGCTATCACAAAGTACACCTGAGAGCAAAGCTTCTTCAAAATCCCCTTCGAGTAGCTCTGTCTTCCTAGATTTCCATTCCTTTTGGCAGCTGCCCCAACTCTTTCTTCTCCCTCTCTGCTCGTTTTCCCCAGTCAAGCTCATTTCTCTCTGCATCTTTCTTCTCCAAACCCCCTCAGCTTGCATATCCACCCAGTGGAATGATGCCAGCCCACCCTCGTGGTCATCCACTCCTCTGCAGCTTCTCAAGGTTGCCCCAGGACTCTGAAGCACCAGCATTCTTTCCATCTAGCATCACTTTGGAACGTGGTTAGTGACATAACTCATCGGTGAACAACATGGGCTCTAAATTCTGACTTCATCTTCGCAAACCGGGTGACCTCAAACGAACGATATCCTTCCTCTGGAGCTGTTTTCCAATCTATAAAATAAGGATAATATAAGTACGTGGCCAGCATGATTGCCGTGAGTATTAAATGCGATGATGCCTGCAAAATACCGGTCTGTAGTGACTGTGCAGTAACTGTTAGCCATCAGTACTATTATTCATCTGCTGGAAAATTCTATGAGGTCAGTAGGGCAGTGGTTCCTGTTTTGATATGAACAAAGCAAGGACCCCAGTGGTGAATTGATTTGCTCAAGGTTGTACAAGACAGGCAGCCAAGCCAGAGGTCAAATCCCATCCCTTGAGTCCAGAGCCTTTGGATTTCTGCCCCAATTTCTTGAGGTCAAGACCTGACAAGCAAGTGCTGGTGAATGGGGTCCCCCACAGCTTGGATGCTGTTTAAGAATTCTGAGGAGAGGCGATACCCCTTCCTGGCTTCAGTTTTCAGTGCCAACATTAAATTATGATGATGTATGACATGAAATTGTGTCCCCTGCTGGCCCCTGAAAGTTGCATTTCTTCTGAGGGCGACTACAGAGGATCCATTTTGCTGTTACTCAGTAGGTCTGGAGTGACCTACTCTAGTCCCTCTGCTTGGAACACAAAGCTCATTGCCCTCATGAGCCATTTCTCACAGCAGCCACTCAGGGACTTCCTACATACTTCTAGTTTGCCTGGATGGTGCCCCCCGTTGGGGTGTCATCACTTCATTAAAATACAGAATTAAAGTTTGTCACTGGACACCCAGCCAGCTGTCAAGATCCCCCCTCCTCCTGCCAATGTCACACACTTGGTACTTCCCAGTATAGTGTGGTGTTTAGGGAATTCTGGAGTCAGACAGATATGAGTTCAAGGTCTAGGTGTGACACTAAATGTGGACTTGGTTCAATTTTTCAGCCTCTCTGAATCTCCATTTCTTCATCAGTAAAATGGGTATTTGGATAATGAAAAGCAGGCAGTTAATACTTCCTCGGACTCTGGTAGTTCATGAGACTGTGTCAGTGAGCTATGACTACACTAATGTCACATAACAGATAACCATAAACCTTAGGGGCACATGACAATCAGCAATCCACAGAAGAACAAATGTAAGTAGCCAACCCAAATGTGGACAGACTTCCCTGCATTAGTAAACAAAGCATGTCCAATTAAAGAAAACCCAAGATACCATTTTTCATCTATACTTAATGGGAACTCTTTAAAAGATAGACTTTACTTTTTAGAACAGTTTTGAGATTGATAGAAAATTTAAGAAAGACAGCACAGAGAGTTCCATACACCTCTGTTCTGGTTTGCTATTACTAGCATCTTACCTCAATCGGGGATATTGGTTACAACAGATGAAATTATACAGGTTCATTGTTATTAACTAGATGTATGACTGTTGATGTTGACCTTGATCGCCTGGCTAAGGTAGTGCTTGTCCGTTTCTCCACTGCAAAGTTACTGCCCCTCTTTCCCTACTGTGCACTTTAGGAAGGAATTCCATGCACAGGTCTCTCCCTGGTTGATGCCCCCTCAGCTCTCAGGATCAGGGCAGAAAAAGGAAGATGTGCACAGCTGACTCTCTCCCAGTTCAGGCCTCATCCTGATGCAGTACCACGTGACCTATATAGTGAGGGGTATGTCTTGAATAGCAAATATTTACTGAATACCTACCTGGTGTTCAGTCTGGTGGTTGGCAGTGGAATGCCAGGCTGTGCTAGACAGCCTCATCCCTGCTCAGGGAGCTTGCCCTGAAGTAGGAACATTAGGGTGGGAGGCAGACATGGGGCCATCCTTCCCCAACTTCACCACTGGAGACAGGGAGGCCAGAGAGGACACTGCTGCACTCATGGGTCTGTGATGGGATGAGCGTTGATGGGATGATAGGAGAGCAGGGAATCAGAGGCAACACGAGAGCTGAGGGCACCTGGGAATGACGTGAAGAGTCCTCGGGTTTAGGCGGAGATGTGGAAAAGTCCATGAAACGATATAAACAGAGGAAGATGGAGATAAACAACATGACCTGGGAGAAGTGAACTACCAGGGAAATGAGATTAGAATTCAGGAATTACGAGACCCTGGCAGGGCAAGTGCCTTAGGAATCCCAGAAGATGTGCTTTGGTTTGTCAGGTGGAGGGGCTTGGTCATCGGTTGAATGTGATCTACTGAGGCTGCTGGAAAGGAAGACAGGGAGAGGCCACATGTCAGCAGGGTAGAAGTGAAGGGTGGGTGGAGAGAGTTGACAGAGGGAGGACAGATTCCCCTCCAGGAAACCTTGCATGGGAAGTGTAAGATGGAGGAGTCCAAATCTGGATGTCCTTCACTGTGTGTCATAAAAATAGAATAATGTTAATTTGTAGATTTTTGTCACAGGGGAAGATAAATTCAAAGCTTATAGATTGATTACCCTTTAAAACATTAACTGTTTATGTCCAACAAAGAAAATTTGCTTACTTGGCCCCAGCTTTTGGTGCCATAAAAGTACTATACTCAAAAACATTCTTTACCACCTTACTGGTCTCCTCAGTAAGATGAGTTGAATAACATTTGGACTCAAGTTTAGAGTTCTTAGTGTGTGAGATTCATGTGTTTAACTTTGTGAAAATTGGTCTCTTACAAGTTGGGAGCGTATTTCCTGAGATGTCTGAGAGGATCCTTCCATCTAATCTACTGACCCTGTGGTGACTGAGGACTGAATGCTCAAGCTCAGGAATTACTGTTCTTGAGTCCTGAGGTGATTCCCAGGAGCTACGAAAACTTTCCTTTTCTGACCCTGTATTTTTCTAGAAATTCACCACCCCCACACACTTTTTTGTTACAAGGGGCTGAAAATGATTTCGGGGGCATTAGCTGACTGGTGTCTACGTGATGAGAACATAACGGAGGTAGTAGAATTTTGGAGAAAGCGTTCTTGGTGGGATATTACAGGAAGGAAAGGAAAGGAAAGTGTCGAGTATGATTATGGAGACTCTAATCTTCAGTGACTGAAAGCATTGCAGACAGGGAGCTGGGTGGACCCACGCCACGTGGGGCCTCGGCGTCATTCTGCAGTTGTGCCTTTTTGTAAGTCACTATCACTCTCACTGGCTTGGATTCAACAGGTTGCTTGGTTGACACTCCTGAAATGAAAAACCAACGATTGTCTTAGTATAAGCATATTCTCAGATACTAGACTCATCTCATTGGGATGAAATGGATTTTCCTAAAGACTTCCTCAGAGCATTGAGGTAAATGTCTGAAACCAAGAAATGTCAAAAATAGGAAGGGGCTCATGATACAGGCCCCCAGGTTCTGAATCTAAACTCTACCTTCTAGAATGGACTCCTGCCCGTTAGCTGTGATTAGCGAGGCGCCAATAATACCAGCTCTAGCATCAGGGGCACTTCTACTAGCCTTCTTAAATACTTTTTCACAAATTTATTTCACATCCATTATCTTACTTAATCTTTACAACGCTCCTAAGATTTAAACATTATTACCCCCCACAGTTTAGAGATGAAGAAACTGAAAACGAGCTAGAATAATTGGACAAAGATCAAACAGCCAGGAAATGGTAGCACAGGAGTCTGCAGTACTCTGAAAGGTTGTCTGACATCAAGTCAGCTCCTTTCTCAATGATGCTGCTCCTCTTAATCTGTTTCAACGAGCACTGGAATTCCTCGGTGCTTCAGGGACCACTGAGCAGCAGCGCCTCGGGGCCCTCACTCTGGTTTCAACCAGAGGACGTCTATTATACACATAATAGATTTGAAGTTTTGTTTGAAAATGTTCCCAGACACTCTATCCCATGATGTCTCCTAAAGCTGTTATGAGCTGCACCAGCAACTTCTTGAAGTCAGAGACCTCGACTTCTTCTTTCTTTGGTCTCACAACAGTGTGCAACCCTGCCTGACCTGTGAGCCAGCCTGTGGAAGGAGGAGCAGATGGGAATCACTGCCCTTGGGATGTGCTCTGGGATCCCCCGTCTAGGTATCTCCCATGACCCCTGGCGGCCTCGCTGCCTGTTTCTCACCGAAGTCAGTCGAAAGATCTGCAGCCTTCTCGCTGCCATCACAATGCATGGAGCTCTCCCCAGGAGGGAAGCAATGTCTTCTCCGAGGTCAGTCGAAGGATCTGCAGCCTTCTCGCTGCCATCACAATGCATGGAGCTCTCCCCCAGGAGGGAAGCAATGTCTTCTCCGAGGTCAGTCGAAGGATCTGCAGCCTTCTCGCTGCCATCACAATGCATGGAGCTCTCCCCCAGGAGGGAAGCAATGTCTTCTCCGAGGTCAGTCGAAGGATCTGCAGCCTTCTCGCTGCCATCACAATGCATGGAGCTCTCCCCAGGAGGGAAGCAATGTCTTCTCCGAAGTCAGTCGAAGGATCTGCAGCCTTCTCGCTGCCATCACAATGCATGGATCTCTCCCCCCAGGAGGGAAGCAATGTCTTCTCCGAAGTCAGTTGAAGGATCTGCAGCCTTCTCGCTGCCATCACAATGCATGGATCTCTCCCCAGGAGGAAGCAATGTCTTCTCCAAAGATCTGGAGGCAATTCTCAATCAAAAATTGCACAAGAGAAATCTGCAACACAAAAGGGTAAAAACGGGGTGTTCTTTTCATATGGCATAGTTATAAATCACATTTCATACATGAATCTTGGCTCTAACAAAAATTGTGAAAGAATACTAAGAAAAATTCAGAGAACCAGTTTTCTCTAAGAACGAACTGTGATACTTTCGTGAGTACTTTGGGCACAGGTTTTAAAATACTTTTCATCAGTGGACTAAAGGCATAATTTGTGGTCTAGTTTAAAAGCTAACATTTTTATATCAATGGTTACATCTTGAAAACAAAGGCAATTTTCAAATGTAACCCACATAGGATGTTTGGGGGAAGATGTATAGTCTCTTATGAAATTTTATCTATTCATTTTCATTAAACATTTTTTCCAGTTTTGTTGAGATATAATAGACATATCACATCTTAGGAAAATTTATAAAGCACCCAATAGACACGGATAAGTGAAATTCATTTGTAAGTTTAGGTGCTGCTTAAACTTGGGCAGCAGAGATTTCTGTGGGTTTTAAGGGAAGAAAGCAGCTTGGAGAGACACCATTCAGTTTGTCTGGCTGCAGCCCCTCCTCTTGCATTGCCTGCCCCACCCTTACTTTCTGGAAAACTTTCTTGGGAAACAGCTATGATCTTATTGGGCATGTTGTAGCTCTGATAGGATGTTCTGGAATCTTTTACTAGTTTCCTCACCCTATAGCAGAGGCAAAATAGTAGCCAATCTTTGCTGAATGAGCCAAAGCTGGCAGAGGAAGGCCAAAGTGTGTGGAGCCATGGGTGCTCATATTACAAGCTGCCTAGGATGTGCCAGTAATGACCAGAGGAGCTGGGTGTTGTCGGCATCGTGTGATGAAGAAACCATGGCTTGGAAACTTTGCCCAGGGTTACACATCCCTGAGTGGCTGGGCTGAGAGTGAACCTTGGCTTGTCACACTCCAAAGCCCAGGTTCTTTTCTGTCATATCGGGCCACTCCTCTCTCTGCTGTTCAGTCCGTCCAGAGTTTAGTCTCATGGACAGGAAGGGAGGAGAGACTCAACTGCTCACAGTTCCCCCTTAACAACCCTCCTTCCCATCCCCACAGAGGAGGATAAATGACTCTGCCACTCAACGGATACACTTTCAAAAACTGGTCTGTCAGAGTTAACACCGTCCATTTTGGGTTCCAAGTGGGGACTCTGACCCCTAGGGCACGCAAATGAGAGCTTTCATTTCTTTTTTCTTGTGATGTCACTTTCTAATTCTGCGCTGCAGGCATTGGGCAAACAAAGAATGCTTGGGGCTATGCAGGTGGCTAAGTTGTAAGCTGTCATCTGATTGACGGACGAATGCTGCTGAATGTTGTGCAGCACTCCAAAAAGATAGCGCAGGAGCTCTGCATTGGCTCTGGGCAGCTCATCCAAAAGCCTAAAGACACAAAAATGGACCTTTAAAGACAGCACGTCATTTTGCTCAGGAAGTTGGAAATACAGAGAAAGGGAACAGAGGACTTCTTTGTAGAGCAGGCACAAAGCCCAGTGAACATGCACGAGAATGCAGAAATGGCCCTCCTAAACATGCTGCCTGAAATATTTTCCCTGAAACGCCTAGAACGTGTTCTCATTTGGGCACATCTTATTAACATCGAATTTAATCTAAATATATTTTAAAACTCTGAAACATTGCAGAAACTCTTCAATTAAAGTTCACAAAAGCTCATTGATTAAATTAAACAGCGATGAAATTTCAAAGGCTCCCTTGTTTTGAAGGTAGCAATATAGGAACACTGTCTCAGGGTAAGAGCCCAGCAAAGTTCCAGGCAAAAATGTTTCATTGAGTTCAGTTCCTGAACCAGATAAGAACTTCTCTGGCTAGTTAAGTGTTTGACAAAGGTAAGACCATATCCCTGGAAGATTGGTCCTTAGCATCTCTCTTGGACCAAAGGATTTCATCTGCTCTCAGTTTCATATTGTCAAATAAAAATGGCAAGTAATAGGATATATTGGAATATATGAGGAAGCCATTTTGGTGTAAACCTAATTCGGGCCTGACCTTGTCTTTCCAAAAGGGCCTGACCGAGGCCGTTGAGCATGCATTGTCTATCTGCTTTAGAGATTCCCTATGGCAAGAGCAAAAGGCCCTTGAGATGAGAGGTTGAACTTCCCTCCCCCTGCCAACGTTGGTGTCTCCTTAAGGATTAAGCATCTTTCCTTAGGCTAGAAACTGATTGCTGCGCTCACCTGTGACCACCCAGCTTGAGACAATAAGACTGCCTCCTGCTGCGCCCTTGGAGATAGCAGACCCACTACCTGCTGTGTCCATCAAGTGCTGTGCCGACAGGGCACTCTTGTGGCTATTGTGGGAGGGACATTTAAATCATGTGAAACACCCTCTTTGAGGGTATATAACCACCCTATGTACCCCCACTTCTTTGGAGTGCTCTGTTCCTTTGTGGAAAGACCTCCCGGGTTATAATCCTAAAATTTAAGCTCAGAATAAACTCACCCAAATTTTCATTTATTGATTGGTTATGGATTATTCTCATCGACAGTATTCAGAAGGTAGAAAATGGTCAAGGATTCCTTATTAACAAGACTAGGAGAAGAACAAGAACTCAATAAGAGCAGTAAGGCATGCCACTGTTTTTGAACTGGCCTCCGTGGGAGTGGTCAAATCAAACTCTTTGGCATTGGTCATTATTTTGGTGGACAAAGCTGTAAAGTATAAGCTAATATTTTCCTAAGAGTATGTTGATTGTACTTTGGAGGTGTGCCCCAGTAGAGTAATCATGGCATCGTTACCTCTGAGTGGCAGCGATTTTCTCCTCCTCGTTACTCTCCATCAGTTATACTGACCCATTTAGCATAGAGGTCAGATGTAAAGACACTCCCTGGGATGTTTTAGAAGAAAATCCTTACACACATCAAAAGAAGAGTATTATTCTTATGGCAAATACATATTGGACAAATTACAGGGAAAACATGGAGTTGAAAAGTTGAGTTTCTGTCCCCACTTCCTTCTCAGGCTCTCCACACTGTGACCCACGCAGCGCTCAGCTCCACCTCTCCACTGACTTGCACACCCTGAAGTGGGTGCTTGGACTTCTAAAACTTAGAAGCACCAAAGCAGAGTGGGCCACAGTGGGAGCGAAGAGAAAGCCCCCTTCTATCACCTGGAACTTCCTCTTGGTGTCCATTTTAGTAAACTAGTAGAAACTGACAAGGTCCGGTGAGACGTCATCCCTGAATCCTGCTAGTTTCTTGAGAAGAAATACCCATCCCCGTTTAGACACAGTGCTTGCTCTTAACTCAAGCAAGAGAAGTTCTGAAACAAACCAAACGCACACACCCTCGTGCTCTCGCACACATATTAAGAGAGAACTGAGCCTTCTGACTTGAGGTATGTGTGCTCCTTGGGAGAACACTGCATCACAATAGCCTCGTTCATCCTGGTTTTAACTGTATGAACGTTCGATCCTGCAGACTGGGAAGCAGCAGACATTGGAAATATATTAAAATCCCCATTGGGTAACAATGTGTTACCCCTTACAGTCTGTGAGTGGGACATACAGATCCTTCCAAAAAGAAGAAAAATTTACTAAAAACTTAGATACATCGCAACTTCAGGCCTCTGAGTATCAGGGCTACAGACGCACAAATGTCAGCTTCCTAAGTGGAGGCCTGGAACATCTGTCACTTTAGAGGGCTGAGGAACAAGTTTAACATCGTAGAATTGGGCCTATTAAAATTTACGAAGCTTTAATGTTTGTGCAAGACTGAGGGGAAGTTGTCACATTGTCTTGCTAGTTTCCAAGCACACCTAGCTTCCATTGTTCTCACTCAGCAGCACATGCCTTCTCTTAGTGGTGGCTTGCTCAGAGAAGTGCCTCAGGGCAACTATCCTAATTAGAATCTAATGATGGTTCACTCATGCTAATCCCTATTGAGCTGCTGTTAGTGCCAGGCACTATTGTGAGCACTGGGGACAGAGCAGAGAAGCCAATGGACAGAGTCCCAGTCCTCTCACTTTGACTATGTTGATTGGTGTGTGGTACCCATGGTATTGTAGCTAGCCATGGTAGTTAGTGCTTTTCACCGTGTTTCCTATGGAGTGCTTCCAATATATTTGGAGGGAGGAAGCAGTCCAACTCTGGCCGGCTCTTCAAGTCTGGGAGCGTGCAGGAGCCTGCCTCATGCGTGCACACTACATGCACTCGGAGCATGTGTCTCCTCTCTGTTTCCTGAACCCTGTCTGTGGGAGCCCATTGGTGAGGCTGAGTGTGGTGAAGCCAGAACATGACCCGAGCAGAATATGCCAAGGGTATTCACTGCTGGACCTCTGTTTTTAGACAGCTCAATGGCAAACTCAATGTGGTCCTGATGATGTACTCATTTCTGGTTTAGGTCAACACCCCAGTTCATTGGGCATGGTATTATCAAAGCCAAGTTGCAAAGTCTGATTCCCCACCAAGATCAGTCAACTTTAGGAATGTCTAAGAACTATACCCACGAGTGGCCACCCCCTTGCTAGTCTGTACTTATAACAGAAAGATAGGCAAGACTCTGCTGATGGGCAACTCTAACTCTTGCTGGAAAATCAGTTCCAGGTGGGCACCTCACAGAAGGCAACACTCAACTTGCTATTTGTATGCCTAGAGTATATTTCTAATCATCCCAATGTCACAGTGGTGGACTACTAAGCCACTTCTGAACTGTCCCTATTTATGACAGAGCTGAACAATCATGGGGAACAAGGAAAGACCAAATGGAATCTCGATTATAAGAGAATTTTAATAACCTATTGTAGTCATTTCTCCTTCTGAGCATTCCTCTACAGCTGTTAACAAATACCAAGATGGATTGAGTCAATTCTTTCCCTGTTCTATGATTCCCTTCATAGAAACATAACTGGATATTTGTGATTTAGCGGTATCATTTAAAAACCTTTTTTGTATAAATCTATTGAATTTTCAGAATTCCAAACAAATTTCGTTGCTGCACCTACTTTAAAAGTCAGATTTATAAGAAGAAGCATGTGGTAGGAGCTTGTTACTGTGTGACCATAATCGTGGGTGGTGGGTTAAGCTTAACAAACATTAATAAAGGATGCCAAATTTGGTAAGGGTGAAAGAAGGCAAAAAATAGTGAAGTCACCCCTACACTACTTTTAAATTAAAAGAGGCAGGCGAAAGAAGGATGAGGAAGTGAACGGAGCTTTTGCTCACTCATTGAGCATTTTTTGATTCATTGAATGACAAATGTTGGCTTACTGACTACGGTCAACCTCTCTATCTATTTTCAAATGTTTCATACGAATTTTCTTTTGTAAACTTTGCTTTCATTAGGACAATGGTGAAGAAGTCATCAAAAACAGGATGTTTGTTCTGGTAAACGTTCTGTATATCTAAGTGTGTGTTCAGAATTTTTATTATTATTATTCTGGGATAATGTTCAGGAATGAAGAAGGAGAAGGTAGTGTGTGATGAAAAAGGAAAGTATATCTAACATTTGGGCTTTTAACCACAAACTAACGCCCTTAAATTTGGACTTCGTGAAGTGTTTTTCAGTTTCTCAATCTATTATGCCTATTATGGTTCCTGGGCAATCACGGTAAAGGAGATTCATCATGTACCTTCAGAGTTACGCTGTGTGTGGATAATGCTAGAAGTTTCCCTACCTTTAAGACACATGCGACCACAAGAACAGATTCACAGTTCAGGTTCACTTTGTCCCCAGCATTTAATGTCTCCTTTAGGGCTCTGCATAATTTCATATTGGCCGATTTTCTGAATATGCCCTCTGTGAGCGGCCCTTTTTGCTTAAGAAAGCAAAGCATATCCTATCGGGAAGAAGAGAAAGGAAAAATCAATGGCACCTTGTACTCCAGGAGCCCAGAGCACCAGCTCCCCTTGTCTGAGCTGGGGTAAGCGAGGTGCAGTGCTGGAGGGGGGGGCATGCAAGCAAACGTAGAATTTTTTTTCTCAGTGTCTCTATTTTCTACCCAACCATCCCTTCTACACTCATATGCTGAAACATTTCAAACAGTTGTTAAGTCAGATTTTCCTTTTCAGTGAACTGACACTTTTGAATGAAACTTCCCTGCTTCCAGGCCTTTGTGGAATCACCCGCTCCTACTCCACCAATCTTTCCTCATCATGCCCTAATATAGCTGCTCTTCCCCAGCTATGGAAATCTTGGTGCCATACCCGTGTCCCATTGTTCGTTCCCCTTTAAGGGGCTGCGTACCCCATTTCTACTTCCTGGATTGCTTTCCCTCCTTTCAAATCGGGCTCTCCAAACCCCTCTCCTCCTCCTCTAATTACATCCCCTTCTCATCACTCTTTCCTTTCCTTTTGCTGCATCTTCATGTCCTCTGCTTGTGGTGCAGAAAGGCTCTAGGTATTGGAGTCAGGTAATCCAAGGGACCCGAATCCTATGATGCTACATCTTGGCTCTGTGGCCTTGGGCACAGTGTGCACTTTAGTGAGGTTACTTTTATTCTCATTTGTGAAGTGGGAATGATGATAATCATAGCTACCCCCTAAATTTGCTGTGAAACTTGCAAGGACTGAGGTAGTAGGAGCATGGGACTGGCATGACACATTTCTTCATCGTTAGCCTAAAATTCCCTAGATCTCATAAGTGCTTGGAGAGATACTGGACACTCAATAAATGTTGAAACTGACAATTCCATACACCAACTTGAGTTAACACAGGCCAAATTCTGTGGCTGTCACTGACACATTCTATTTGGATGAAAGGATCCACATATGCCAGAGGCTGAGTCTGTATGCTTCAGCACTGGAAATACAGGTCAAAATCACCTGAGAGATTCTGAGGAGTGAGATTGAGTAGACTCAGCTGAAGGAGGCTGAAGACTACGGTGGAGTTCAGAGAAGATGAGACGGGGTGGACTTCTGGAGACTTTCATCCACATAGAGCCCATTTGCATTGATCTGAGCAGGCATATGTGGGTCTTTGCTGAAACCTATGGAATGGACATGGGTATCTTTTCTTTGTCGTGTTTGCTTTATGACTCAGCAGTACCTAAATCAGATTTTATTCTTTGACATAATATTAGCAAAGCTTTTCCCCCAAAGCCAGCGGCTGTCTAAAGATTTCTCCATTTAGGGATAGATTTAAACGAGACACTTGACCTCTTGAGTCTCCCCTCCTCAGGAAAGCCACAGAAGACCAAAATGAGACCCACCAGAAGAGAAGGGGGCAGGCTGTCGCGTTCACACACATCCCCGAGGCTGACGCCGAAGAGCTGCCCTGGCTTTGGGGATGGTGGCGTCACGTGCAGAAGGTCCTGGCAGGTGCTGGAGCCACGCGGAGGGCCCAGTTGCCCATAAATTAATTCTCACTGACTTCTGGCCTGAATCCAAAGAAGAAGTGAGATTATCAGTAGTAGTTAGTTTAATTTACTTACGGCACATTCATTGCAATGGCAAGAAGAAAGAGGAACTGAGTCAGCTTTTGCACAGAATTTCCCACGTTCGGAAATTGGCCAACTGCATCCTTGTGGTGTTAATCTGCTCTTCTTCCCCTCATCCTGCAAACCTAGAGGCTTGCTCAGACTGGGGTCACTTCTTTCCAGGGGAAATGCTTCCTAGGCAGTGCTCTCTCCTGCCTGTTGCATGAGACACTTCACTTGTACTTGTCCGTGTTTTCTGATGTTTAGTATGAACAGTGGATTCAGGTGACAGATCACATTTTGAAAGCTAACCAGGTTTGGTTTTCAAATCAAGCAGAGTTTGGCAATCATCTACTTTCATAGTAAGTCTCCTCCCACTCTTAGATTCCCTGTTTGCTTTCTGAACGCCCAACCATGGTCAACTTTCTTTCAGCAAAAGGATCTGCCTTTCAAGACACAACCTGCCTGAGCCCACTTCTCAGCCGGCCTCTGGCCTCTGCTCTGGGGTCCACAATGCTCAGGCAGCTCCATGATGACTATCAGCAGTCAGGGTCCTTGGGAAGTGGTCATTAAATGCTGGCTATGTGGTAAGATTCCAGGTGGCCGTGTTTCTTCGGACACCCAAGAAGCTTACCAGAGATGATTTTTAACTACCCAACAGCCCCTGTCAAAAGAATGCTTTTCAAAGGAAAGGTGATCAGCAAGGAAAAGCTGAGTTCCAAGTTTCTAATGCTCAGCTATGAATGTTTACCTAAGAAGGTACCTTAACATTTGTTTAAATCACATGTTTATACCGAATACTAAAAATGTCAACAGAGGAGCCAAGTTGTAGAAGGATAAACAGTGAAGCAACATTTCACCAAGTAGCCTTCAGCGTCCAACCACTCGGCCTTCCTGGGAAGGAGTGAGTGCATCTCCATGTCCACTCACGTGGATGCAGTGCTCCTGGGGCTGGACCAGAGAGAGCAGGATCTGAGAAACAGAAGGCTCCTGGTTCTGCCGCTTAGTCGGATAAGTTTACTGAAAACTCTTTGAGCTGGTTTGGTCAACTTTAATGTAAATGATGCTACCTACACCTCTTTGGACTAAATACTAGAAGGTCCCACTCAGCATAAGGCATGGCTCATAGCAGCCTTGATAAATCTCATCTCCCTCACTCAGAGGCCTAAGGAGGCCTAGACATCTGTCTCCTCCCCCAAAGCAGACCCCACCCCCATTCTCCATTTGATTTCACTGCCTCCAGAAGGTAGCAGTCATGAAGGAATGCCACCACTCCCCTAACTAAGGCTTCTTCCTGCCTGGCATTTGATACCCCTACCATTTTAAAAAGAGAGAAGAAAGCCAATACATTCTTAACTCCAGGAGAAGATTTCTATATGTCTGCATGTACAAATGTTTGTCTCAGATACACGTTAAAATGTAGGTTAGTTGTTGTATGCAACCTGGTTTTCCTACTCTTAACCTGATTTTATTATTTCTAAAACTATCCAAATGTATTCCATTATTCAGCTTAAACAAGAATGCTCTGAAGAAGTGTGCTCTATCCCTTGATACAAAGCTACACATTCAGCTACTCTATGAGCATAGACAGAAAGTATAGACAGTGAGCTAACATCTGTTGCCAATCTCCTTTCTGCTTGAGGAAGAGTGGCCCTGAGCTGACATCTGTGCCTATCTTCCTATATTTTTTATGTGGGCTGCCTCCACCACTTGGCTTGATAAGTGGTGTAGGTCAGCACCTGGGATCCAAACCCACAAACCCTGGGCCACCGAAGTGGAGCGCACTGAACTTAACCACTACACCACCGGGCTGGCCCCCAAAACCTAGCTAGTTTTAAACAGTCCTGGCAAGATTTAGTTTAGTGTTTCCTCATGCTCCAATTAGGGTCTGTGTATTAAAAAATAAATTTTTTGAAAATTTATCCTTCTAGAATAACAATCATAATAAAAATACTTTGAAGTAGAAATTCTATTCTGGCTCAAATACTTCCCAAATAAATAAAATGTCTTCTTCAGAGAAAGAAATATCAATGGGAAAATATTGGAGTGGTAGGGGAAAAAATGACAAGAAGGAAGATAAAAAAGCCCTGACCGTAAACATTCAGTCTAGTTTTGGTCTCGCCCTGGGTCTGAAGCAGACGTGGAAAGCAAGCTTGCTGTGGGAACAGACTTGAGAGTCCAGTTCTCTCTGGAATCCCAAGGCCACTTCAGCCGAAGCCCAGAAGAGAGTCCAGTTCAATTCCATAACTCTTCGCTCCACTGGAGTTTTTGATTCCAGGTGTGTCTAAGACATGTGGTCATTTGGTCCCCTCCCGTGACAGGCCGAGATACTGGACAAATCCCTGAGATCGGGAAGGCACCGTCTCGGGTTGTAGAAGCACATGCTCTGAGAAGACACATGGATGTGCAGACACAGAACTATATGGCAACAGTGCTCTGGGGATACAGAAAAGGGAGCAACTGTCTACCTAGAAGAATTAAAAAAGAAAAAAAACCTTCCTAGAATTGAGCTGGGTCTTGATTTCAGACCTTTGGAGTTTCTCTAAGCTTGATTCTGGGCGGGTACTGGGTTCCTGTCCACACGGGCCCTCCACCCACACATGGAAAATCAGCTTTGTGTCACGCATTTGGGAAGTGGAGACATGAGCCAAGAGAAGGCGCTTGCCGGAGGGGAGGGGCTTACCTTTCCTCTGCTGGTTCCTGGCTGGGTGCCTTGGCTTCAGGATGAATTGGCCTTGCATGTCTGGGGACTCCTGGAAGGTGGAGCCCTCTGGTCCCTGTGGCAGGAGCCCAGTGGCTGGACGATGGCTCATTTTAATTATGTAGGGATGCTCATGTCCTGTACAGAGAAAAATCTAACTATGCATCAGGATGATGGTGATGGATTAGGATCAAACCTCCTTACTGTGAGCGTGTGGGCCACACCAGTGTGTGCTGCCATTCTCCTGCAGCTTCTGGATGAAGAAGGCTGTGCTCCCGGAGCGAGTGCCACGTGCACCCTCACGGGCGACACCTTGCAAAAAGCAGGTGCCCAAGCAAAAGAGTTTAAAATGGAAAGAGAAAAAGATTTTTAACCACGTTGCTTTCTTTGGAATGCATAGATCCGTAAGTGCATTGCACAATGTTGACTTTTGCTGTGTTTCCCTCCGAGAATATTTAATGCCTTCTAGTTTCTGCCTTGACACTAACTAGATCTGTACATCTGAGGCAAATTGCTTGACCTCTCTGAGCCTGACATTCATCCTTTTAAATGCTTACCCTCACACAGACTTATAAGGATCAAGGAAAATATATTAATAAACATTGGTGGTCAATGGTTTTTAAAGAATTTGGACCATATATGTTCAGAATTGCTGTGATCACTGTTGTCTCACTCGTAATGTCATTTTAACACAGAGTTTTTGTTTCCTTTTGTCAGTTCTAAAGACAAGGGCTCCTCAAGAGCAGCAGTGATTTCTTAGAGATGACACCAAATGCGCAGACAACAAAATATATTTGCAAACTGGATTCACGATGTTTTTGTAAAATGTGCATCAAAGACACTATCAACAGATTAAAAGGAAATCCACAAAATGTGAGAAAATATTTGCAAGTCATATACTTAATAAGGGATTATTATCCAGAAAATGTATGGAACCCTTAAAACTCAACAACAAAAAACACAGACAACCCAATTCAAAATTAGGCAAAGGATTTGAATACAAATTTCTCCAGTATAGATATTCAAATCACCACTCTCTTGCATGGATGGTTTAAAGAGCATTAGTGCTCATCAGGGGCGGCTCCTAATCATGCTCTGTCCACTGTTAGTTGGCCGGTCATAGACAACCACAAAGTAAAACAAACACATGGCATAGAAAAGGAAGATTGTGAGGAAAATGTATGATTGATAGTGGTTGTTTTAAAATGTGTGTATTTCAGTATTTTCTAGTCTTCAATAATTGATTATTTTTATAACAAAAGATTAGTGAATACATAAAATTAAATGTTATGTCTGATATTGAATCCAGTTCCGTAATAATAGTTTGTGAATAATCAAGGGCAAATTCCTAATCAGCACGTGATGAATGAAGTGGAAACGTATGTGGATCCTTGGAGACAGTCTTGGAAGACAATTCCGTTGGGCTTCAAAAAAGACAGAAAGGGACAGGACTCTGTCATGGATTCATAGCATGTATTTTAGTATTTACACGTTTGTAGATTGGTTATTTTGTGTTGCTTTAGTATGTCATCACCTAGAGTACCAAGGGCTCTATTCTCATTTCTTTCTTGTACCTCTCCTTGCCCTTTCTTCTTCCAACAAGTAGATGGTACAACAGCGGCTCAATCCGTGCCTGTGAACCAACCACATCCATAAACACTGGTCCTTGGTCTATGTCAAGTTCCCTGAGTAATTGATGAGCAGCACCACCATTGAACTTAGTTATTCTGTGTCTTTCTTGCTCCCCAAAAAGATCTTGTGGAGAATGTTCATCAACCCAGGGCAGATGGGAGGTCCCATGCATTACCAAGCTAAGAGAGACTTTCTTTGCCTAAGGTAGAATTGTGATTTTCTTGGTTCCTTTCTTTTTCAATCAATTTCTGATATACACAACTAATCATATGCATTACACACTCCCTAATTTTGACTGCCTAAGAGTGTTTAGTCAAGGGGTTGAGGAGGAGGATCTTACAATTGACACCTGACTCAAGAATGGATGCAAAATTGGTGGGATCAGATTAAAACTGTACATTACTTAGCCTTTTCTACAGTAGGGATTTTTCCTCTTCAGATTAAGAATTTTGTAACTGTCAACCAAAATGGCCCTGACAGGTACATTCTCCAAGACGAACTCCTGCCTTTTCCACAGGTGTTGTCTCCTCTAGCTTTTGTGGGCCTTGACATGACCACACTTTCCTATCTCATTTTTCAGTCACCAAGGGAGCAAAAGATCTGTGCAAACAGTGCACAGAGTAATCTGTTTCTAAGACTGTTTACTTTTTTGTAATTGCAGGTGGCATCAAGAAAAAGACAAAATGGTATATATTGTAGACTCACTCTGATGAAAATGGTATATATTGTAGATTCACTGTCTGATGAAAAAATATAAGAATTGTGGCGCTTACATGCTGGCTTTTGTCTGGAGTGCCGCCCTGGCCCCAGCCACCTGTTGGGAATGATGCTCGCAGTTTTAGTCAAATAAGTTGATTTTCCAAGTAACAAAATTCCACCATGTTTCTACAATCCCTGGAGTATTCTTGTAGTGACAGAGGGATGGAGTGTCTGGGTGATCCTCTGTGACAGTCCTGGAGTGAGGGTCATAGGCTGTGGCTATGGAGGAGTTCCCAAGAGGAGATGGGACTTTCCTCTGCCACTGCAGGGTCTAGAGGAGGGTGAGGAGATTGTAGAGAGTTCATTGTAGAGATTTGTTGAGGAAGGAGCAAGCAGGGAAGGTGCACCCTCAGTGCTGGGGCAGCCACAGCTGATTCTCAGTCAGGCCTTTACACAGGCTGCACAGGGGCAGCTCAGGTTAATAGTCAGCGGGATATTGGGGTCACACACTTAATTCATTAATCCACCAAAGCAGCAGCTCAGACAGCCACTTTCCCAGTTAGTTTACGTTAACTGCTCATCCAGGGTTGGTCAGTTGACTGAAAGCTAGTTCTTGTCAGAACCGTCATGTGACAGTTGCGGTGGAATGTCTGGGCTTCTGAGGCAGAGAGCCAAACAGATACTGGTCACTCAGGGTGGTCCCCTAACCATCAGGAAGGCTCACCAGGAGGCAGGTGACAGTGTAAGCATGCTGGGGAAGGTTGAACACAAGTTTGAACATCCCTTTTCCTTCTGAGGGGCTTTAATCCAGGTAAATTGCTTCATATTTGGATAAGGGATTGAAATGTGGAGGCAAGAGGCCAGATCATGGATTTAGCCCCCACCAACTTTTCTTTTGGTTTGGATACATCATCCAGGGCATCAACTTTTTCCCCAAAGAAACCTGTCATTAAGTTGTTTTCAGGAAGAGAATGATGGAGGATCTTGATTCAGGCATCTGGGGTGTGATCTACTGGTCTCAGGTTTTCCGATTTCTGTACCCAGGGAACCAACTACATTCCTGCCTCAGATCGCTCATTCATCAGTGTTGTGACTCCGGACAGGTCACTTAACCTCTCTAAATTTAATTGCCTTCAACTGCAAGAGGTGTGCTATGTCCCCTGTTCTGCACCCCGCATAGGGTTACAATGGGGATCACAGGAGATGAAAACAGACATTCTCCATGAACTGTGGGCATCCTTCCCATGTAAAGGTTGGAGAATAAGCTTCCATCCTCCCCTGTTCTGTAGCCATCCCCTCTCTGTAGTCAACCACCAGCAACATGTAGCTTATTCTTCAGACATTTAATAACTGAAGTCTTATTGAGCATTTGTGATGAATCAGTACTTGGTCTTAAAGCTTTACTTGTTTGTAATAATGATAGTCCTATAATATAATAGTAATAAATGGGCCCTTCAAGTTTTCATATGACAGCGCAGAGAACTGAGACACAGAGCAGTTATGTAACTTTCCCAGGGTCATGTGACATCTAAGTGGGATTTGAACCCAGGTCATCAGGCACCTGCACCCATGCTCTCTGTCACTGTGCTCTGCTGCTTGTGTTGTCTCATCTAAATCAAAGTATTTTCCCACACAATCCAAGTGTTTTAAGTGAACACTAAACTGCGTTCTTTTCTGGAAGCACAACTTTAATGCAAGTAGTTCTGTTGGGCAGCCTGTGAATAATGGTATCAAAAGTTTGAACTGAGAATAACTTATTATTGACTTTCCTGTGGTCTTCTGCCAGCAGTATGTCAAAAGCTCTCTCTAGTGTGATTGCATATCCCAGGATCTAACCTTATGGATACAAAGAGAAAATTGTGCTTTGTTTAAGGAAAGATACAGCCCAATTCCAGCAGTGGGTAAGAACAGTGGGCATCTTGTCACATGCCAGGGTGCACCACACACAGGACTCCATTGAAGGTGCTGTGGAAATTCAATGTGTAAGTTAATTTAAGGATAATCATCATAATTTTTCCATGTCCCTTTTTCAAGACAATACTATAAAAATGCTAAGCCATGTCTTTCTTCATTTACATAGGAAAAGTTTAACTTACCAAGTCAATCAGTAGTGTTTCAACTACAGGAGTAAAGATGCATTTATTGTCAAAATTTGGCTCACATTTAACAATAAACCATGTGTCAAACTAATATTTATATATCAGCTGCTCACTTAGCATTAGCCAAAATAGATCTCTCATGGAAATACTGCTGCCATATTATTCTTTAATTAGTAGACTTTACTATTTAAAACAGTTCTATATTAATAACAAGAACAAAAATCTAGCAGATAATAAAGTTTTCATATCCTTCCGCCCACCTGCCAGTTCCTACTGTCATTAAAATCTTGCGTTAATGTGGAGCATGGAACAGTTAATGAACCAATATTTACACATTGCTGTTAACTCAATTCCTTAGTTTACATTAGGGTTTATTCTTTTGCTGTACATTTCTACATTCTACATTCAAATACATCCTGTCTTATGTCACCATTACACTGTCATGGAGGCTGATTTAACTATCCTAACAACACCCTGTGCTTCACCTATCTTCCATAATTGATTAGGACAAAGTATTAGCCAATAGTTGCAATGGAATGTTTTACCTAGAATTGAATCCAGTCACCTAAGAAAATATTGCATGTAATCAAATGAAAAATCATATAGAAAAGATGATAATTGCAGTGGTAAATATATGTACCTTTGGAGAGTGAAATTGTTTTGGGAGGTGACAAGAAGATAGCACCAGCTCCGCAGGATTTCACAATAGGTGAGAGGAGTAATGGAAATGTGTAACCGAATCATTGCATGTAGTTTAGGATCATTTGTGACTATTTCACATTGCGTTAGGCTGCTTTTTTTCTACAAAGCTAAATACTTTTTTTCTCATTTATTTTCTGCTGTTTTCATTTCTCTCTCCTTCTTCCACTAAGCAAGACTGGCCAATCTCAGTTCAGTCTATGCTTTTTAAAGAATCACATCCGTACACTCCAGCCACTTCTCTAAATAAAGCAAAGCTCCAAGAGTATTTCATGAGCAACACCACCGCTGAAGGACTGTTACTCTGAGTCCCCCTAGCACCCCAAGACAACAAGTTGGAGGAGCTTCCTACTGGCGGGGCAGACAAACAGGCTCCATGAAGTGCCAAAGTAAGGTTGTGTCTCATAGAAATATTGTCTTCTTGAATTTTTAAAACTTAGTTTCAAATTTGAAAATATGACAATATACATTAATTATGCTAGAATACATATCTTGGGAGAATAGAAGGGTAGAAGGTTATAAACTGAATATTTACATTCCCCCAAAAATCCATATGCCAAAGCCCTAAACTCGCATGTAAATGTATTAAGAGGTGAGTCTTTTGGAGGGAACCTTGGATGAGGTTATGAAGGTGGAGCCCTCATGGTGAGTTAGTATCCTCATAAGAAGAGCAAGAGAATAGACCTTCCCTTCTCCTTACCATGTGAGAAAACAGATACAAAGGGGTGGTGTACAGGCCATGAAGAGGCCCTCACCACACACCGAGTGCACAGGCACCTTGTTCTTTCCCATCCTCCTCTCCAGAACTATGAAGAATAAATGTCTGTTATTTAAGCCACCCTGTCCATGGTGTTTTGTTACAGCAGTCTGAACTGACTAACACAAACTCTTACACACAGATGCAGGATTCAAGGGGGCATTTAAAAATGGCTGCATCACTGAACCATCCCTTATTGCCTCGTGGTTAACGTTCCCTGCCCACCTCTTCAGCAGCCTGGGTTCACTTCCTGGTCACGGAACCACACCACCTGTCTGCCAGTTGCCATGCTTTGAGGGCGGTTCACATAGAAGAACTGGAATGACTTGCAACTATGATATACAACTATGAACTGGGGCTTTGGGGAGGAAGGAAAAGAAATGGCAGAATCAAGTTATAAACTGTGTGGAAGGGGGACTTATCCTTAGTAGCAATTTCTCTTTGGATTAAGAATTTTGTAATTGTAGACCAAAATGGACTTGAGAATTACAGCCCATAGGAAAAGGTAGTATTTTTCCATATGTCCTGTATGCTTCTGGTGCCCATGGCTTGACTACTGCTTTCTCTCTGGTATTCTATACTCACTAAGAAGACACAAGATCTGATAAAACCTACACAGTATGATCTGACCCTCAGTGTTTTCTTTTCTGTGATTGTAGGTGACTTCAATGACACGTGAAAATGGTCTGCATTCTGGAACACTTACATGCTGAGGAAAAAATCCAAATGAACAGAAAGGTGGGGCTTTCTTGCTGGCCTTAGTCTGGAGAGCCTCCATGATTCCAGCTTCCTGCTGGGAATGAGGATGGGGAGTGTGATGTAAGAACTGTTTTCCCAGGTAAAGAACTCTGGCAACATTCTGCAGTCCCTGGAAAAGCTGTGTTCCCTTCAGGGGTGTGGATTTGTGTGCAGGGGGCCTTAGGGGTGCCTGTGTGTGAGTCTGTGGGATGTTGTTGTGAATGTGTCGGGAGTGCATATGACAGAGAATGTCAGTTCTCCATAGATACGTCCTAGTTACACAGCACAATTGTAAGTGCCACCATCCTCAAAGAAAACCCCATAGCCACTCTATGCTTTACATACATTGACTTGCTCATCACTCACCACAGCCATATCTGTGGGTGTGTTTGCTGTTCCCACTCCTCAGAAAATGAGGTGCAGTGATGAGTGACCCAAGCTCTTGAGCTCCTGTGTGAAAGAGTCTAAGTGTGTATGCAGGGCTGTGGCCCCAGTGTTGAGGCTCTGAACTACTTTATAGCCTTCATTACTCCACAATTGGATCATTAGTCCCAGTGCAAGGGTGTCCCAGCATCCATCCATGTTCCTGAATCACCTGGGCATACAGAGGTCTCAATCACTGTCCTTCATTATAAGGTAGCCTCTGTGGTCACATCACACAGATCATATATTGGTGCACATTACCACAAATGTTGGCATAGTAATTAGCAGAAAAAGCATGGAGAAAGCCCACATGCTTCTGGTCAGCCACAGATTCTGAGAGATCCAGACACCGTGTAGAACAACCTCACCAACTTTTGATGGTGTGGGGTCATTCCTCAGCATCTAGGCCAGAATAGATAAGAATATAGGTGATATTTCAATGGTATTTGATAAGATTATAAAAATATGGCTAAGAAGTGTTCAAATTCTGTGAGCTATCACCCCTGGGAAGATTGTCACATAAGAATAACAGTACTACTTGGTTATTACCCTGGTGCCCGTCACTCATTGTAACTCTCTTGTATAGCTCGGTCAGAGAGCATCACTGCTCACCCCAGCCCTCCTCTCTGTAATGAACTTGCCCACTCCTGGCTGGCTAGTGTGAACCTGGCCGGCTGCTGACCAATGTACACACACATATAGTTAGAGAAGCAAGACTGGAAGTGAAAATATCACGTGCGTAATAATGTTTAGTTGAAATGGTAGGACATCCGTATTTTCCAAATTTCTAAAATTGATTATCTTTATGGCAAATATTTAGTGAATAAATAAAAGAAAAATTTTGCTGGAATTAGATCAGTCTCCCAGTGTAAGGTTGCTTTTCATCAATTGGAAAATCTCATACAACCGAGGGGAAATGCAGCATACATGGCTCCATGGAGGCTGAGATGGTTTGAAGGAAGTCAAGAAGCCAGTGGCAGTTAGCTGGATTTAAACATGGGAAAGAAGAGTGATGGGAATTCGTTTAATCATAGCGTGTATTTAATTCCATTTGTAAGTGGAACACTGCACGTTGGTTTAAGCTGTCTTTAGCTCCAAAGCTGAGGATTCTGTGTCTCATTCTTCTCCTTTTCCTCTTCTCTTCTATGCTTCTTCTGCCAAAGAGGATGACCTAGCAGCAGCTTATTCTATGCTTGTTAATCAACCACATCCATACACTCTAGTTCTGTATCCATATCAAGCAGGGGTCCCTGAGTAATTCCTGAGCAACACCACCAATGACTGACAGTTAATCTGTGTCCTCCTCACTCCCCATGAGGGCCTTTTGGAGGAGCTTTCTCATGAGAGAGTGGAGACCCCATGTAATGCCAAGATAAGGCTGCCCATCTTTGTCTGAAAGAGATATGGTGGTTTGTTAGTTTATTTCTCTTTCAATTGAACTCTTGTATGAATATCTGACAATGTACATGATAGAAGATACACACAGTTTCATTGTTGGGGGTGAGTTGTCAACTGTGACTCTTTTATCAACTGATGCCTGATTCAAGAGGACATTCACAAATAAGAGCATCAGCTGACAAACAGTGTGGTAGGGACTTGTCCTCAGCACAAATTTTCTTCCTGGGATTAAGAAATTTGCAATTGAAAACCAATAAATGGTAAATTATCCTGGAGAAGCCCATGCTTTTTTCACTGGTGTGTTCCACACCTGCTTTGGGATCTTTGACTAATGATGATTTCCCATCAGTTTTCTAAAGTCACCAAGAGGACAATTCCCATTGAGTGGAATCCTGGCATTGACCAGATCAAAGAGAGAGTCCTGTTGGGGGTTTTTACATAAATTGATATTTATATATTGCAAGTACTTAAAAGTATTTTATATGAGGTAAAATAAATATATATAGAAGCACCAAAATATGAGAGAACTTAATAAATGATTATAAGGCAGTCACCTTAGTGACCACCACCAAGATCATTCCTTCTTCATCTAACGCTCAGTTAGTCTCAGCTGTACAAATCACTGCAAATTTACTACTGCATATGTCCTTGTGTTAATGTCCTTCTAGGCATTTCATCGTGTGAATTTTATCAATTCCTCTGGAAGGAATCGTGAGAATAATATTATTTATTGTATAACATAAAGTATGACTTTGGAAGGTTATTGCTTGGTAAAGTATAACTTCATGTTTTTATTCATGCATCATTATCACTTTTATTACATTTAATATGTAATAATTAATTTAAAAGAATATGCTTTATATTCTTTTTAACTGAACACCCCCCTGGTTTCTTGTACAAGGGATCCAACGTTTTGATCTTGCACTGAACCTACAGAGTTTCTATTCAGCTGTGCAGATGTTTAAAAACTCCCCAGCCCTCCCAGATGACAGCGCCAGTGAGGGGACATTCAGAAAGAGGGGCCAGGAGAGGAAGCTTGTGTCAGCCTCACAGAGGCCTCAGAGTGACCTCAGCAACTGAGAGGGGCCAACCCCTGCTGTGACCTGACCTTGTGAGGGGTTCCTGTGAGGCTAATTCTGCCAAGTGCTACATGGGCCTGTGAACAGTGGGCACGCCATGGCGGGGCCCATCCAGCAGTGGGAGGACCCCCTGCCTGCACCAACTTCCCTCATTGTAGTTGTGGAACTTAGGATGGAGGGCAGGGGAGAGGTGGCAACTGCAGAATGTGGCATTTAAACTTGAAATGCCTGTGGAATCGAGCATTTGTAGATTAATCTGACCAGATCTTTAAAAATCTATTTCAAGCATGGATAAAAGATTGAAATAAAAATTAAATGGTGCTCATTCAAGTTGAAGAAAGTAATAATTTTGCATACTTAGTTTTGTGGCATATGCAGTCCACACCTAATACACCAGTGTTTCTAGTTGCTCTCCTTGCCACCATGGGGTCCTGTGGGAGGCAGGGCATGCCAGGCCAGTGGGGTGCCAGGGGACATTTTTTAAATAATATTTTAATTAAAAAAAGTTGTATCGTCTAGAAGGATGTAAAATGAACATTTAACTCTCCTCTACCCTACAGATATCTATATCTTCTGTAAACATTTACTTGGGCACTATTCCATAAATTCTCAATGTACCTTCAGGAATTTCTCTATACGTTGTTAAGAAATAACCCCCCTCAGTATTTTATGATAGAGTTGTTCCCATGGCTCTGTTCACTTAGCAAGGCATCTTGCACAGTTTCCCAAGTTCCTGCATTTGGGAGATTCTCGCTGGGGTGTTTACTTTTCAGTTGAGCCACAACTGGAAAAAAAATCCAAATGCCCATCAACTGATGAGAAAAATAACAAGATGTGGTCCATTCATACAGTGAAAAACTACTCCTCAAAGGAGAGGAGCTAAATATTGATAAATGCTGCAACATGGGTGAATCTCAAAAACATGGTTTGCAAAATGCCAGACACAAAAAACTACACAATGATGATTCAGTTTATATTAAATATCCTTAAAAGTCAAATTTACAGGAACAGAAATGAGTTAGTGGTTGCCTGGAGCTGGATGTGGGACATGAATTGACTGCAAACTGGTGCTGTCAAACTAGTTGGGCTGATGGAAATGTTCTAATATTGGATTATGGTGATATGTGATTTGTTAATCTATGAAAACTCAGCTAAAGTAAGTGAGATTTATATCATTAAAATATACCTCAGGAAATAACTAGCAATGTGTGCAGGGTTGGGAAGTATGTGAAATAAATTTGGCAAAACATTGATTGAGTTGAAGATGGGTGATGGGTATGTAGATTCATTACTCAATTTCTCCTATTTAGTGTATATTTGAAATTTCCCATAATAATAATAAAAAGGCTCCACTGAGTGTGGTGTAGGATGAAGGAAATGCTGGGGTGTTGTGAGCTCTGAGTTTGTCCCTTGGGAGGAAGCACCTGCTGTAACTCTAACTCAGGCCTCTGAGCTTGGGTGTAGGGTCCATTAAACCTGAATTTGCTGCAGGCCTTGCTCACCTGGAACAGACCGACAGCGCCCCCTGGTGACATCCTCGAGAGAATATTAACAAAGATGGGAATTATTCAGAACAAAAGGTCCTGTTTCTTTCAGTACGTAAATATTTTAAAAATATTTTCATTATTCCACTTTATTTGGCACATAACACCATATTCATTGCTTGTCTGTCTTTGCTAATCCTTGTCGGTACTTTTTTCTCCAGTTGTACTAAATATCCTCCCCAATACCTGAAATTCAATCTAAGTGTCACCTGTTCCTGAGCCCATCTAGGGAGGTCTTTATTCATGTATTGCAATTTTAGTTCTGGAACTTCCCTTTGGTTTGTATTTATAACTTATGTTTAATTTCCAAGATTCTAGCCTTTTTCCTTTGTTTCTGCAGTGCCTATCATTGTCCCTCAAGGTGTTTTTTTTTTTTTTGAGGAAGATTAGCACTGAGCTAACTACTGCCAATCCTCCTCTTTTTGCCGAGGAAGAATGACCCTGAGCTAACATCCGTGCCCATCTTCCTTTACTTTATACGTGGGACGCCTAGCACAGCACGGCTTTTGCCAAGTGGTGCCATGTCCGCCCCCGGCATCCGAACCGGAACCCCGGGGCCGCCGAGAAGCAGAAGTGCACGCTTAACCACTCTGCCATCGGGCCGGACCCTGAGGAAGCGTTCTTAAGGGTACAGTGAGTCACCCCCTGGCCCCATCACACAATCGAGAACTGCCTTGATAACTGAGTGTGACAGGTGTGAGAAGAGCAGTTACAGGGGTCTGCATCCACCCAAAGGCAGTCACATGCTCTAGACTGTAATCCAAGGCTTCTTGGTTCCCAAGGGGCTGGAACCCTGGGTTCTGCTTGTCTGGAGTGGAAACTGTGCATTTCTACTCTGCTTGTGTGGGGTGCTGAGGCATGGGAGGTTGGGTCCTGGGGAGGGGAGGTGGCCAGCAGCAGGGGCAGACATCTCACCTGGGGCAGGAGTCAGGCCACCTCAGTACAGGCCAGCGCCTGGGGAATGACCATGAGTCTGACTGAGAGCCCAGGGATGAAGTCCCTCTTCATCCACTGCATGGAGTAGTCCGGCAGCCAGGCCAGGACGGGCAGCCTCCTCTCCACAGCCGCAGGGGGGCAGCAGCGGCCTATGGGGCCATGCAGGCACCTGAGGGCCTGGCCTGACCCAGCACCTTCACAGAAGGAGGCAGCCTGGGGTGGGCGTGTGGGGACACAGACCAGCAGTCAAGGTCAGGACTCCAGAGACCCCAGCAATAGGCAGGGGTCCAGGGCATCAGGAGAGGCACAATCTGTCTCCCCTCCAGGGGTCTGAGCCTCCCCAACTTGCTGGTCTGAGAGGAAGCCAACAAGCTGTGCAGAGGGACCTCAGCAAAGGTGGAGCACCCCCACGCCCTGCTCACTGCGCTCCCTGAATCCCCCTGCCCAAAGGCGAGGTGCCTGCTCTGCCTCCATCAACGTCCACCAGGAAAAATATGAGCAAAGTTCTCAGTGAGAAGCCTAAGCACAAATCTGACTCAAGATTTCTCCCTGGAGGATTAGTTTTTTGTTTTTCTTTCCTTCCCCAGGAATTTAACCAGGAGCAGTGTAGAGAGAAGCAAGGGCAGGGGGCACCCTCTTCTGGTTGGCAGGGTGGGGATGGGGGACTGGAGGCGCTGAGGGTCCTGAGATTTTCCAAGAGCCCACCATGGCAGCCTCCAGCCACAAAGGACACTGCAGCGCTGCACGAAGGGCGGTCACTCATCCTGAGGCCGCCGACCCCCACCTGCGGCCCTAGAGGGGCCCCAGGGTTCTATTTGGTCCGGGAGAACTTTAGAGGCTCCTTGATTAATTCAGGTGCACAGCATCCTCTAGGATCCCAGCTCCCCGTATTTAGAGCTGGCCCAGGACCACCCCTCACCCCAGACCCCTGCGACACTGCTCTGGGCAGAATCCTGCTCCCAGCCCGCTGAAGGCGCTTGACCTGAAGGCTGGGTGTCAGCAAGGCTGAGGGCAGCGGGGACCTGCTGGAGACATGGCGGGTGGGGAATGGAGGTCCAAGCGGGTGGCGTCCGCCCCGTGGGATGCCACACCGCACCCCGCGTCCCGCGCTGCCTGCCCCCCACCCCTGGGCCCCGCACGCCGACCCCTGGGCACTCACCTGGCGCCGTCTCAGCTGAGAGCCTCCGGACACGACCACAGCGAGTCCTCAGGCGTCTGAGAATCAGAGGAGCGAGGCGCGAGGTCTAGACTGCGGCGCTCAGGGACGGGGCCTGCGGGGCACGTGACCGCGGGGCGGGGCCGGGGCGGCCTGCCGGGCTCCGCCGCCTGTCCCATCCTGGGCTCCGCCGCCTGCCCTTGGCTCCGCCTGTCCTGGGCTCCGCCGTCTGTTCCGTCCTGGGCTCCGCCGTCTGCCCTGGGCTCCGCCTGTCCTGGGCTCCGCCGTCTGTCCCATCCTGGGCTTCGCCTTCGTTCCACCCCTGGGTTCCACCGTCTGCCCTGGGCTCCGCCTGTCCTGGGCTCCGCCGTCTGTCCCATCCTGGGCTTCGCCTTCGTTCCACCCTTGGGCTCCGCCGTCTGTCCCATCCTGGGCTTCGCCTTCGTTCCACCCCTGGGTTCCACCGCCTGCACTTGGCTCCGCCTGTCCTGGGATCTCCTGCGCGCCCACAAACGTGCCGCTGAACCTCGGTGAGGGCGTCCTGCGGACCTGCTGCTGCCTTGGGCGCCGCCCTCCCTGGACGCCTGCTGTCGCCCCCGGAAGCCCCCACTCGCCCCTCCCCACCAGCGGTCAGCTCAGTGCTGACCCAGGAGGCCTTCAGCCCCCACTGCCCTTCCTCCCAGTCTCGCCTCTGCTGCCCCCAGATGCTTTCTGGCCGGCTCCTGGGAGAGGAGTGCAGGGGAAGGACATTCTCAAACCCTTTCTCCCTCATCATGGTTGGAAGGCTGGCCAAGGCCGCCGCAGGAGGGACATGTGATGGCTCCTGCCTCCTCAGTCAGCAGCATCTTGACTGGGTCTGGCTAGACCCTTCCACAGCACCTGCAGACTGTGATTGCTGGGTGACTATAACTCATGATTTATGAGGCCAGCCAGAAAGATTCAGTATAAGCACTCAGAAAATGCAATAAAACGTTTTGAATTTGTCCTGTCACTTACATTACATTGATTTACTTTCATTAGATATTTGTGAGAGGCAATTATGTTCTGGTTAAAATGGCCTTCGGCATCAACTACGGATTAGTCAAGACCTAGTTTTGTCACTACTGGTGGGATAACCCTGAGCACCTTGTTTCGTCTCTCTAGCCTAGATTTCCAGCTCAGTAAGTTGGAGGAAAAGGTAATTATTCTGACCACAAAGCTGGTAGTGAAGTTAGATGGTTAGACAGTCTGTCCGTTATTTAGGGCTGCTTTTTGCCCACAACAGGCCCTCAGTAAGGATTAGATGACATTTTCAGAGGAATTTATGAAAAATCAATAAATAAATTATAGTGGAAATCTGATTCAAGCTTCTACTTCTTCCTAACCACTGAGAAACTGGGAATCCCAAATGAAACCTTATTGATGTGTTTCCAGAATTTCCACTTCCCTCAAAAGTAAAATTCATGGTCCTTATGAAGCTGCCAGCCCTTCCAGCTCTAACGACCCCTCCGCTCCTCACACAGATCAGGGCTGGGCACCCGGGGCATTGAAGACACAGTGTGTGGAGGAGACAGTGCCTTTCCGTATCTCACAGATGGCGGGATCTGCTGACCTCCGTCTGTTTTTGCCCCCGACAGGATTCCTCTGGGAGACAGTGGGTGTGTGAGGCCTCATCAGTATCTGCACACATGCCCAAACTCCGCTCACCTCTCCTTTCAAAGAGGCTCCTTCAGTGCTGTCTCCACCGTGTCCAAGGCCCTGTGTGCAGCTGATAACAGGGAGCCCTGGTGTCTCCCTCAGCTTCCCCTCAGTCCACCCCTGACTCAGGCTGACGTGAGAGCTCAGTAGTGGTTCAGGGGACCTGGAGCTGGTGGCAGCACTGACCATTCTCGTTGCTGTTCTGTGCCCAGATCTGCATTTGCTGCTCTGGCTTCCTCATCCCGTGTCCTCTTCCTTACAGGTTGGGGGGGGCATGATGGCACCTGCCCAGGCAATGACAGTGGCACACAGAGCAATTCAGCAGCATGAGCATGATGCATAGCCTCTATCTGAAAGAGCCTGGTTTTCAATACAGTTTTGTTTGTTTGTTTTTCCAAATCTCAGACAAGATCTTTTTCAACTCCCCTCCAGTGATGGGTGAGTTTTGGGAATTGGGGTAAGATGAGTGAGACTCAGAACTTGCCCCCAGGGAGGGACCAGGGAGGAAGCAGCTGCTGGGTCCTTTCTCAGCCCTGTGAGGAGACTCCGCCCAGCCCAGACAGGACACAGCTGCAGGGTCCCCATCAGCACAGAAGGCACCAATGTCCCAGCCCTGGGAAGTTTGGGGGATTACACAGCGGGGCACCCACAGTGCAGACCCTGGGGAGAACCACAGCGCCCCCTTCTGCTCCCGAGTCAGACTTCAGCTCTGGTGGAGATAATGTCAGGGGCACTGGCCTGAGACCTGGTCACTGTCACCACAAACATCCATGGGCCATGCACCCTACTGTGAGCCAAGATACTGATATAAATTGACTGTTCAATTTCTCAGAAAGCAAAGCAAATACTTCCCCAAATTAGTAAATTATAAAAATCTACCATATAGTTTATATATCAAGGTTTTGATAAGTTTTAAATTACACTAATAAAAAGGTAAATGTCTGTCACAGTTAATTGAGTGATTCCCCAAATCACAGGAGGTGAAAAGTGTGAGAAATGGATATCAGGGGAGCATCAACTATCTCGCTGACATCCTTAAACCTGAACTTTCCCATATGCTTCTTTTCCTTCTTCATCTTCATTGTGTAATGACGATAAGCATCTGGCATATGGAGCAGAAGAACAATGTGCTATGGACCTAGCTTATGCATATTCATGAAGAAATGTTAAATATTAACTTGTTCTCCATCATCATTAGTGGATGAGAGTAGGCCTGTCAATGCTGTTTGAATAAAAAGAGTCTCAAAGCTCGTGGTGGCGTCTCCGAGTCTCACTGTCGGTTGATGTATTTTGGAGCTGAGCCTCCCCCCATCATCACAGGCAGAGAGGGAGAAAGGAATGAAAGTCTTGGAGGAGTCACCCTAGAGGGATGGACACAGCCTGGGAGAGGCTGGAGGAGGCACATGGAGATGAACCTTTGGATAGGAGGATGGGGCCATGGACCTCCCCCGATGGTGGTGTTACTGTCTCCACCCTCTCACTGGCTCTCCTGCCTCGAAGGGCTGAGCCATTCTGAGCACAGGAGGAGGTGTTGGTTGCACTTCCCCATGGGTTTACAGCACTGTGTCAGTGTAATACCCATATACAGAGCACAGGAATAGTCGGCCTCATCCTCAGGCTGGGCACCCGTGATGGTGAGGGTGACTTTGTTCCCAGAAATGGACCCAGAGAAGCGATCAGGGATCCCAGAAGGGCGGTTCTTTGTGTTGTAGATAACTGTGCGGGGAGCCTGGCCCAGGATTTGCTGGTACCTGAAAGGATAGTTACTGGAAAAGACGGACCCAGAGCTAAGGCCACAGGTGAGTGTCACCTTCCCTCCTGGAGACACTGAGAGTGATGGCTCCTGGACCACTACAGTCTGAGAATCCGCCCCTAAAACCACTGGGAGAGAGACAAGTGTTGTTATGAGAGACAAGGGTCAGCCTGAGACCAAGCTTTTATGTGTCCCCCAAGGATGCAATGTCCTTTCACCTTACCTGAGCTGTAAGCAAGGAGCCGGAGAAGAAGCACCGTCCAGGCCATGGTGGGGACACTCACAGGACGTCACCTCCTGTGCTCCTGGGCTGGAGTGTGGAGTGTGGTGTTGGTCCTGTGCCCAGAGAGATTCACAGGCCATGTTTCTTCATGCAAATTTGTTCCTGCTGTGTAATCGTGCATCTACACCTTCTTGAACATAAGCTCAGAACAATGTCTCCACGAGATGTAAAGAATGAAATATGAGACATGAATGGGTGTGTCAGAGCCAAGATCGAATGTGGCTCCTGGAGGCCCCAGGTGCAGGAAGTAAAACTTCAATGTGGACACTTGTTGCCAAAGTGTGAAAGACGCATTACAGTATTTTCCTTGATGGCCCAGGGAAGAACCCTGTCCTCTCAGGAGCAGTCCAACAGCGTCCCCTGCTGGGCTCAGAGCCCATGTCCTATGACACCACCCAGCTGTCCTGGAAGGGGTTGCTGACTTTTGCAGATGGGTTTTTTATGATGTCACTGCCCAGGGCAGTAGATTGAGTAAGTCTTCTCTGTGACGTTTGGGGTTGAGACATTGATTTGTCCATGTCACTCATGTCTCCTTTGGTTCTCCTCAATGAGGGGGAGAACTCCTGGAAATCAGGAGTCCCACAAAGTTCTGAAATCAGGTGAAAGTGAGAAGTACAGCTTCTTTAAGTTTTCAGAGCTCAGAGAATTATCCACTAACCCCTGGCTGGTACCAGGAGACATACACAGGACTAGGGTGAGATCACCTGGTTCTTCCAGGTCATAAACGCTGTACTTCAGCACTTCTCATCCACAAACAGCCCCTGTGGAGGCTATTTTCTTTCTGGAAACAAAGTAATTCTGTTTGCATTGAGAGCTAAGTATCTCCAACTTCCCATGGAACGGGAGCTTTTTGTGGCATTGGGGTTGTATTTAGCTCTGTAACAGTGATAATCAGCCTCGTTCTCAGGCTGGAGCCCAGAGGTGGCCAAAGAGGTCCTAGTAATAAATGTGGATCTCGAGAATCAGTCTGGAAACCCTGGAAGGTACCCACTGCTGTCCTAGGTCACACAAGTAGGGGCTCTGCATGAGAGTCATTGGTGCCATTGCCATGGTGACCCCCAATGTCTCTGCTGCTCCCTGTGCAGGAGAAGGTGACCTTGGATCTGGGCCCATCAGGAGCTTCACAGGAGGAGTCACACAAGCACACACTGGGGAGTCCCTGCGCGTGATGTTCACAGCCCCGCCCCACGCCCTGGGTTGTTGGAAAGCTCCAGTGAGGTATGAGAGGAGAGGTGGATACAAGTCATAGCTGTGGGCTCAGGGAAACCCAGTCATGGAAGGCTCCTTGGGTCCTGAGTGGTGTCAGCTGTAAGGTCTTATCCATGGACCTACTTCACCCAACTCCTCTGGAGCAGGCTCGGCATTTCCCAGCATTCTTTGAGCATCCCCCACCCTCTCATGACCCATAAAGAGGTTCCCTGGACACAAGTCCCAAACTGCCCCTTTGACTAATGCCCCTCTCCCTGACTTTACAACTGAAGGCTCCGGTGCCAAGTAAGGATTCCAGGCCAGCTCTGTGCCTGAAATTCCCCCCAAGCTCTTTCCTCACTCAGCACCTCACATTGCAGTGTGTCATCTCTGGGACACAGTGAGCCTCGCTGTCCCTGGGCACAGGAACCTGGGGGATGGGAAGGCTTCTGACCCCTCACAGAGCACAGTCCATTCTGTGTTGGTCTGTCCACCTGTCTTCAGGGTCCCTGGGCTCTGATGACGGTAAAAGCTAGGGAAGTCTCATTTTCCTTATTTCAAGAGAAAAAAAAAAATCTCTGGTTTTATTCCATATGAATAACCAGGCAACATTTCAGCGTCATCATGAATTTTTTCTTTTTCTTTTTGTGTTTAGTTTTCCTGACACTTCAGAAACATGGAACGAAAAATTGGGAGTAGACGCTCTATGAAGCAGAAGCACTTCCGAATGTCATTTGTATATGTGCGAGTTACTTTAAAACTTAAAACCGTCATGGAACAAGACTCTGAGCAGGCCCAGGTTTTTGTCCCTAATTCCCCATCTCTGTGTGTCACTGTGAGAGACACTACTGTGCCAGATCTGATGGTAAGAGTCAGCCTCGTCCTCAGGCTGGAGCCCAGAGATAAGCAAAAAGCCTGCATTGGCCGAGGCATCTTTGGATCCAGACAAGCAACTGGGATCTGCTGATCCCAATCACATGCTTGAGTCTGAGTAGCAGCACAGACTGGGATAGCTGGCCACACTGACGCCCCTGCTCAGGGTGCAGGTGAGTCTGGCTGTTGTTCCTGGAGATGCAGAGAGGGAGGGCAGCTGGGTCAGCACAGGCTGGGAGAGGGAACCTGAAGACACAGACAAATATGGGTGCTGGGCAGGGACCAGGGTAAAGTTTCTCAGCATTCTAAGAAGGAACGGAGTGAAAATTGGGGATGTCTACTACTCGGAGTCCTGTCCGTACCTGTTCAGTGAGAGAGGACCACGAGGAGGAGAGGAGTCCAGGCCATGGTGCACACAGCCCCCTGGTCCCCACAGTGGGGCTAGGATGCCCCAGGCCTCCTTTTCTTCTCTACCCTCTGCCACAGGAGGGGCTGTCCATGCAAATGGGTTTCCATCCAGTGCAAGCCCAGCCCCTCCCTGAGCCCTGGTGCTGGAGCTCAGCTAACACCACACACTGAGGAGGATGGAGGCAGGCTTCACCCCTTAGGAGAGCCCTGGGAGGAAGCACCTGCTGAGGCAACATGAAGGTCCCTGCTCAGGGGACTCTGCCAGGCCAGAGAGGGCACAGCTGCTGAGTCCCCATCAGTGAGCACAGGGCCCAGCTACCAGGTCCAGGTTCCTTTGAGTGAATGGTCCTCACTGAGCAGCTATGTAGGAACCACAAGGACTCCCACAGCTCCCCCTTCTGGTCTCAGGGCACACCGCTCACCATGCCCAAAAGCCCTGAGAGCCCAGCTGGTTTCTGCAGCTCACCAGGTCCCTGTCTCTGTTCACACACCCATGGTTAGATTCCTAGATACGGGTATTCTGACACATGTAGCATGATTACTGCAGTTTCTCAGTCCCAGAAGGAGTCCTGTTTGGACATGCTTGTATGTACATATATAACTATTTAGCGTTCATTCTAGAAAATGCCAGGTGGCCCAGATGTGCATCAGGTCAGGTGTCACAGATGAGGGGACAGTTACGCTGGTTTGAAGAGCGTGTAGGGACTGTTTAGGGAAATAACGTAGACGGGAGTTTTCCAGGGATAAAATCAGTGATCTATTCCAGCGAGGACAATTGAGCAATCATGCCAAAAGTCATGTAACACATTTAAAGTCTTGATAGAGATTAGATTTGATTCAGCGACTGGGAAAAAAGCATGGCCTTGTTAGGCTTCACCTTTACCAGTGAATATGGAACGTACTTCTTTATTCTATGAAGTGAGTTGTATTTTCTTAACTTTGTGTTCTTCTGCATATCTATGTCATATATTTCTTTTCAGGATTCTGCCTTAGGTCTCATACAATTTGTTTATATCTTAAAGAAAACTTTCCTACCTATATTTCCTTACTCATCTTAGTTTGGTAGCAAGCTAAATGGGAGATTTTAAAGTTTTTGCCGATGTAGTGGATGGACAGTTAAATCCTATAACCATCACTTCTGCACTGTACCCCATAACCAGCGCTGCTGGATCTGTGCCCATGGTCCCCACATGTCTAGACTCACAGGGCCTCTTAGTAATGACCTGTGACCAGGACCTCTGCTCCCCTCAGACACTTTCTCCTTGAGGCCTTCAGAGGGACCCTTCCCACCCAGCTCAGGTGGATCAACCCCCTGCCTAACACCCTTCAGTAACTCCTCACTTCTGTTTGCATAAAACTCAACTCCTCAGCTCCCCTAAGGTGACTTCATGGTCTGGTCCCTGCCCCCTCCATGGGCCACCTCCCAGCCCCTCTCCTTATTCTCAGACCTCTAGCCTCCCTCACTTGCCTATAGTTTCAAAAGCGGGCATTCCTGTCCCTTTCATGGCTTCCAAGCCAACTTGTCTTCTGTCTATTGGGAATAGATGGGCTTAAACTTGAAATCATGGTGAAAACACACATTTTGCCAACTCTGAGTGTCTCTTAGCAGGACATACCCACAGTATCAGACAGGAGTAGAGAATTTAAAAACTATATTGTGGACAATTTTGAAGTTACACAAACTACAGAGAATGAGTCAAAGAACGACCTGCACCCGTCACCCAACCTCAAGTGTCATCAATAGGACTCAACTTCTTTAATCTCCCACCCTTCTTTATGCCTCATCCTAATACCTAAATATAAAAACAAATTCCAAACACCGTACCGCATCATCGGTCCATGCTTCATCATGCACATGCATTTTTACTGTCCCAAAACCCTTGTCCATTAAAGCAATGCGTCATGACTACTCTCACATAAATGTATTTGCGTTGTCATCTCCTGAATGGTTAGCTTATTTGCTTGTTGTACTGACTGAGAAAGTGAAGGAAGAGCAAGGCATCCTGTGTTTTGGAGCCGTGAGGTTCATGGATGACACATTTGAGTAGAAGAAAGTCCAGACCAGCACGTCCATCCTCAGACAGTCTATTATGGGTCTCCATTCATACACTTCAAGAATCGTGTCTTTTTTGGACACTAAGATTTCAAACCCGTCATTCTTCTTTCATGAGTTTTCCCACCTGGTTCCACTGGCGGATTTGAGGCTAAGGTGTTGCATATTGAATTTCATTCAGCATATGGTGGATTTTGAACTGTGTATTTAGTATTGTGTGACAATCAATTGTCTCACAGGCTCTTAGTTCAGTGAAATGTGAGCAGACATTTAAACAACTAACGTGCTCCCGGCAGTTCCTCTCCTCCTGGAGGTTGTCTTCTATGCTCAGAATCGCTCCACCATCCACCTGCTGCTTCTGTCTGCTGTCTCGTACCCACACTAAGTGCAAACTCCAAGGGTATGTGACTCTGTCTGTTTTTATTAATCTTTGTATCCCATGCTTGAAAAACGCTCACTAAGAGAACAGATGAAGATGGATCTGTTACATTTTCATGTGCATTGTGTAAAGCTTTAAAATATTAATTGCACATCTATTCTGACTAAATGTGTGCTCCACACTCTGGTTGAGAGGAGATTCCGTGTGATTGGCTCACAGGTTCTCTGGCCTCATTTGAGTCTGTGCACCTGTTTTGTATAACAGATGGGAAAGTGGAAGCACAGAGAGGTGACACATCCAGGCTTCTGTCCAGTTGAATGTCAGGAACAGGTCTCAATGTCAAAGGCCTCCTAAGAGCTGAGAATATGTTCTTCTAACCCAGAGGATCCCAAACTGGGGTGATTTGGCCCCCCTCCCTAGGGCATTTTGGGGAATGTCTGGAGGTGTTTTTGTGTGTCATGACTTGGAGAGTAGGGTGCTGTTATCTGATGTGCGGACCCCAAAGAATGTTTTTAAACATCCTGCAATATGCAGAACAGCCCCAGCACAGGGAATGACCCAGCCACATTGTCAGTAGTGCCGCGGTTCAGAAACCCTGTTTGAACCAAATCACCTCCATGAAATGATTGCAAAGGAAGTAGGAAATCATCCATCAAGACATGGGGGGAAATTTTGGAAAAAAAAATAGATTCATAAACATGCAATCTCAACATGGATATTCCAGCAGGAGACAAGAAAGAACAACCATCTCTGCTGGGGACAGATTGAGGGCAGACCCAGCATGGGGAGGCCCTGGGGAACTTCCATCTCACTGCCCCACGGGTCTGGAGCACTGTGCACTTATAGCTGCTGTCATCAGACTGACCGGAGTAGTCGGCATCATCCTCAGGCTGCAGCTCAGAGACGGTCAGGCAGGTGGCATTAGGGGAGCTGGCTATGGAGTCAGAAAACTGATCAGGAACCCTGGAGGGTCCTTTGTCACTCTTGTAGATTTCGCTGATGGGGGCACTGCTGGTAGCAGTGCACATATCTGCTCCCAATGTAGCCACTGCTGTGGGTGCAGGAGATGGTGGCCTCCTGCCCCGGAGACTCCAACACAGAGCTGGTCTGAGTCAGCACAACCTCAGCCCAAGACCTTGCAAAGAGGGAGCAACACAGAGATCAGTAAGGACAGGACAGACTCCGTTGCCAGGAAAGAGAAAGAGGTCATCATGCCAGGAGACGTCCAGGTGTCCTCCCAGAATTCCCTGGAGGCAGCCACCTGTGCAGTGAGCTATATGGGTGAGAGGAGCAGAGCCCAGGCCATGGTGGAGATGCACCCAGACTCTGCTTCCTGAGTTCCACCACCAGGCCTGAGCCCACCAACCCTTCTTGTATGTTACCTGTATTCTCAGGGTGGGAGGTCTCCACTCGAATCTTCCCGTTTCTGGAGGCTGTGGGTGCCCCTCCTTCAACGTTAGCCTGGCCTGCATCTACTAAAAGGAGAGTGTAGGAGAGGAAAGGGCTTCTCTGCAAGGATTACACAGGAACACTTCCAAGACGCAGGGGAGAGAAGAGCTCAAAGCTGAGGACCTGGGGAGCACCAGCGCCCTCTGGTGGATGCAGGAGACTTGTGATCTGAGCTGGAGCAGGCGATCAGGGTTCCTGCCCTCTCCATCCCGGACCCCTCGCAGATCCAGCCACTTCTGATTGGCTTCTTTCACATAGAAACATGCATGTCAGTTTCCTCCATGCCTTTTGGGGGCCAAATGATATGTATTTTTATCCTTGAATCACGTTCCACTGTATAGATGCACCGGTGTTTCTTTATCCATTCACCTGTTGCAGGGCGTATTGGTTGCTTCCAAGTGTTGGCCATCATGAATAAAGCAGCTGGAAACACTTGTGAGCATATTGACGCCTCAGCTTGATCCTTCTGAGGCTTGCTGTAGACTGTAAGTGCTCTTCCACAACAGCATATTCTCGGAATCATTTAGCCCCTCTGCTGTATTTTTCTGTGAACTCGACTAAGTGCCCCAAAGTGATGAACAAGGACCACAGCTGACTGCTTGAAATGTGTACAATTCACAGCCTGTGTGAGTCGTGGACACTGCTCATCCACCAGCTCCTGGTCACCCTGTGGACAGACCTTGTGTAGTTTCACACTATGCACATGGATTTTAGGGTTCAGCTAAGATGAGAGGAACCCCATGCTGATTTCTAGATGTTTTCTGTGAAGGGCACTCCTCTCCAGAACTCATCCCCACAGCTCCCAAGAGCCTCGGATCCCTGAGCTCAGGTCTCCATCTGCTCCACTCGGTGAGAGGCTGTGCGCTGCCTCAGCTCCCCTCTCTGCTCCAGGGGCCAGGCTGTGCATCACACAAAAAAGATGGGCTGATGATACAACTTGTGCCATTTTTTTCCTCACAAAAATAATAATCTTGTTCTGCCTGCTGTCTAATGTTTGAAAGAACTTTTATACATGTATCAGTTTTTCCAGTTGTTTGCAATGGGCAGTTAAATCATTTTTCAGTTATTCCAACATGGTTGCAACTATTTGTGTTTTTAAAATTACATAAATGGTAGTTTCCAGAGATCTTATTCTGAATCTCACTTTTTTTATTAAGACATCTGTGTTTCCTGAAGATGCGTGGATCTGTTTGAGAACTGAGCTCACGATGTGACTGCTGCGTGGCACTTGGACAGCCCATCGTGAGCCCGCTGTGCGTGCGCACAGGCCTCCTCCTCGGCAGGTAATTGAGTTCCATTGATTTCTGTGTGGTTGGTTGTTCTGTTTCATTTCTGCAACCACTGCATACTCTTTAAATTATCTGTGTGTTCAAATAGATCTCGATATCTAATCATTTATATCCCAATTCCTTTTCATTTGTTCACAAAATGCTCTAGGCTATTCTTGGACTTAACTTTTCCCACATAAATATTAGAAAAAATGTCATGTTTCCCGAATATTCTGACTGATACTACACATAATTATATTTATATATTAAATAAGCATACATTTCATATTTTTGATATTAATCATTCTCAGCAACGTCTATTTTTACATTTATTCAGGTCATGTTTGATCCCCCCGTTGGAATTTTTATCTTTTCCCAGAGTGTCCGTGTGCATTCTGTGTCAGATGGTTGCCTGCGGTCTCTGCGGTCCTTGTGGTTAATGAAGACGGCGCTGTGTGTGCAGGGAGAAGGGGCTGCACTCAAGCTCCACCCGAGCCTGGTTCCCAGCGGAGCGGCCTCTGCTGAGGTGTCAGAAGACACACGCTGGGCCTGGGGCTTTACTGAAGAGGTGACTGAGTGTGAGACATGCGCAGAAATGAGACTCTATAGACGGTCCTGGAAAAGAGTGTGAGCCCTGAGGCTACAGTGCCTGTCACAGGCAGATTCCACAGGACGTCCTGATCTTATGGTCCTCACGTGGGAAGGTGGCCTCATGCTGCTGGTTGCCTCTGAGAGGAATGTTGTTCCTGAAGAAAGATTTTCTGCTGAGTTGAGCTGAACAGGCTGAGTGTGTGATTTTGGCAACAGCTGAATCTAAAGTTTCTTAGTGTCAGTGATCTGTGGAAGGGCCTCAGAGCCTCTGCTGCTCATCACTTTTGAAAAACAACACAGCACATGAAAAGAGGCTCAACACCATGGGGCATAAGGGAAATACCCGTCAAAATGCACTGAGGTATCACTCCCCCCAGACTAGAAGGGCTATGATAACAATGAGAGACAATAACAATCGTTGGGGAAGATGTGTGGGAATCAGAACATGCAGATGGTGTTGGTGGAAATGTAAACCAGTGGGCCATATTGGAAAGATCTGACAGCTCCTCAGCACTGTAACGTAAAGCACCATACGTCTCAGCAATCCCGCTCCTGGGTGCCTCTCCGGCAAATGAAGACACATATTCATCAAAACCAAAGCAAACAGGACTTGTACCTGAACGTTGCTAGCAGCATCATGCATACTAGTGAAAGATGACAAACAACTCAAATGCCCATCAACAGGTGAATGCATAAACAAATGGTGGTTTGCTCACACAATGGAGTATTATTTGGCAATTAAAAATGGACTACTTTGCCATGCCACAGCATAGATGGACATCAAAACTCTTATGCAAATGAAATAAGTGAAATAAGGTGGTCACAAAGGGCCACGTATTTTCCTGGTTCCAGCTACATGAAATGTCCAGAATAGGGGAATGTATGAAGACAGACAGTGGATGGGCGGTTCCCTAAGGTTGAGCAGAGAGTCAGGAAGAGTGATGTCAAATGGGTGGGGACGTTCTCTGAGGGAGGATGGAGATGATCTATAAGTAGATTACAGTGACAGTTACACAGCCCTGTAAATATGCTGAGCACTACTGTAGACATTACACTGGGGAGCTTTATGACGTGCAGACTACATCTCAATAAAATTATAAACAATGTGAGAGGGAGCTTCTGCCACTGACTCTTTAAAGTTGGTCTGTGTTCAGAGTCAGACCCTCAGATGTTGACACTCTAGGATGGGCCACAGTCAACCCTGTTTGTAAGAGGCAGTGTGGAGGTGATCACAGGGAATGGGGCATGTTTTGGTCTCGGTTCCCCATGGGTCCGGAGCACTGTGTTATTGCTGATGCTATCGTCCCATGCTGAACAGTAATAATCAGCCTCATCCTCAGCCTGGAGCCCAGAGATGGTCAGATAGGCCATGTTGCCGGACTTGGAGCCAGAGAACCGAGCTGGGATCCCTGAGGGACGAGAACTTCTGAGCATCACAGTTTTGGGGGCACCGTGAGAAATTTGGTACCAGCCCACATCAAATATTCCAACGTTGTTGCTATTTCCAGCGCAGGAGAGGGTGACTTTCTGTCCCACAGACCCAGACACTGAGGCTTCCTGTGTCACCCAGACTGCGCCCAGGACCCTGGAACAGAGGAGGTAGAGACACGGAGAGTTGAGACTGGGGTTATTGCCCGCAGCATGTGCACAAAATTATGGTTAAAGAGCAGCCAAATTGTCCCCCATAATCACTTCTCCTGCTTTCCAAAGCCAGTCACCTGAGCAGTGAGTGAGGAGGGCGAGGAGGAGAGGGGTCCAGGCCACGGTGGAGACACCCAGGCTCTGCTTCGGAGCCTCAGGAGTGAGGGAACTGCAGAGTCCTCTTATCTCTCCCCTCAGGAGAGCAGAGAGGGCCCCTTCATGCAAACCACCCCCCTCCCCTGGAGTGCCTGGGCCCACATTTGGTGGAAGCTGAGTATGGGTGGGGCTGGGGAGCCTCTCCTAGGGCCCTGGGAGCTCCCAGCTGCTGGGCCCCAGTAAGCACAGAGCAGATGCACAAGGCAGGGCTCCAGGCTCTGGGTTCCCAGCTGAGATCACCCCACAGACCCTCCGGACAGGCCCACAGCGCCCCCTGCTGTCTCAGAGCCCAGATTCACCTGTGACTGGGATGGATACCCCAGGGCTGAGCAAGGAGAGAGAGAGACTCTGGACTCAGCCCTGCCTCGCACCCCACCCATCCCCACACAGGGGCCGGAGCTTCTCGTCCCCAGGGAGCTCCTTGCTGTGCTGCAGGTGTCACCGCATCTTTTCCTTACTTCAAAAATATGGCCTCTTCTCAATAGGCACATGAAAAGATGCTCATCATCGCTGATCATCAGGGAAATGCAAATCAAAACTACACTAAGATATCACCTTACACCCGTTAGAATGACAAAAATATCTAAAACTAATAGCAACAAATGTTGGAGAGGTTGTGGAGAAAAAGGAACCCTCATACACTGCTGGTGGGAATGCAAACTGGTGCAGCCACTATGGAAAACAGTATGGAGATTCCTCAAAAAATTAAAAAGAGAACTACCATACGATCCAGCCATCCCACTACTGGGTATTTATCCAAAGAGCTTGAAGTCAGCAATCCCAAAAGTCCTATGCACCCCAATGTTCATCGCAGCATTATTTACAATCACCAAGACATGGAAGCAACCTAAGTGCCCAGCAACAGACGAATGGATAAAGAAGATGTGGTACATATATACAATGGAATACTACTCAGCTGCAAAACAGAACAAAAGCATTCCATTTGCAATAACATGGATGGACCTTGAGGGAATTATGTTAAGTGAAATAAGCCAGCGAGAGAAGGATAATCTGTGTATGACCCCACTCATATGAGGAATTTAAAATTACGGACTAAGAACAGTTTAGCGGATACCAGGGGAAAGGTGGGGTGGGGGGTGGTCACAAAGGGTGAAGTGGTGCACCTACAACACGACTGAAAAACATTAATGTACAACTGAAATTTCACAAGATTGTAACCTATCAATAACTCAATAAAAAAAGATGCACATTTTCATCAAAATCTATAAGATTCTGTTTATTTAATATAAAAATAATCACTTGCCAATTAAATTAATTAACATCTCCTCTCTTCCCATCAGCTAAGCAGACAATCTGGGCAGATGGCATCTTCGTCCCCTGTCCCTCCCAGGGTGCTTCCTGGTGCTGCCCTGACCCTCCAGGCCAGCGCGGATGGTGGCCCCGGAACCAACCTTACCCAGGGAGGGCAGGCTCCTGTAGTTTTCCAGCATCACCTCCCGGTGCAGGGCCCTCTGAGTAGGTGAACTCCACGGCCACATCCTGGAACATCAATGGGTCCTGAGACATCACACACAACAGTGCTAGGCAGTGGGAACGCCACACGTGGCACATCACAGGGTGCAGCCAAGGCTGTCCCCGCAGGCAGAGGAAGGTATATGCAAAGAAACTAGTAACCTACATTGTGCGGAACACAAAACACTAGTGAGAGTGTTCAAGCAAGAACAAGACACCAACGCTGAGTGTGCTATTCTGAGATTCTCTTGGAAGTTCTAGTAAACGCAGTAAGGCATTCCAGTGGAATAACAACAGCTACGGGCCCAACTATGAGAATCTCAGGGACAAGACGTCAAGGAGGAAAAAGCAAATTGCAGAGGAAAACATGGAGTGTGCATTTATTCAGTGTACAGACTGAACTGTGCCCCCCAAAAGGCATATGTTGAAGCCCTGAACCCTAGTGTGACAATATATGGAGACGGGGTCTTTCAGGAGGTCATTAAGGTTAAATGAGGTCATAAGGACGGACTGCTAATCCCATAGGACTGGTGTCCACGTTAGAAGTGGAAGAGGGCCCTGGAGCGCACGCACGCAGAGGAAAGGCCACGTGAGGCACAGCGAGAAGGCTGCCATCTACAAGCCAGGAAGAGAGGCCTCTCCAGAAGCCAGCCCTGACAGCACCTTGATCTTGGACTTCCAGCCTCCAAAACTGTGAGAAAACAAATTTCTGTCATTTAAGCCACCCAGTCTGCAGTACATTGTGATGGCAGGCCTGGCAGATCAATAACGTTCAGAGTTCAAACATGCAAATTTGAACAATATATGGTTTAGGGATATATGTGGTAAAACCATAAAGAAAAGCAAGAAAAAAATTGCTACAAATTTCAGGATAGAGGTTATATTCCAAGGAGAAGGGAGAGGGATGTTGTTTTTAAGATGAACAGATGGAAAAGGAGGAAGTATGAATATTAACTTATTTGGAACAGGAAAAAAAGAGTTGCTGGAAGGAAGGTAGGTGAGGGCTCAGCAAAAAAGAGGGAGCAAGGAGCTAGGTTTGTGCGGGGACTGACCCTAAGGTGCGGCTGATTTGGGGCTCAGTCTTCCTTCTTATCCCTTCTACCAATATGGCAACACCCTCTCCTGGCCCCTCCTGCTCAGACCCCACGGCCTCCCATCTTTCTCCTCCTTAAATGACTTGGGTCCACAGACCTTTGTCCTGGGCTCCCCCAGATCCCCTTTTCTTCCCTTCCTCAGGGTCCCCCTGGGCTCATCCACTCCCAGGACCTCAGGACCATCTTCCGGACCCCAACTCGCAATGCTGTCTTCCAGATCTGAATCCTGGAGTTGTCGTGACAGAGTGAGAGGGGAAGAAGAACGAGTTACTGGAGAAGCCAGGCCAACAGCGTCATCTCCACCACTGAGGACATGCCCTCCTCCACAAAGGTGGAGACACCACAGGCAGCAGTACCTGTCTCATTCTCCCTGAGACGGAGACCCCACAAGCGCCAGTGCCCACCTCACCACAAATGGAACCTCCTCATCCGCAATCCACTGACATTGTCCAAGGCCAAGGGCAGCAGAGGCCAAGGGGACAGAGCGGGTGTGAGGGCCGAGTCACAACATCACAGGCACCCTCACCAAAGCCCTGAGAGAAACAAGAAAGCCTGAGTGATCTGACCAGCAGAGCAGCCGCCTCAATGCCACAGTCATCATGGCAGATGCCTACACAGTCCAAAGCCACAAGAGGGCAAAGGGACAAAAGTGGCTAACCCACAGCTGAGAATGTGTCCCCCCAGGCCGGGCAGACAAGGGCTGAGTACACACCATGCTCTCCCTCATCTAGTTGAGTCCACCCAACAAGTACAAACCAAAACGTAACGAGGAATGAACTCACCTAAATACCCAAGGCTTCAGAATTGTTTCACAGATAACCAACTTGAGAATTTTTGAAGAATATCATTTTTAATTTGTAATAAAATTTTACAATCTGAATTTTCAATGGTAAAATGCTGCAAGCACCTATTAATAAAGTTTTATAATAATTTTAATTAGTAAGAATAAAGTAAGTCAGGAAAGGATAAGTATGCAACATAAATATTACCCAAAAATCAGCTGTTCTTCAAACAAAACTCCTACTATGTGGGCAGCAGGCTTCAGATGTTAACAAATCGATTTAAACACTTAAATGGAGACTCACAGAGACCCTTGGTTAGGCTGTAAATTGACTCTTTGCTTCTGGCTAAATATAAGTTAAACGTGATGAGAAGTTGAGGATCTTTATGACTAGGGAACAAATTTATCCAGACGCCACCAGGTAAGAGCTTCTCTCAGCTAGCTCTTATGTTCATTGTGATTCCTTTTGGAAATTTAGTTTCTAAAGTAGAAAGTTGTTTTTAAAGGTACAGCTAATAATCTTTGTAGAGAACTCAGAATGGGCCGTGTCCTTTAAGCACTGATAATTACAGGACTGAGTTCAAGGCTTTTATGTATTATATATACTAAGGACAGAAGGCACGCTCTTAATCAGGTACTTGAAGAAAAAAGTAAAGTCTTTATAAAAAAGAGGAAGTGAGGTTGACTGACATTGTCTATTTGTGCATCGATTTTTCCTTCAGAAGAAATAAAATGAAAACGGAGGCTTTTAGTAACTGGATAATGGAATGAAAAGTATTTTGTTGAATATGTATTTTTCCAAATACTTGATTATGAGCTTATCTGGAGAATATTAATCATGGCTGCCAAGAAGAATCAAGGCTACATGTTAAATGAAAAAAAAAGATTTAAATGGAAACAACACAGTTTTTATAAAGAAGCCAGATGAGGGGAACTTTCCCAATTAGACACTGGTTCAAAACCAAGGTCATTAAAACAACATCATATTCACGAAAGCAGGCAGCCCAAATGACACATAAACAGGTGGCTATTTAGACACACACACGGGCTCTGTAGGCCAGCAAGGGGAGATGGACCACTCAAAAACGGTATCGGACAATAGGCTAAGCACTTAGAAAAATAAAAAGAAGATACCCACCTTGACCATTCTCAAGGACTAAATGTTTTCACTTTTAAAGCCATAATAGTCACAGAAGGAACTAGAGGCTTTTGAAAAGAAGAACCTTGGGGAAGGCTGACCTGCAGGCCAGAATCCATTCTGAAAACCATAAGCACACTTGAAAACAAAGAAAGCTAGATTTTCTGTATGGCCCAAACAAATCTGAAAGACATTCAACTGGGAAAAGGAATTTGTACAGTACATCATTTTCAAAGGATTGATAACCTCCCACGTAAAGAATTCTTACAAATCAATAAGAATAAAACAGGTAAGAGAAAACGGACATTAGATATGAGTAAGTAATTTACAGAAGAAATTCAAATGGCTAATAAACATACAAAAAAGTATTCAATGACACTGAAGAAAACTTGAAATGTAAATTAAAGGAGTAACATTTTTTACCTGTTGATTTGGCAAAGATTAAAAAGTTTGCTAGGGCCGGCCTGGTGGCTCAGTGGTTTAGTTCACACGTTCTGCTTCTCAGCAGCCTGGGGTTTGCCGGTTCGGATCCCGGGTGCGGACATGGCACCACTTGGCATGGCGTCCCACATATAAAGTAGAGGAAGATGGGCACGGATGTTAGCTCAGGGCCACTCTTCCTCAGCAAAAAGAGGAGGATTGGCAGCAGATGTTAGCTCAGGGCCAGGCTTCCTCAGCAAAAAAAGAGGAGGACTGGTAGTAGTTAGCTCAGGGCTAATCTTCGTCAAAAAAAAAAAAAAGTTTGCTAGACTTCAGTTTCCAGTAATAAACTCATTGAATATCCAAACTGATCCTCCAGCTGAGAATAACTAAAAATGCTGGATAAGATGCAAGTCTTTTAGGAAAAAAACTACAAAACTTTACTGACACATAAGAAGACTGATTACTAAAAAGGTACGTATTCTTCATAAGTTTATTATAAAATTAATCAAAATGCAAAATGAAATTTTTTTACCTTGCTAAAAAAATGATACTAAAGTTCACCTGGGAGAAAAATCAGGCAAAAGGAACTTTACAAAGCTACAATTATTAAATTATCTTTGCTTCAGTCTGAAAACAAATAATGGAACAGAATAGATAACCCCCAAACCAGGTTCCTGTATATCTAATAATTGTCATAAAGGTGATACTACAAATATCTGGAGGACAAATTATTCAATAAACAGTGCTGAAACCACTAGTTGCATGCCAACACATCGGACACCCCAGGTGAAATGGACAAACTCCTAGAAACACATAACCTACCAAAACTGATTCAAGAAGAAACAGAAAATCCAAACAACACGTAAGGAGATTGAATCAGTAATAAAAAATCTCCCAAGAAAGAAAAGCACAGGACCAGATGGCTTCACTGGTGAGTTCTGTAAAATACTTAAAGAAGAATTAACACCAATCCTTCTCGAACTCTTCCAAAAAATAAAGAGGAGGGAACACTTCCTAACTCATTCTATGAGGCTAGCATTGCCCTGAAACTGAAACTAGACAAAGAAACTAGAAGAAAAGTACAGACCAAGATCTCTTATGAATTAAGATGCAGAAACTCTCAACAAAATACTAGCCAATCGAATTCAGCAGCATAGTACAGGGACTGTACACCATGACCAAGTGAGATTCATCCCAGGAATGCAAAGTTGGCTCAACATACAGAAATCAATCAACACAATACACCACATTCACGGAACAGAGGAAGAAAACTACGTGACTATCTCAACGGATGCAGAAAAAGGATTTGATGAAATCTAACACTTCTCCATGATAAAAACACTCAATAAACTAGGAATAGAAGGAAAGTTCCCCAACATGATAAAGGCCATATAAGAAAAACCCACAGCTAACATCACATTCAATGTTCATACCAATGGACGATAAGAAAAAGAAATTAATAAAACAATTCCATTTACACTTGCATCAAAAAGAATAAAACACTTATGAGTAAATTTAACTAAAAAGGTGCAAGACTTGTACACTGAAAACTACAAAAATTGCCAAAAGAAATTGAAGAAAAAAAAAGGAAAAACATCCTGTGTTCATGGATTGGAAGACTTATTGACATTGTTAAGATGTCAATACCACCCAAAGTGATAGACAGATTCAATGTACTCCCTGTCAAAACCCCAATGATGTTTTTTGCAAAAATGGAAATACCTATCCTAAAATTCATATGGAATTTCAAGGGAACCAGAACAGCTAAAACAATCTTGAAAAAGAAGAAGAAAGTTAGAAGACTCACACTTCCTGATTTCAAAACTTACTGCAGAGTTATAGCAATAAAAACAGTGTGATACAGGCATAAGGCTGGACATATTGAGCCATGAAATAGAACTGACAGCCCAGAAACAAGCCCTCCCCTCCGCCCAAACTGATTTTTGAAAAAGGGTGCCAAGATTGTCCAATGGGGAAAGGACAGTCTCAACAGATGGGGCAGGAAAAACTGGATATCTATATTTAAAAGAAGGAAGTTGGACCCTTACCTTATACCACATACAGAAACGAACACAAACTGGAGGATAGACATAAATTTAAGAGCTAAAATGATAAAATTCAGAAGAAAACATAAGGCCAAACTTCATGACTTTGGATTTGGCAGTGGTTTCTTAAATATAAGACCAGAAGCGGAGGCAACGAAATTAACAAATAAATTCTACTTCATCAAAATTTAAAAGTTGTGTGCATCAAAGGACACTATCATAGTGAAAAGAAAATCCATAGAATGGGATAAAATATTTGAAAATCATATCTAATACGTGTTTAATATCCGGAATATATAAAGAACTCCTAGAACTCAACAACCACCACTAAAAAAAAAAACAGTTTAAAAATGGGCAACAGACTTGCATAGACATTTCTCCGACAGATATACAGAAATGGCCAATAAAACATGAAAAGATGCTCAACGTGATTTGTCATTAGAGAAACGCAAATCAGAAGCAGAATGGGACATCACTTCACCTCTACCGAGATGGTTATAATAAAAGTAGTGGAAACTAACAAGCGCTGGTAAGCATGTAGAGAAATTGGAACCCTTGTGCACAGCTGGTGGGAATGGAAAATGGCGCAGTCACTGTGGAAAACAGTGGGCAGTTCCTCAAAAAGTTAAACACAGAATTCCCACATAACTCAGCAATTCAGCTCCTCGATACACACCTGAAAGAATGGAAAACAGGGACCTAAACAGATGCTTGTACACCGATGTCCGTAACAGCATTGTTCACATTAGCTAAAAAGTAGAAACAACTCAAGTGTCCATTAACAGATGGAGGAGACACAAAATGTGGTATATGCATACAAAGGAATATTATTTTGCTTAAAAAAGAATTTAGTTCTCATATACACTACAACATATATCATGTGTTCATAACAGGGAGTTATTTTTTAATTGGTACTGAATTTCTGTTCAGGGTGATGAAAATGGGGTGGTGATGGTTGTGCAATATTGTGAATATAATTAACGTCGCTGGATTGTATACTAAAAAGTGGTTAAAATGGCAAATTTTATGTTACATATATTTAACCACAATAAAAAAAAAAAGCAAAGTGACAACCTGTATATGTAGCATTCTACCACTTGGGTGAGAAAGAAGGGAACAAAGCCTGTGATTCCATGGTTTTCCGTGTACAGACTCTCTCCAAAGGACGCACCAGAGACGGGCTGCGGGGGAAGCTGGGCGACAGGCGGAACTTGCTGTTCTCCCTTCTGCATGTCTGAATTCTGAATTCTGTGCAGGTGTTACTTACTCACAAACAATTACTTAAAAAAAGAATTCACAGAAATGGGCTTTAAATAAACATTATGACCCCAATAAGTAACTGTGTAAAGATCAGTCAATTCCTGAGACAAGAGGCACACCCTCCCCGACTCACACCTGCACAGAAAGCACGGTCCTCAGCATCGCCTGCCCCTCGGCCATGTCCACTTCTCCAGGAGGAGCTGCAGGAAGAGAGAGGACACGTGAATACCCGCTCCTGTGGGGTTAGAACTGTCCAGAGAGGACCACCAGCACCCCAACAGCAGCCCGAGGACACCACCACTTGTGCACCTGGGGCTGTGAACCATGCAGGAAGAACCGGCTTTTTCCTTGGGGTTCTTGTCTTTTCTGATCTCTGTGAGGCACTTACAGCGTAGGCCAATTCTGTCTTACAACCAGCTCCCCCCACAAAGAAAATTCCGGGCCCAGACGGTTTCAGTGATGAATGAATGCTATCAAACATTTAAAGGCAAAATACTTACATAAACTGTATCAGAAAATCGAAAAGAAGGGAATGCCTCCTAACTCATTTTATGAGGCCAACATAACCTTGCTACCAAAACCTGACAAATTGTTACAAGAAAAGACAATTAAAGCTCAGTATCACAAACAGAGATGCAAAACTCCTCACCACATATTAGCAAATCAAATGTATGGGTATATATATATATATATATATATATATATGTATGTGTGTGTGTATTCACATCTCCCAGAAATAAAAGGTTGGTTCAACATTCGAAGATTTATATAATTAATTACATTAAAATTATATTCATAGAATAAAGGAGAAAAATCATAATACCTTAATAGATGAAAATGAATAAGTGAATTAAGTGAGGCCATAGGATGTGAGGGTCTTCTTATTTGTTGCTAACCTTAATACTCCAAACCCACATCACAGTTAGCAATTTTTCATACTGCACTTTCCCTGCTCATATTACTGTGCAGTTTCTGTCTCCGGGTTGGCTCCTTACTGATACAGCTCAGGGGAGAAATTACTCTCGACCTCTACTTCACTACATACAAAACATTTGACTTGGATTATATTGTAGATCTAAACGGAAAAACTAAAACTACAAAATTTCTAGAAGAAAATATAGAAGGAAATTGTTGTGACCTTGTGGTAGGCAAAGATTTCTTAAGTAGGACACAAAAATCGCTAACCATAAAAAAGTTGACAAGTTGGACTTCATCGAAATTTAAAATTCCTGCTCTATGAAAGACATCATTAAGAGGAAAAGGCAAGAGTGCAGGAAAGGGGGTTCCGCAGGCCTGGGTCCCTCTCACCCTGCACATTCCCAAGACAGGCCTGTTTTCAGGACTGGGCCTTGGATAGCTCCTGGGAACTGAGCTTCTAGAATGTTCTGTCAGACAAGAGTGCTTCTGCAAGCCTGAGGCCTTGAGCCACGCGGTGCCAGACTGTCCGGATAGTTCACACTGGCAGCGTGACTCAGTGAACATCTGCTTTCCAGCCGGGGGTCCACAGCCTTAGTAACTTCGGTCAGGCAGGCGGCACCGACAAACCTCCAAGGAACACTCGGGGCGCCTGAGCATGGGCAGGTTTCCCTGGTTGGCAACACTCCACAGGCGTTGTCACATACCATTCGGGGAACAGGGCACATCCCTTCCAGTCCCCCAAGGGGGCATGTGGGTGCTTGTGGCTGGCGTCCTCCAGACTTCACCACACGCACCTTCCCTGTGCTGATTTTACTTTGTGTCCTTTTGGTGTTAGAAGCACTAACGGTGAGTATACCAACTTATGAGTCCTGTGAGATCCTTCTAGTGAAACACTGAGCCTGAGGGTGGTCTTGGGGACTCCCGAGACAAGATGCCACAGAATGCGAGGAAACAGTCACTCTACATGTGCTAAAGCAGACATAATACATAGAGACAGACGAATATAACACACACGGAACAGATATGTGATAAAGGTCTTGTATCCAGAATATAGAGAGAATTCTCACAGCTCGGAAACAAGGAAACAACCCAATAAAAAATGAGCAAGGGATGGAAGACTGACAAGTGTGGGCAAAGATCTAGAGCAAATGTAACTCTCGCACATTGTTGGTGGGAACGTAAAATGCATCAGCCACGGTGGAAGTCTCAGAGTTTCTTAGAAAGCTAAACGTACACCTACTCCCTGACCTGGCAGCTATTCCATTACCACGTGTTTATCCAAGAGAAATGAAAATATACATCGACAGAAAGGCTTGTATGCAAATGATTACAGCAGCTTTACTCATAAAAGCTAAAAGCCAGAAGCAACTGAAATGCCCATGAACAGGTGAATGAACAAACAAATTGTGATGTGTTTATACACATATCACACAAGGAATACCACACAACAAAAATGAACAAGCCACTCATACACACATGATATGGACAAATCTCAGAGATACTGAATTTTTTTTTTGAGGAAGATTAGCCCTGAGCTAACATCCATGCCCATCTTCCTCCACATTATATGTGGGACGCCTACCACAGCATGGTGTGCCAAGCGGTGCCATGTCCGCACCCGGGATCCCAACCTGGCGAACCCCAGGCCAAGAAGCAGAATGTGCACACTTAACTGCTGTGCCATCGGGCCTGCCCTAGAGATACTGAGTTTTTAAAAAGCCAGACACAAAGGAGAACACACGTTATGGTTCGATTTTCACGAAGTTCTAAAGCAAGTTCCATGCTGAAAGAAAGCAGCCCAGCATTGGCTTGGGGTGAGGAACCCCAGGAATTGGCTATAGGGAGGCAGGAAGGAACTCTCTGGGGTGTTGAAAATGTTCTGTCTTGATTGGAGTGGTAGTTACACAGATTTATACATTTGTCAAAACCCATTAAACTGTACACTCAAAATACGAATTTTGCTGTATCTAAATTACATATCAATACAGTTGATTAAAAAGAAACTAGGTCCTGTCTCCCAAGACCCAGTGTCTCGGGGTCTCCTCCAGCCTGCGGGCCTCCCTGCCTCTGTCTCCTGTCCTCCTCCTCTGCCCCCGCCGCACAGCCACCTCACACTTCCCCTGAAAGAACCTCAGCAGAGCCCGTGGCCCCACCCTTCCCGGAGAGGCAGGCAGCTCCCAGATCCTCCCTCCTCCCTCCACCCAGCCACGGTGCTCTGAACCAGAACTGACCTGGTTTTCTCCCTCCGGGTGCACCCAGGGCAACATCTGACTCATGACACTGTATGTGTGTCACCCACTTGTCCCATCTTGGGACAGCACCTCCATGTGTCAAGCCTCTCAGGCCAGAAATGGGAGGTTCCAAGTTTGGGCCTCCAGCCTCACCTCCATGCTCTGATTCCAAATCCAACAGACTCATCACCCCAAACCCCTCCTGCCCATCTCCTCCCTCCCTGCCAGGGTTCAGGTCTGAGTCTCCTTTTGACTGATCTACCACAGTGACCTCCTTCCTGGCCCTCCTACCACCAGCCCAGACCTCCTGTAACCAACCCATTTCAACGATGAGGCCAGACTGACCTTTCCAAGACTCATTCATTTGTTTCATTCAACAAATGTAAATGGAACACCTACTCTGCGCCAGCCACTGTTTTAGGCACCGGGAATACAGCAGTGAAAAGCCAACAAAAAACCCTGCCCTCGTGGGGCTTACATTCTAGTCAAGGAGGCAGCAATAAACAAGACAAACAAGTAAAAGGATAGGTTAGACAGCGTGGGAGCCAATCCCAAGGCTCCTGTCCTGTGGCGTGTGCCCTTGTGTTGTCCCTTCCCACAGTGAAAAGGCTGACCTGGGTACCAGTTGCAGAAATAATGGTGTGTGGCTTCTGAGGCTACATCACAAAAGACACCGCAGCACTTGCCTTGCTCTCTCTCAGCTCACTGCCTCGGGGGGAAGCTGGCTGCCACGCTGTGAGATGCTCAAGCAGCCCTGTGCAAAGCCCACGTGGTGAGGAGCCGAGGCCTCCTGCCAACAGCCAGCCCCGACTGGACACCCATGTGGTGGCTTCATCTTGGAAGCACATTCCCCAGCCCCAGTCAAGCCTTTGGATGTCTGCAGCGCTGGCCGACAGCTTGACCGCAGCTTCATGAGACTCAAGCTAGAAGCACAAGAGCAGCTGCTCACAAATTCCTGACCCACGAAAGTGCCGTGAAATAAAAAATGTTTATTGTTGCTTTAAGTCTCTAAAATTCAGGGTAATTTATTATGCAGGAATAGATAATTAATACAGACACTGAAGAGATAAGGAGAAAAATAAAGCAAGGAAGGGCTACAATCTTAGAGACGATGTCCAGAAAAGGCTTCCTTAGGAGAAGGTCACAAAGAGCGAGGAAGCCAGCCACGTGGATATCTGGGAGAAAGCATCTCCGACAGAGGGACTAGCACCTGGAGCGTGCCTAGTTCCAGATACAGCAGATGCCAGTGTGACCAGTGATGGTGGGGGAGGGAGGGAGAGGAGATGGAGCTGGAACTCACAACTGGGGACCAGATGGCACAGGACCTCAGAGGCCGTGCATGGTGAGACCTCGGCTTCCACTCTGGGGACAGGAGTCCACGGAGGATTCACAGCAGGCAGGGGACGTGGTCTGGCCCACCCTGTACCAGGATGGTCCAGTACTGTGTGGAGAGCAGGTCGGCGGTGGGACAAGTAGAAGCAGGGAGACGGTGGAGGGGCTGTTCCAACAATCCAGGGAGGGACAGTGCCGAGCAGGGGAGAACTGAGAAGGCTCAGAACCTGGATACACTGTGAAAGGAGAGCCAACAGGGTTTGAGAATGAATCAAATGTGGGATGTGAGAAAACAGCAGAGTCAAGAAGTACTCCAAGATTTTTGGACTAAGCAGCTGGAAGAAAGGAATGATCACTTGTTGAGATGGGAAACAGCGCAGAGGAAGGGGGTCTGCGGAGAGGGCGGGAGTCACTTTAGACATCGAAGGTGAAGAGTCTTAGATATCCAAGTGGAAGCGCCAGGTACAGCCAGGTATGTGAATCAGAGTTCGAGCAGAGATCTGGGCAGGAGATATAAATTTGGGGGTCATCAGCTCATGGATGGCAGTTAAAGCCACAAGACCGGATGACATTTCCCAAGGAGGGAGCGCAGCTAGAGAAAGCGGGAGGAGGTGTCTGAAGAAGAAGCCCTAGGGCCCTCCAGCCTTGGGGAGAGAGGTCTTTCATCTTAGGAGGAGATGAGGGCCCAGTGATGGAGACTGAGGCAGGACCCGGGAGTGTGTCAAAACCCCAGCACGTCAACTCAGGAATGGAGAGCCACCAGGGTACAAAAGGGCCCTGTGACTCAGCATTCTGCAGGCTCCCAGGGTCTTTTCAACTTTTGCTCTCACTAACACCCAAATTATTATTTTACTGATGTTCTTTAAATGATTTTTTTAATTGCAGTAAAAAATACTTAAAATTGTCCATCTTAACCATTTCTAAGTGTACAGTTTAGTAGGGTTAAGTATATTCACACTGTTGCACAACCAATCTCCAGAACTTTTCCATCTTGCAAAACTGAAACTCTGTCCCTGTTAAATGGCTCCCCATTCCCCCCTCCCCCCAGTCCCTGGCAACCACCAGTCTCCTTTCTGTCTCTACCAATTTGACTACTCTAGAGACCTCATATAAGTGGAATCATACAGTATTTGTTACTCTGAGACTGGCTCAGCTCACTTAGCATAATGTCCTCAAGGTTCAACCATGTTGTAGCAGCTGTCAGAATTTTCTTCCTTTTTAAGGCCAAATATTCCATTGTGTGGATATACCACATTTTGTTTATCCATTCATTTATTGATGGACACTTCCACCTCTTGCTATTGTGACTAGTGCTGCTATAAACACGGGTGTGCAAATATCTCCCGAGATTCTGCTTTCAATTATTTTGGTTATGTATCTAGAGATCATGTGGTAATTCTACTTTTAATTTCTTGAGAATCCTCCTGTTTTCTGTGATGACTGTACCATTTTACAACCCCAGCAGTAGTCCACAAGAGTTGCATTTCTCTGCATCCTTGCTAATATCTGATTTCTGTTTTTGAGAGCGGCCACACTAATGGGCATGAGGTGATCTCTCAGCGATGTTGATGGTGAAACGTACATACAGGACAGCGCAAGAATCCTACACGGAGCACAGAGTTGGAAAGGGAACATTCAAGGAATTCTTGACCCAGGTCAAGAAATAGACGTCACCGGTGTCGCAGAAGCACCCCTGCCGTGTCCTGGTAAACCTTTTCTCTTACAATCTCTCTGCTTCACGTCGCCACACGTCCCAGCTAATTACTCTCCTGGTTTTTACAGTAATAATTCTCTTGCTTATCTTTATAGTTTCCTCACATCTTTCCACCCCTAAACAACAGAGTGTATTTTGCCAGTTTTTGAACTCTATATTAATAAAATAATTCTACAAGTATATGTGTGTTACCCTTCTGCTTAACATTGTGTAGGTAAAACGCATCAATGCTGTTCGTGCAGCTCTCATTTATGGGTTTTCTGTATAAAATTTCATGGCAGGAAAATTCACCCTCAGTCTCTTCAAATGCAAATCCACAGAGAGACGCTGTACCTGTCTCCCGGGGTTTCGCGGCAGGGGTCTCCATGGCGCCCCTCGGCAGCGTCCCCTGGAGGCGTGGGCACCTCTGCAGCCTCCCGGGCCCCAGGCCAGGCCCAGAGGAGCGGGTGCTGCTCCTGGGGCTCAGGGACAGCAGCCTGTCCGGGTCAGGCAGGCTCGGCAGGCGCCCCCAGCCCCAGGCTGCGCTCGCGCCGCATCCCCCGCGCCCCACGCAGCTGCCCCAAACTCCGCCCGGGGACGCGCGCGGGGCCGGGGCGGGCCGGGCTCAGCTGCCCGGAGAGGGCGGGCGCGGAGAAGGCCCGCAAACAGGCCCCGGGCGGACCGACACACCGACCGACCGTCGGACAGCTGCGCGAGCGAGCGAGCGAATGGACTAGCCTCCCACAAGACGACAGCGACGACCACAAGGGAGCAGCAGTGCGGCCGCCGCGCGAGAGTGCGCCTGCGCGGACCGGACGCGAACCACAACTCCCGGGAGGCTTTGCGCCGCGCCGGCGGCGGACTCCGTTTCCCAGAGGGCGTCTGGGGCCCTGGCAAAGACCCGACCGGGACGAGCGTGTGGCACAGCCTTCTGGGAAGTGTGGTTCCGGGGCCAGCAACCGTGTGGCGCCGCTGTCCCTGCTCTCCGCTCTTTGTTCCGGGAACATCTTGAAGTATAAGTGTGTGCGTGTGTGTGTGTGAAACATCTTGTGTGTATGTGCAAACATCTTGAAGTATGAGTGTGTTTGTGTGTGTGTGTGTGTGTCCCCGTGGGGGCGTGCTGGGCCGCTGTGTGTGTGCGTGTGTGTCTAATTGCGGGCATATCGGGAGGACGGTGCCCAGGAACGTGGACTTGGCCTGTCGCTTCGTCCACGTCTCCAGGTGGAGTGGAGTGGGCTCTGGCCCACATCCGTCTTTGCAGGAATGACTCAGGCGCCTCGGCCTAGGGACACTAGAGGTGGTGGGCGAGTCTTCAAGGGGTTTCCCAGGGGCCCTGCCCGTGCTGCCCTTTGTGGAACAAGGCACCTGGGGAGGAGGAGGTAGAACCCCAGCCCTGCTCTCAGACCAGGTGCCCCTGACCCGGGTCCCCGCTCAGTAGCTGGGGAAGGTTATGGGTGGTGGCCCCGCCTTGACACATGGACAGGCTCTAACACTGCCACCTTCCCTAACTTGGACCCCAGGCTCAGCTTTGGCTACAAGCTCTTCCCATCCCCCCTCCAGTATGTCCCCTATAAATCTTATCTTCTGGTATTCACGCCCTTGTGTAGTACCTCCCACACTGAGTAGGGCTGACTTGTGCAATGAAAAGGAATGTTGTGGAAATGCTAGTGTGTGAATCATAAAGCTAGGTCATAACGTACATCGATTGCAGCCTCTCCCTTGCTCTCTTGCATCACTTGCTCTGGAGAAGCCAACACCACATCCTAAGGATACTTCAACAATCTGTGGAGAGGTCCACGTGGCAAGAAACCCCGCCCTCCTGCCTCCAGCCTGCGCCAATGTGCCACCCACAGGAGGGGCTGATCTTGGAAGTGGATCCTCCAGCCGTTGGTAACATCCTGGAACCTTATGAGAGAGACCTTGAGCCAGAATAACACAGGACAGCTAGATGTGGTGTACAATAATAAAACTTTATTGTTGTTTTGTCACTGATTTAAAGGTAATTTGTACAGGAAAAGGTAACAAATCCAGATAAAAGTAGTATATATAATGCAGCTAGCTAGTTACAATATTTGGAAATAGGATCCTATGAAAACAAAACTGAAATGTGGGAGAAGCTTTGGAAGCAGCAAAGAGCAGAAGCCAGAAGAGTGGTAATGAAAGCATAAATGCCTTTGAAGGATCTGTTAGAAGGAGTCTGATGATCTTTGAGGAGGCTTTGGATGAGAGCTTAGAGGAAAAGGGAGAAAATGTTTTTGGAAATTGGAGAGAAATAAATCCTTGATACAGAGTGGCAGAAAGCTTAGCAACATTGTCATCTGCAATAACATGGAAAGTAGGAAATGTACCTAATGAACTGGGTGATCTAGCTAGGAGACTTCCAGCCAGAGTCTTGAAGGTGCTTCCTGCTTTCTTGCTGCTTATAGTAAAATAGGAGAGGAAAGACATCTACTATTAAACAAAAAGGAGCCAGGAATTGCTGGTTTTGAAAATTCCTGGCCTCTCCAGATGGAAAATGATACTGAGATTAAAAAATGGTCTACAGGCAAAGATTAAATCTAGAACACAGTTAGGAAAACATGGTATAAAGATGAAGTTTCATGAAAAGATCCTTGACATCATTAGCCATCAGGGAAATGTACAAAAAACACAATGAGATACCACTTCACATCCCCTAGAATGACTGTAATAAAAAAGATAATAACAAATATTGTCAAGGATGTGGAAAAATTGGAACCCTCATACACTGCTGGTGGGAATGTAAAATGATGCAGCTGCTTTGGAGAACAATCTGGCAGGTCCTCAAAAGGTTAAAAATAGAGTTCCTGTATGACCCAATTCCACTCTTAGGAATATACCCAAGATAAATGAAAACATATGTCCACACAAAAACTTGTACATGAATGTTCATAGAAGTATTATTCATAATAGCCAAAAAGTGGAAAACAACCCAAATATCCATCAAATTATTAATAGGTAAATAAAATGTAGAATATTCATACAATAGAATATTATTCACTGATATAAAGAAATAAAGTATTGATACTTGCTACATCACGGATGGATCTTGATAACATGCTAAGTGAAAGAAGCTGGTAACAAAATACCATGTATTGTATGATTCCATTTATATAAAAGTACAGAATAAACAAATCTATAGAGACAGAAAGTAGATTAGTGGTTACCTAGGGCTGGGGACCTAGGGAAAATAGGGAGTGACTGCTAATGGTTATGGGGTTTTTTTTTGAGGGGTGATGAAAATATTCTAAAATTGACTGGTGATGGTTACATACCTCTGTGAATATACTAAAACCCATAGAATTGTATGCTTTAAATGGGTAAATTGTATGGTATGTAAATGATATCTCAATAAAGCTTTTATCTTTTTGAAAAGATGAAATTGTAAAATTATTTGTTAAGATCCCAGAAAGATCTAATGCCACAGGAAGCTATTCCAGCCAGAGAGCTTCTTAGAAGCTTAAGTATGTTGTTCCTTGGACGGCTCAGCTTAAGCCCAAGGTAAAGGAGGGCTTATTTCAAAGATATTTTTGGCTGTTGATTTTGTCTAATGGAGTGAACCCCAGTCACATTCACAGGAGACCCACACTTTTTTAAGAGAATTGTATTGGCAAAAGTACTACCAGCTTGGACTAAAAGGGACAGGGACAGTACAAAAAGAAGAGGCCTTTGGAGCATCAAATTTCTACAGAACGCAGAGCAGGCTGAGAAAACAAAAACCTTCCTGTAGTAAACGCAAGAACCTTTCACGGAAAAGGAAAGATAACTCAGAGGGCTGAGCCAAAAGCCATGATGGGTTATTCCCAGATTTTGAGGACTAATCAAAGAACTTCCAACCTATACATTGCTGGATTTCATAATTACTAGGGACCAGTGATTCCTGTGTACCTTCCCCCCTTTTGAAGAGTGTCTAGACAGTCATCCTATGCCTGTCTCACCATGTATGTTGGGTGTATAGTGGAGGGGGCAGTTATGAGTTCACAGGTCTTCAAAGCAAGAGGAACTGCCTTCAAGGGTATGCACTTAAGAAACTACACCCCAGCCTCATCCACATAGATGACAAGATTATGGAGTTTGAGCAGACACTGTAATAGTGAAAGACTTTGGGGGCCTTAGGAAAGGATGACTGTATTTTGCGTGTGGGAGAGATGTGAGTCATTGGAAGCTAGGGGTGGACTTCGGTAGCCAGCCTCCAAGTAGCCCCCAATGATTCCTGCCTCCGGGTGCTCATGCCCTTGTGTAGTCCCCTCCCACACTGAATCGAGCTGACTTGTGTAACCAATAGGATATAGCAGAGATGACAGTGTGTGGGTTTCACAGCTGGGTCATAAAAGCATTACAGCTCTGCATTGCTCTCTTATATTATCCATCCGGAAAAGCCAGCTTCAACGTCACGAGAACACTCAAGCAGACCTATGGAGAGGTCCACACGGTGAAGACCCGAGGCCCTCTGCTAACAGCCAGAATGGACTTGCCAGCCATATTAGTGTGTCATATTGGAAGCGAGTCCTCCAGCCCCAGTCAAACCTTCAGATGACTGCAGCCCTGGCCAACAGCTTGACAGACCCCCAAGCTGGAACCGTCCACACAGGCCGTTCCCGAATTCCTGATTCACAGAAATTGTGTGAAATAACAACTGGTCGTTATTGTTTTAAGTCACTAACTTTGGAGTTATTGGCTACACAGTGATAGATAATTAAGACTCCTGCTCTATGCAGGACCAATGTTAATCAGAAGCAACTGACGGGCTGGCGGGTGTCTGTGTTTGAAAATGAACGTGCGCCTCTGTGGACGCACCTGGGAGTGTGTGCTTGACTGTGGGTTTTCCAGTGGGACTCTGCGTGTGGCTGCTGGGTTGCACGTCTAGTCTGTGGTCGTCACATATTTGTGCTGTGTGTGTGTGTGTGTGTGTGCCACTGTGGCTCTCACAGATCTACACGACTGATTGTGTGTGCATGCTCTGGCCTCACAGTTCTCATCTGTGCTCTGACTCTCTGGGTGTGTGTGCTTCTGTGTGACAGCGTGTCCCTGTTTCCAGGACAGAGTGTGGGTCTGTGCGCTGACTGCTATCTCACAGTCCAATCTGTTTGGGGGATGCGACTGTATGTGTATGCATCTGTGTACAAGTAACACTGTGCCTACAGGCCTGGTCCATATGTGACATTGCATGTGCCTCTACCCATGACTGCTACGTCATGGTCTGTACATGCATGCACCTGAGTGTTTGTCATCTGAGTGGCTCTTGTCTCACAGCTCTGGTTTGTGTCTCCGTGAGTGTGTGTGGTATGTGCGTGCACCTGGTGGGTGAGTGTGGAGAGTTCAGGTTGTGTGACCACTGAGTGAGATGGACAAGGGTACAGGAGCACCTGCCAGGTCCAGACTGTTGACCTACCCTTTGCCTCCATCCTCATGGATGAGAGTAGGCACATTTCTCTTTGCCTGGAAAAAGAGAGTCTCCTTTGCTTGGGACCACCCAGAGCTGGAGGAAAGGGGTCCTCAGGAAGCCCCAGCTCCTGCACTTTGCCCCTGGGCCTTTCTTCTAACAATAGAGGGTGGGGGCAAGCCACAAGGGGTGGGGTGGCCTCGTCCAGGGTAGAGAGGTGGCCTCCATGAGGGTCTGTAGCACATGTGTCTAGGAGGCCTGGGAGGGTAAGAATCTGCTCAGCTTTTACTGGGAACCACCAGGGTGAGGCGTGGATGCTCTGGGCACAGAAATAAGGCCAAGGATGGGAGTGCAGTGGGCCGTGCTTGGCAGGAACCCAGAGCCAGTGGGGCAGGTGCGGAGGAACTGTCCAGCTGGAAGGAGAGAGCCGACGGCCTGTGCCATTCTGAGGCAGGAGGGGCTGTATCATCAAGAGACCTTAGGCTAAGACCCTCATTTTGCTGACCAAGAATGAGTGAAGTTCAGTGAGTTCAGAAGCACATTTTTGCTTTTCTCCCCGAGTCCCTCAAGCATTAGGGCCAGGCTGTGATGGTTAGGGGCAGCTGAGTCTCCAGGCAGAGTTCCTGCTTTCATCTCCTGCTTTTCCATGAGACCTGTGGACTGCTGGGAGCAGGAAGATGTCTGACCACTGTAGGGTCAGCCCCCGGTGAGAAGCTCCTCCCTGGGCTCCGAGGTCAGCCTTTACTCCCTTTCCCCCAGGAGCAAGTGGGGAAAAAAAAAAAAAAGAAGAAGAGTTTGGAAAAAAAGAACAGAATGCTCAGCAAGGTTCAGTTACCTCAGACGTACAGGAGAGAGCCAAAAAGGTGATTGCTATTTTCTTGGACATAAGCCAGCCAACAATGCCTATTTTTCTTTATTTCTCCCTGACCACAAATCTGCCCACCCATCCTGATGACTGACATGTGTCAGAGTGCCTGCTGGCACACACCAGGAGAGAACCCCCTTGCTTGGCCATGGCTCTGGGGGCCAGAGTGGATCCCTGACCAGAGGCAGCCAAGCCCAATTCCCAAGCCAACTCCCAGGGGCCGGGAATTCTGGTGGGAGCAGCCAGTATGCCGAGCTGGACTGAGGGTCCTGGAGGGCAGTTGGGCCAGGAGTCATTATGGGGCTCCTGCAAGAAGGACACATGCAGGAGGAGGGCCCACGCAGCTCCAGAGAAAGCTGGTCAGTGCAGCCCTGATTCCTGCAGGCCCCATTCCCAGCTCCAGCCCCCAGGCACCATGGCTCCACTTCCTGCCTCCAAATTCTGCGAGCTCCTCTTGAACGCCCTCGGGAAACTGTCTGTCTTGAACTAGCTTGAGGCCTGGAGAGCTCTGTGGGGGACCATCTAGAAGACAGCCACCAACAATTCCTCCATCCCCACACGTGCAGGCCACACCTCCCGCAGGAGGGTATCCTGCTCATCTGCTGCTGCGTGACAAACCCACCCAAATTCAGCGATGCAAGACAACTGCCATTTCACTATATTCGTGGATTCTATGAGTCATAAATTAAGATGGGGCAGGGGGCTCATCCGTATCCCACAGCCGCTGGGGTCTCAGCTGAGAAGACTGTCATAGTTGGGTGACTCAACGACTGAAGGCTGGAATCATCTGGAGGCTTTATCACTGGCATGCCTGGCACTTGGGCAGGAAGTCTCACAGGCTGGGCCCCACAGGGACTCAACCTGAGAACCTCGGTACGGTCCCTCCATGTGGCATGAGCTTCTCACAGCACGGTGACTGCATTCTGGGGAGCATCCTGTGAGAAAGGGAGGGTCCCAAGAAGCCACACAGCCTTTTATGACTCAGTCTCCGGAGTCACACAGCATCACTTGCACCACACTCTGTTGTCAAAGCACTCCTGAGCCACCCTAGAGTCAGGGGAGGGACACAGAGCCCACCTCTCAGTGGGGGCATGTCAGAAAGATTGTGCCATGTTTTAAAACCACCACAGTTTGCCCTCTGACCAAAAATTATTTACAATCATTATTCCCACATGCAAAATACACTCACCCCCTCGCAAGTCCCTCTCAAAATCTCATCCCATTATGCAGGGGGCTCAGGCCCAAGGGCCAGAATCTTCATCTACATTGGCAGGTAAGGCGCAGGTAAGGCTCCTCAGGTGTAGGTCTCGGTTTGACTCAGGGTGCCTCCTCTTGATCTGAAGACTTGGAGGTGGAAAAGATGAGTTAGCTGCAGCCTGCCACTCAGCATATGATGGAGGGACAGGCATACGATAACCGCCATGATACTACCATTCTGCAAGGGCTAAGGGTGGGACACAACACTCACTGGACCCTAGCAACTCTAACGTCCAGCTGAACACACGTCAGTGTTCCTTGATTAGGGCCCAGTCCTGCTCCCTGGGACTCGTTCTCTGCAGCTCTGGTTCTCTTCTGTCATCCTTCCTTTCCCGAGGGAATGCCTCTGTTCAGTAGCTCTCTCAGCCTGCTTCCTGCTCACAGAAGTTTGGAGGTCCAAAGGCATCTTTTCATTTCATTCTATGTCCCTTTAAGCCTAACTGATATAATTCTTTTTAAAACTTTTGGGTCTCTTATGTATTACTTTATAAACTCTACTTCTTCAGACAAAAGCCAAACACCCCAAAATCTCTTCAATATAACCCATTTTCTACCTGAGCACCATATGAAGCTGCTATGGACACACCTGTTAAATGTTAGAAGCCCTATTGTTTCAAAGCGAGGGTCCACAAAGCATGTCCTTAGGAAGGCCTTCCGTGAGGCACCAAATTAAATCTTTCTGAAGTCTTAACAAAAGGTTCTATACCTTGGCCTCATCTTTACCACAAGATGTGCTTTCCTGACAGCACCCTGGATTCGATGTGAGGTCCTCGCTTACTCTGAGACCCCTTTGCTGGCTGGAAAAGTTGGCCCAGGCCCTTCGCATCTCTTCCCAGTGCCACTTGAAAACCAAGTAGCTCCTTTATCACTTCATCTCTCTCCTTTCCCCTTTTATTGTGGGCAGCTAGGCAAAGCCAGGTGGACCTTCAGCACCACCTCGGAATCTCCTCAGCCAGATGCATGAGTTCATTACACATAGCTACTACTTTCCACTTTGCCAAAGCGACAGTTTTGCTACACTTTCTACCACTACCTAATAAAGGTTCTTCTTCCTTCATCTTCCAGTAACACCTTCTTTGCCTTCTTTCAAGCCCTGACTGGCAACCTCTTCAAGGTCCGTCACGCCTCCGCCCCAGCCCAGTCTCCAACTCAGTGCCACTTGTGGTGTCACGTGTGCCGGGCAGCACTCCACTCGCAGAATCCGATTGTCTCTTTCTCCTTGGGTCAGCTTCAGCAGTTTGTGTCTTTGTAGGAATTACTCTATTTCATTTAAGTTATCTAAATATTGGTCAGTATTAATGTGCCCTCTTTTATTTCGGATTTTAGTCATTTGAGTCTTCTCTCTTTTTCTTAGTCGATCCACCTAAACGTTTGTCAATTTTGTTGATCTTTTCAAAGAATAGATTTTTAGTTTCATTATTTTCTCTACTGTTTTTCTATTTTCCATTTCATTTACTTCATTGTAATATGTATTATTTTCTTGCTTCTGCTTGTCTTGGGTTTAGTTTGCTTTTATTTTTCTAGTTTCATAAGGTAGGAGGTTATGTTATCGATTTGACAGCTTTCTTCTTTTTTTAATGCAGGTGCTTATAGCTGTAAATTTGTCTCTAACCAGTGCTTCTGCTGCATCCCATAAGTTTTGATATGTTGTGTTTTTGTTTTCACTCATCTCAAAATATTTTCCAGTTTCCCTTGTGATTTCTTCTCTGACCAATTTGGTATTTAGGAGTTTGTTACTTAATTTCCATCTCTTTGTGAATTTCCCAAATTTCCTGTTTTTCATTTCTTTGTGCTCAGAGAATGTATTTTGTATTATTTCAATTCTTTTAAATGTATTTAACCTTCCTTTATGTTCTATCCTCGAGAACAACCTATTTCTACAAGAGAACATGCGTATTTTGCTGTTATGGGGTGGGGTGTTTTTATACATTTCTGTTAGGTTTAGCTGTTTTATAGCATTCTACAAGTCTCCTGTTTCATTGCTGACCTTCTGTGTAGTTATTCTGTCCGTTATTGAAAGTAGGGTGTTGAAGTCTCCAATTCTTATTGGTGAATTGTCCATTTCTACCTTCAATTGTCAGGTTTTACTTCATGTATTTTGGGGCTCCGTTGTTAGGTGCATATATGTTTATAATTGTTATATCTTTTTGATGGATTGACTCTTTTATCATTGTATAATGTCCTGTCTCTAGTGACAATTTTTGTCTTAAAGTCTATTTTGCCTGAAGTAGTAAAGCCACTCAGCTCCCTCTTAGTTACATGTTTCCAGGGAATATCTTTTCCCTACTTTTACTGGCAACCTATTTTGTGTCTTTGAATCTAAATGGAATCTCTTGTAGACAACACATAGGTGGAACATGTTTTTTTATCCATTCTGCCAATCTCTGCCTTCTAATTGGAGTGTTTAATCCATTTACATTTAATGAAACTACTGATAAGGAAGGACTTACATCTGTCATTTTGCCATTTGTTTTCTACATGTCTTCTGTCTTTTTTTGTTCCTGAATTACTGCCTTTTTTGTGCTAAATAGATATTTTCTAATGTGCCATTTTAATGTCCTGTTGTTTCTTTCATTACATATTTTTGAGTTATTTTCTTAGTGATTGCCTTGTGGATTACAATTCACATCTTAATTTGTAGCAATTTAGTTTGGATAGCACCAATTTAATTTCAATTGTATAAAAAACTTTGATCCTATATAGCTCCATTTTCTCTCCTTTAAACTGTTACCATAAAACCCCAAACAATCTACATTATTCCCAGAAAGAGTAAGAGAGTTTAACAAAGCAGCTGGCTAGAAGATCATGATGTAAAAATATGCTAAATTTTTATATAATAGTTACAAAAGAGATTGAAAATACAATTTAAAAAATATACCATTTGCAATAACAACAGAAACTAAGATAAAATGCTGAAGAAAAATTATGCAAAACTTCTATAGAAAAATCATAAAATTTGATTTAAAGACATTTAAACATCCAAATAAGAGAGATAATATACCATGTTTGAGGATTGGAAGATTCAATATCATAAAGTTGCTGATTTCCCCAAATTAATCTACAGATTTAACATAATCCAATTACAACTTCAGCAAGATGTGTGTGTGTGTGTGTGTGTGTTACCTGACAAGCTGATTCAAAAATGTATATGGAAAAGAAAAGGGACAAGAATAACCAAGATACTCATGAAGAAAAATAGGATGGGAGGATTTGTCCTACCAGATATTAAAACATTTTATAGAACTATAATAACTAAGACACTATGATAGTGAGACAGGGACAGACAAAATGACCAGTAGAACAAAACAGAGAATCTGGAAACAGAACCATATACAACACTAGCACAGTAAGGAAACAAACACTGTTATTCAAATGGAAAATGTAAGATTGAATCCCAACCTCAAACCAAACACAGAAATCAATTCTATGCAGGCATGAGACTAAATGTTAAAAGCAACACTTTCAGTTTTAAAATGAAAACATAGGATGCTGTCTTTTTGCTCTTGGGTAGGAAAAATTTTATTAAGCAAGACATAAAGTACACTAACAATTTTTAAAAAGAGTGATAAATTCAATTACTTTAAAGTTTAAAACTTCTGTTCATCAAACAACACCATAAAGAAAGTTCCAAAATAATTTACTATAGAAAACTGAGAGAGTACATTTGCACATATATGTATATACACACACACACACACACACACACACATCATAGATAACAGATGAGCATACTAAACACTTAAAGTTTACTGGCTTAAAAAGCAGTTGCCTTTTGGGGGTACTGCCTGGGAGGGAGCCTTCTGGGTGCTATAAATGTTGCTCATCTTGATCTGGGTGTTAGCTACATGGGTGTTATGGTCTGAATGTTTGTGTCCCCCCCAAACTGATACATTGAAATCCTAATGCCCAATGTGATGGTTTTAGTGGGTGGAGGTTGTGGGAGGTGCTTACGTCATGAGGGTGGAGCCCTCATGCATGAGACTAGTGCCTTATGAAAGAGGCTCCAGAGAGCTCCCTAGCCCCATCCACCACGTGAGGACACAGCCAGAAGGCACCAGCTGGGAACCGAGAAGTGGGCCCTCACCATAAGGTGACCATGCTGGCACCTTCATCTTGTACTCCCCATCCTCCAGGACTGTGAGCAATAAATTTCTGTTGTTTATAAGCCACCCTGTCTGTGGTGTTTTGTTACAGCAGAACGAATGGACTAATACAATGGGTGGGCACGAACATAAAAGTACATATGTACATCTAAGATGTGTGCCCTATACTACATGCAAGTCATATTTCAATAAAAGTAAACGACTTAAGACACTTAAAATTCAATAAGAGAACAAATGAACAATTCAACAGGAAAATGGGTAAAAGTGATGAACAAGTATTTCACAGAGCAGGAACCATAAATTGTAATAAGCACATGAAAAGATGCACAACTTCACCAGTAACGGAGGAAACACAAAATCAGAACACAAAATTTGTATTTAGCAAAATACAAGAATTATATCAGTGCCAAGTGTTAGAACATGGATCAACAGAGATCCTTGTGCACTGCTGGTGAGGGTGGGTATTCATGAACAATTTGGCATTTTCCCAAGTGTTTACTTGGCCCGCACCCAGCAGCTCCACTTCTCGATAAATTCTTTTAAGAAACTCTTGCATATGGACTGAGGAGACAGGTACAAAAATGTCCATAGAAGCAGTTAATTAAAGCAAAAAAGTGAACGATTCAAATGTCCATTGACAGGAGCATGAGTAAATCAACTGGAATATTATACAGCGGCGAAAATGAATGAACTACAACTACACAACAACATGGACAAATCTTAGAAGTCATCTTGGCTGTAAGAGGCAAGTCTGAGAAGACCGCACACAGTGTAAAACCATTTTTATAACACTCAAAGACAAGCAAACCAAACAATATACTGTTTAGAGATACCTACATACATGAAAAAATACACATATGTAAAAAGCAGGGGAAACACACAATTCAGGATAGCAGGTGCCTTTGGAGAGAAGGGGATGAGTCACTGGTACTGGGGACATTCTTGGTTTGGGTAGCTGGCTCACAGGTAGTCCTTATGTTATGATGCTTTTAGCTTAATACATGCTCCGTGCTATTGCATGTGTTATTACATATTACATTAAACACATGAAGAGAATAATTGATCTCCTTCAAACTTTCTCATTTGAGACAGGAAGATGTAGAGGAAAGACCTTGATGTGGGTGTTAGTTACGAGGGTGTACACAAATGCCTGAGAACCTGGTTCCAATCCTGGAAAGAGGTCTACACGTGCATTCCTGCATCTCCCTCTCCCACGCCGAGGCGGAAGGGCTCAGAGGGGGCTCGGTGGGGTGGGTGGGGAGTGACAGGGCTGGTCACATGCACTCTCCCAGACACCACTCCCCGCCCCTCCACTCCCCCCAGCATGCCCCCCCCCCATGGGAGCGGCCCTGCCACCACCCCCCGCTCCACTGCCCCTCCACTGCCTGGTCAGGTGTGCAGTGCCCAGGTCCCCTGGCCGCACACCGAGGGCGAGGGAAGACAGCCAGGCCAGAGACACTTCTGGGTGGACAGGGAACCCCTGGGATGGGGCTGGGTGAGGACCCTGCCCCTCCTCAAGCCATCCAGACAGGGGACACAGAGATGCAGCCAGCACCACCAGCTGGGCCTGCTGTGAGCCCCTCCTGAAATAATAAAGCAACATCCACTGAGCGCCTGCCAAACCCTAAGGCCAGTGCAGACACTCTCACCCGGGGATAGTAAGTACTGATGATGTGGCTACGTGTGCCAGGCACTTTCCTGGACCTTGAGGACACAGAGGGGTCCCTGCCCTGGTGGAAGTCAAATCCAAAGTGGGACAGAGACCAGAGACCCCACAGTCCAGGAGGAATTACAAAGCGTGGCGAGTGCTAGGTAGGAAGACACAGGGGCAGTATGGCGAAGGGCTCTGGGTCAGGGAAGGCCTCTGTGAGACAACAGAAAATCTCTACACTGGTCTCTGCCCCCGGGTCCTGGCACCGGGCACCTGAAACCCGTGTAATTTCCTGGGTGATAGGAGTGTCTTTTCTTCTAGTGAGGTGACTCCGGGTGGGCTCCCGGATGAGGGCTGGTCACTGGAAAGACCAAGCCATGATTCGAAGCTTGGAATTTTCAGCCCCACTCCCCATTCTCTGGAGAAGGAAAAAGGCCTGAAAATGGAGTTAATGATCGATCATGCCTACTGATGAAGCCTCCATAACATCCCAAAATATGGGGTTTGGAGAGCTTCCAGGCTGGTGAACCCATCCACACACGGGGAGGGTGACGCACCCCAAGTGCACGGGGACAGAAGCTCCTGCACTCGCGACCCTCCCAGACCTCGCCCTGTGTATCTCCTCATCTGGCCGTTCGTCCGTGTCCTTTATCACCTCCTTTAATAAACTGGTCAACGTGAGCGTTTCCTGAGCTCTGTGAGCCACTCTAGCAAATTAACCCAACCCAAGGAGGAGGACGTGGGAAGCTCCAATCTACAGGTGACAACCTGGGCTAGTGACTGGCCTCTGAAGGGGCGCGCAGTCTTGGGGGACTGAGCCCTTCAGCTGCGGCGTCTGGCGCTATCTCCAGGCAGATAACGCCAGATTAGAGTCCAATTCTCCGACACCCTGTTGTTGTGCTTGTTGGTGTGGGGAAAAATCTCCACACATTTGGTGACCAGAAGTGTCAGAAGTGAAGTGTTCTCCATGAAAGGAAAGAAAAACACAGGGAAGAACGACATAGTAGGGGAAAACTGGGTTTTTTCCTATATGGAAAGGAAAACACTGAGTTTTACCCTTTAAATCTTCCCAGGAGGGGTATGTGAACTGTGACCTGAAGTGAGGGTGCAGGACACGCAGAGGCCCCACGGTGGGAAGTTGCTGGCATGGTGGGCAAGAGGAGGCGGGTCATGGAGGGGCAGGTCCAAACCTCGGGGTTGTATGGGCACAAAGGACTCCAGGCTCTGCAGGAGTGAGGCAGGAGCCTTTGGAGGATGTCGGGTGGGGGGGGTCCTACTCAGACTTAGACCTAACAGGCTCGCTCTGAGAGGGCAGGGGCGAAACCTGAGGCTTGGCAGGGATGTGGTGGCTCAGTCCAGGGGGATGGCATGGGACAGAGAAGCACCAGAGTCTGGGGTCACCAGAAGGGCGTGCCAGCTGTGTCGGTGCTGCCAAAAGATCGAAGATGAGGACAGAGAAGTGACCTTTGTTCACAGGGAGGTGGTTAGCCCAACCCGTGGGCTCCCCCTCAGAGCCCTTCACCAGAAATGAGGTCCACCCCCAGGGGCCAATGGTGGTGAGGATGGCCTTGACATGGAGACCCCAGCCCAGGTGGCAGGAAAAGGGGAGCCCCTGAGGACCCCTGTGTGGGACGGCACGTCCCTCAGAGGCAGCCCTCCCCACTCTGCCTCACGCAGACCCTCTTTTGCCAGCTCTGTGAGGGAGTGAAACACAGAGTGGTTACATGCCCAAGGTTGTGCAGCCACTGGGGAGAGTCAGGAACCCGGAGTTGTTCCACTGGGAGCCAAGGATGCCCTCAGGGCACGCATAGATGCTGGTGGGTCTTACGCCCCACCTGGGGCCAGGTGGGGGGCTGATGGCCATGGCCTAGACTGGTCAGAGCCACCCTAGGCCAGACATTCTAGGGCTGCTGACACTAGGACAAAGCAAACAGGGTCATTACCAGGTAATGAGCTTATTACTGAGGTCAGACAAGGTCATTACCGGCTAATGAGTTGCCCCCCACACCCACCCCTGGCAGAGCCATCTGCCCCAGGCCAGTTCCCAGGGAACACCTGGGTAGCCAGAGCTGCCAGGAGGCCTGGACACAATTCCAGGGCCAAGGTGTCCAGCCTCCACAGGAAACCCCAGCCCCCATGATGTCCTCAAGCAAGTCACTTTCCCTCTACGGTGCCTTCTTTAAATGAGGGCCACCTGCAGCTCAGGGTCCAGGCGGCGGGGCCTCCCAGAGTAGACAAACCTGACTCCTACATGCCCTCCCAGCCTCCACCACCTCTACTGCCCTCCCCATCTCCTGGCCAGCAAGGACTCGTCCTGGGCTCTGACAGGCAGGTAAACTGAGGCAAGGCAACAAGGGCTGCCAGACATCCATGAGGCAGGATGAACTAGCCCAGAACCGTGCCCTGTGCCATGGCCCAAGCCAGACCTACTGGCTTAGTCTACAGAGACCCCACTGCGTGGCCTACAATTTGGGGACCCAAAAGGCACCATAGCTTTCCCTTCCTAAGGGCACAGGGCTGGGCACCAGTAAGCCGGCTTCGTGTGGCCCCCTCCAAAGGCCAGCCCGTCCAGCTGCCAGAGTGGGCAGCGTGGCTGGAGAGGAGGATGGGCAGGCGCCATACATTCTGGAGTCTGAGCCCAGGGCCTGGGCCCACGAGCAGAACGTAGGGCAGCAGCACCCCCTAGACCCTTGGCCCACATCGCCTCCTCTAGGACCAGCTCCCCCACCCCACCCCACCCCAACGGGGTAGCTGGGTTGCTCAGGGCAGACCACACTCCCTGCTCCCCCCAGGGGCCTCCACCCCTCCAGAGGCAGCTCGGAGAACCTGTGGCTTGTGCAGAGGTCCCGTCCCGCTCACCCCTCAGGCCCTGCCTGGTGTGCCCCTTCCCCACACAGACCCTCCGAGCCGGCCAAGAACATACTGCCCAGCCAGCTCTGGGGACCTCCACCTGCATCTGCAAGTGCCCACTTCCCTGAGAACCAGGTGGGCCTGAATGTGGTGTGCAGACAGCTGTAGAAGCAGCTGAAGCCCACCATGCCCTCAAGCACCCACACCCAACTCCACCTCCTGGGGTCAGGGGAGACCTGGGGATCTGCGTTTGCAGATGCCCCCTGATGACCTTGAAGCTACAGTCACAAGGCTGCTCATCTCCCGCCTCAGAGGCCATCAGAGACCCTCAATGTGCAAATCTGGCCCGGTCCTGCCCTCTGAGCTCTGTCCTGCCCTCAGGATCTGGGAAATAAAACCTCCTCTCCAGGTGGCTGCCACGGTTTAATGGCAACAGAGTGCAAAAGTGACAACAGTTAAGTCACATGGAGTGACTGCCCCCCTGCGCCCAGAGCCCCAGGGTTTTCTCTCCTCCCGGCCCTGCTGAGGCTCGGCACTGTTAATAAGTTAATGAGTGACAAGGTCGCAAATTGCCCACCCTGTCTGCATGGGAGGGCCCACCTGAATGCACAGAGCTGGGCTGGGGACAGCCCTGGGAGCTGGTGGCCTCCCCACCCCCAGCATGCCTGGCCCCTGGCCCTGGGCACACAGGGGAGGGACGGGGCAGGGAAGGAGCTGGGCCCTGCCCTGGGCCCTTGTCAGCAACTCAGTGCAGGGAGCCGCGGGGCAGGCTGGGCTGTGAGGAGCTTCCAGGAGGAACCAGAAAGCAGGCCTGTGTGTGTGTCCCCTGCTGCCCCCAGCTCTGTCCCTTCTTCCTGGCCCATCCCTTCTGAAGGGACGACATTCACCTCTGCTCTGACCAGCCAGGCTCAGCCAGGGCTCCCCAAGCCATCTCTTCACCTTGAGTCCTCAGCTTCTGCCCAGCCCCTCCACCGATGCAGCCTGGGCCAGGGTCACCTCGACCTACTTCTCAACCCTCACTGCATTCGACCTCAGGGGCTCAGGGTCTTGCTGACCATACCTGCCTGTTCGCCCCTCAGCAACACCTCTGCAGCCCTCCTCAGGACCCATCGGGGTTCCCAGGGCCTCCTTCCCGCTCGGCACTTGCTCCCGTGCTATCCATCTTCTCCACGCCCATGGCTGTGGGACCCTTTACCACGAGCCACGACCCCGCATCTGCAGCGGCTGCAGGAACCTGAACTCCTCGCTGCAAAAGCTCTGTTCATCTCACACCCCCTCCACCAGTCTCAACAGTCAGAGACGCCGAAACTCCCAGCCTCTGTCGGCCCACAGCTGCTGCCCCGGCAGCCACCCTCACCCCTCCCGGCTCTCACATCCACACCTGCTGGTCGGCAAACCTGGAGTCTCGCCTGCGCCCTTTCCCACCCTCCCAGCCTCCCTGCTGCCTCCTCCTGGGGAGCATAGGGGCCTCCTTCATTTCACAGGTGAGGCTCAGATGTCCGGCTCCCGCGCCCTGGTTCCAGCAGGCCTGGGGAAGGAATCCAAGGCTCCAAGGCTCTCCTGTCTGCAGTATTTTAATTACTGGAGGAGGGGCGGGGGTGCGGTAACGAGACTCTAGGGACCAGCAGAGCCAGATGCTGGAGCTCCCAGACGGCCCGGTGACTCAGCAGGGATGGGGGATGTGGGGGAGTGCGTGCTGAGGGCTTGACAGTGTGCTAAATTCTCACCTCCTGCACCTTCCAGAGAGACTGGCTGCAAGGAATGAATGAGTGAATGAATGAAGGAACAAATAGAGGGGACCCTGGCCTCTTTACCGTGGCCTGGGGCCAGGGCTGCCCAAGAACAGGGTCGACAGCACCCCCAATCTCGCGCACACACACATACACACATGGAGGCTATGCCCCTGTGGGTCCTGGGGACACAGGTCCCAGTGGCCGCCCTGCTGTCTCCCTTCTCAGCCCAGCCTGGATCCATGCCAGGACCCCCTCCACACAATTTGCTGGGGAGGCCCCAGAGTCTTAACTAGGCCCTCGAATGCAGTGAGAACAACATGTGGGTGGGGGATGCTGGCCTCCAGAGGGGCCCATGGCACACCACCCACAGCCCTGTGATGGGCAGGGGCAGCACTGTGCAGGCAAAGGCCCCAGGGTGCAGTGGTGAGGGGCTCCCACAGAAGGTGAAAAGATGGCAGGGACTGGAAAGTCAGCAGGGATGGTCATGAGGGCCTGGAATGCCAGGCCAAGGAGGTGGAGAGGTTGGCTAGGGTGGGTGGCCCACTCAGGACCCTCAGCTCCAGACTCATTTGCCCATCTGCTCCTTCATCCAACACCCAGCATGCTTAGCACCACTGAGTACCTGGTGACCCAGCCCTGTGCTCAGACCCCACTGTGGATGGAGGTGGACACAGAACAGAGAGCCATTTAACCATGACCGTGAGGGGCGCTGTGGGGAGGGGCCTGAGCTTCCTGGGTGGGGGGCAGTCAAGGATGGCTGCGCTGGAGAAGTGGGACAGTGGGAGGCACCAGGCGATTGAGGGGTCATTCCAGGCGACAAGAACAGCCTAAGCAAAGGCCCAGAGGGGTGAAGAAGGTCATTGGGTTAGAGGAGGTGAAAGAAGACCTGGCTGGGACACAGGCCGTGAGATGGGCCAGGACCTCCGCAGCCTCCTGAGGGCAGGGTCGCCGAGAGGAACCGAGCACCCTGCATAGCCTGAACGGAGGGGCAGAAGCGCGTGCGTGGAGACGCCTGTAACCAGGGCGTCCTGAAGCTGTGTGTGGACGGCAGGGGATGGAGTGGGGAGATGATAGTGGCCTGGACCATGGTATGGACGGAGGGGCCCCAGCCAGCGATGAGGGCTGTCTGCCTTCCCCTGACTGGGATGGCGACAGTAGCTTGCAGCAGAGGATGTAAGCTCGGTTCCCGACTCTGGTTTGGGCGCCTGGGCTTCTGCAGCAGTCGCTCCACGTCCTGTCACCTCTGCCCAGAAGCTAGTCCAAGCCCCTCCTTGAGACCTACGACAGCGCGGTCCCCGCGGGCAAGTCCAGCACACTCAAGCCTGCCGGCGGCGCCCCCCATAATCCCCAAGCGCCCGGGCCCGGCCCTGCAGGGGTTCCCCAGGCCCCAGGGCAGACCCCCTGAGGCCTCGGTCGTTCCCACAGCGGTCCCGGGGGCCCTCTCCACAGCGCGTCGCTCGGGCCCAGCGGTCGCTAGGCTGCAGGCTGGGGCTCCCAGACAGGCCGAGCGCTGGTGGCGGTGGCGGCGGCGCGGATGGCAGCGGAGCCCGGACGCCAGTGGGCCCAGGCGCGCAGCGCATACGGCGCCAGCGAGGCCCTGCGGCGCGCCGCCGGCCGCCGGCGGGACCTCGGGCAGCAGCCCAACGGGCCGGGAGCCGAAGAAGCCCGTGCCCCGGGCCGCCTGGCCCGCCTGCGGGGCCAACTCCGGGCCGAGGCGGCGGCGCGGGCCGACGCGCCCCCGCTGCTGCGGCTGGTGGAGCGCGCGGGGGCGGCGGCGGCGGGGGCCGGGGCGCGGGCGGACGAGCGCAGCCGCGCCTCGGTGTGCTCGGTGTGCGGGGAGCCGCGCGGCGGGGCCACCTACCCGGCGGGCGTCCTGGAGGTGAGCGAGCGGCGGCTGCAGGAGGGCCTGGCGGCCGTGCGCGCCGAGCTGGGCGCGGGGCTCGCGGCGCTGCGCGCGGAGCTGCGGGAGGAGCTGGACGCCCTGCGCGCGCTGCCGCCGCCGCCCGCCCGCCGCGAGCCCCGCGCCGCCCCCCGCGGCCCGGCCCTGCTGCGGGCGCTCGGCACCGTGAACGCCCTGGCCGCGGTCGCGAGGCCCGCCGCGGCCTCCGCCGCCCCGGACGGTCCCGCCGACGGCGGCGCCAACCGGGCCCCGGCCCGGAAGAACCTGAAGAAGACGCCGGTGCCGCCCGGGGCGCCGCAGGGCGGAGGGGACTGAGCCGGCCGCGCCGAGGGGGCCTGGGGCGAGGTGCTCCTGGAGGCGCCGCCCCCGGCCGGAGGAGCAAGGGGACAGATCCGCCCCCGCGTGGAGCGTGGCTCGGAGAGAGGGGTCCTTGGACGCGCCAGCTGGTGCTCCGGTGTTGGGGTGTAGGCGGCAGGACAGAGCGGGCTGGGGCCGCCGGGATCGCGTCCGCGAGGTGCGGGTGGCTCCGCGCAGCCGGCGATCACCACTGGAGACCGAGCCTGGGGGCTGGGTGGGGGGAAGCCCCTTTGGGCCTTAAAGCCAGGGAAGTGTCTAGCCCAGGGGTATGTCAGCCTCAGTGAGGGCACGGGGCGGGGTAAGCCTAAGCGTCTGCGGCCCGGCGGGACGACTCTGCCTCACGGGAGGAGGTTGCGGGTTGTTTTTTCTTTTAAGGGTCTGGCGCGGAGGCAGGGATTTCACGCACTGGGATAGAATGTGATCCCACCCCAAGCAACAGACGCCTGGGACACGTGGGCTGTGGGGACCTCATCAGCTGACACAGCCTCACTCAGGACAGTGTCACCCGGATGGATACACAGCCACATTCCACGGGACAGCAACGGGACAGCAGCCTGCCTCCCGGCAGCTTCGCTCTATCCGCCGGACTCATCCTCCCACTGGACAGGTTGCCTGGACACGGCTGCCTGCAGTCAGCATCTCTTGGACTCTTAGCTTCGCTTTGGACAGTGATAACAAGGACACTTACCCCTTCACTGGGCCTCTCCACAGGCAGTCACCTGGACACTAGTATCTCTCCAGAAAGTGGTACCCTACACTCAGACTCTGCAGCGTGACTTCCCAGTGTCACTTGGGCACCGTTTCGCCTCGTTTCGCCTTTCATTGGCTGTTCCTGTCACCAGGACCCGCTCAGCCGAGCCTGGAAGCAGCAGCTTCTCCGGCCTGGCCTCGCGGAAAAGTCAGCTGGAGGCATCATTGAACCACAGGCAGTGTCCCAGGGCCCGTCAGCCAGTGGTTTTTAAAATAAAACGTGTAATCTTCTGCTTCAGCAGGTGGCGGTTCTAAGGCCTGCTAGCTTTTCTCCTTCTGTCTTACCAGGGGATTTAGACATACCGTGAAGGTTGGGAGATGGGGTGCCTTCTCCCTCTCAGAGGGGTCCGGGGAGGTCTGGGGTTACGCCTGGCGGTCTGGGGTTACGCCTGGCGGTCTGGGACTGGCTGTGGTGGGGTAGGGGAAGTCAGTCAGGGGAGTCCTGGTTGTATATGGACAGGCCCACCGAGGCCTTGGTGGGTTACAGCAGGAATCCCGCTTCCGTGGGGGAGGCAGTGCGCCCCAGACCCCTCCCGCCGCCAGCCACATGAGGCCAAGCTCACTCCGTGTACCGTTTATTGCAGGAGCAGGGTCGCGTCTGGATCCTAGGGGCCCGGCTGGAGGCACAGGCTGAGCGCCAGGCCCAGCAGAGCCCCGCGCACGCGGGCCAGGCGGGGAGCGGGGGCCGGGGCTGCCCCGCGGACGGAGGCGCCAGGAGAGGCCGAGACCCTGCGCCCCCCGAGAGGCTGCTGCGGGCGGAAGTTCTCCGTGAGCGGCGCGGGCTGCGAGCCTGGGGGCCCGGCCTGGGTCACCGACTGGAACTGGGCCACCTGAGGGTGCGGGGCAGAGCCGGTCAAGAACGGCGGCCGGGTGGCGGGCAGCCCCGCCCAGGGAAGGCGCGGCGGCCCCACCTGCGCGCGCCCGATGGGCACCGCGTCCTCGAAGACCGTCCAGAGCACGGCGGGCTCGCAGCCGGGCGTGGTCAGCGACCCCCAGTAGCGATAGTAGCGCGAGAGGCCGGAGGCGCCGGGCAGCAGCGAGGCCAGCGGGAAGGTGGACGCCAGATCCACGGAGACCCCTGGGGGGAGTGGCGGCGGGGTTGGAACTGGACTCCCTGTGCCCAACGCCCCGGCCCCCAGCACCCCTAGCCCAGGTGGGACCCGGCGCTCCTCACCGCGCGCAGACACGTTTTTCAGGCCCGACACAAGGGCCGAGAAGTTGGCGTTGTCAGAGTCCTGCTCCTGGGGAGGGGCTCCAAGTGAGAGGAGCTCTGAGTGGGGGTCTCCAAAGGGGGAACTCTGAGGGCGTCTGAGAGAGTCTGGGGGAGCCTCTAAGTGGGAGGAGGGTAGACTCCCAGAGCGGGGGATCTGGGAGATCTGCTGGGGGGAGGATCCCCCTACCCCGACCCTGCAGATCAACTACGTCCCACTGGCCCCATCCTCCCACAGAACCCTTTAAACCCTACAGACCCCGGAACCCCCGCTACTCCACCACAAACTCCACAGTCCCACCCTGCCCCCGCTGCAGACCCCAGTGGAGCCCCTCCCTCCCTCACAGTGAGGAGTCACAGGGCCCCTCCCTCACCGCCAAGAACACGGCCAGCACTGCCAGCCCATCAGGGTGAGCTCGAGCCTCCCCCATGCTCTGGTACCGCGTGTTCATGTGGACCACGTGCATCTGGGGAGGCACAGACCATGGGAGGTACCCAGCCGCCCCCACCATGCACCCCCTGGCCTCCATAGGCCACTCCCGCCACCCTACCCCATGCCTGAGCCCACCTCCATGGGGCGGCGCTGCCCGTCCAGGCTGTGCTCTGAGCCTGCTCGCCCAGGGCCCCCCCAGTGGAAGTGTAGCTGCAGTGCACGGTAGGCAGGTAGTGGCAGCCCAGCACCCTGCATCTCCAGGCGGCTCTGCGGGCCAGTGTCCACGTGGAGCAGCACTGAGGGCGAGGAAGCACATGACACCCTTCCCTTCCCCCCACCTACCCGCCTTTGTGCCATTAGGGCACAGGGTTCAAGCAAAGGTCCCCCCGGGACAGTCTGCTCCCTGGCTGGGCCTCCATAGAACTAGGACACAGTCCAGGCCCTCTGCTGGTCAGTGGGGAGGGGCTCCACAGACTGCAGTGGAAACCCCCACCCTGCATGGCAGGGAGAGGGTGGCCCTCCTGGGGCAGGAGTCCTGACCCAAGGCAGCTAAGTGTGATTGTAGGGGCTTGTGACTACTCCCGGGCACCCTGGTGCTGTGGGGAGTTCTGACTTGTAGGTATGTCCTGACTCCTGGTCCTCAGGGGCAATGGCCGATTCCTATTGGTAGGGAGCTTCCTGACCCATGTAAGGGAGGTCTTTGACCCCTGTTTAGTGTCTCCTCTCTTTTGGAGGGGTCCTGATCCCCGTGTGTGTAAGGGAGTTCCCGCTCAATGCAAGGGGTTCCTGCCCCTGTCTTTGGGAGGTCCTGAGCCCAGGGTGCTGACCTGTATGGCCATCATTCTCCAGAGTCCATGGGCCCGGAGGTGCTGAGTCGTAGCCATGAAAGATGAAAGGTCTGAGGGTGAGGTCCCGCCGGACCAGGTGAAGGTCAATGTTGATGGGAGACTGGGCTGGACCCCCACAGGCAGGGGCTATCTCCTTCCAGTGGGTGGGGCCTGAGGGAACAAGGCCTGGGGTCTGTAGGTGGGTGGTCAGGGAGGCAACTTGGGGGTGCACAGAGGAAGGTGGCCTCTCCCTCCCTCCCACACATACCCAGAGACTAGCCAGCTTCTCCCTCCACCCCCACGGACAGGTCACAAGTGGCACGTCCCCCCACCCTGGCCAAGCCACCGGTTTGCAACACTCTCACCCAGGCAGGCACCACCTGACCTAGGCCACACTTGACAGTCACCTATAGGTGACTGCCCCACAGGAACGAGGATGGAAGGGTCTCCTGGCACACGGCCACACATTCACAGTGGGGACTTCCACCACCTGCACACACATGGGCTGACCACACTGACAGGCTTACAGGCCCCGCCTGATAGGAGCAGCTTTGCACACACAGCAGGACTGGAGATCACAGCAGCCATGGACCCGGACACACATGCAGAGGGACAGTCACATGCACACTGCCTTGTGCTACTGTGGCCCAGGACTATCAAGAGAAACCTGCAGAGACCACAGAAGAGCCTCGTGCAGACCACCTTTTGACCACATTTGCACCAGACTGTCTAGTGGCCACAGGACACAGACCAATTGCACACAGCCTCACATGACACTCTGTCCTCACCACACTTTGGGTCCTGGGAGTCATAGCACCAGGCTCCTGTGGAGAGAGGGAAGGGATTGAGCTGAGGAGCCATTTGGGCCCTCTCCCAGCTCCATCCCATTCAGGGTTCAAGAATAGGAGGGGACAGCTTAGGCCAGGGGAAGCCAGTGCAGACCCTGCTCTCCTGTTGCCCCAACTCCAGTAACTCCTTCCTAAAAGAACCCCCCACCCCCACCCCAGTAGCAGGGCCTCAGGCGGAGAAGGGTGGGGAGGTGCGGTAGACTCAAGATGGGCAGAGTCCCGGTGCTCACCCTCGGAGTCCGCATCCACAACCAGCAGTAATGCGAGGAAGGAGAGCTTGAGGGCAAGGAAGGTGAGTGCAGAGCCCCGAGACAACATGCTGCAGCAGCTGCAACTCCAGAGGACTGGAAAGTGCTGGAGGACGGCAGGACGAGGCAGCTGTATATTTATTAGTGGGGTGGGCTAGGGGCGTGGCTAAGTCCTGTTGGCTCACAGGTCAGCCACTGCAGAGGACATATGGGGGGGGGGGGGAGCACCCAGACAGGGCCAGCACAGGGAAGAGAGAGCTCCGAGCTCACCAGGCACATGCTGTGACCCCAGGGCCGCAGCTGCATGCCAGCAACAATCGTTGGCATTTACGGCTGCTAAACGTTCTACACGGGTCCCCCTAATTAATCCTGGGGGGTGGGGTCTATTATGCTCACTTAAAGATGAAGAAATGGAGGATGGGAACCAGGAGTGACATGCAAAGGCCACCAGCAAGGACGGAAGTTCAAGGGGGAGACCACCTTGGATCTCAGTGCCCTTGACTTGTGGGGCCGGGTTTAAGGAGGGCATGGGAGGGCACCTCTCCTCTCCTCTGGGACCCCCCCCCCCAAAAACTACAGCCTTGCTTTTACTGGGGCTCTCCTGCAGACCTGGGATGAGATGGAGCCCTGCTCCAGGCCTGCCCTTCTTTGGGGGACCACCTCACCAGTGGGTCTCCAGGAAGCTGCATCCCACCCCCATTGCCCTGCCTGGCTCAGGCTGGGACTCCGCTTCCGCAGCAGCTCCGGAGGCCCTGAGGGCTCTGGCGTCCAGCAGACCCCATGCTGTGGCCCGAGCCTCAGTTTGCTCTCCTGGAAAGTGGGGATCTGTTATCTCCACCTCTTGGTGTGGCCAGGAGAAAACACGCCGCCGTCCAGAAAGAGCTCAGCAGCCGGGTGCTGGTGTGCCGGCGACCGTAAGCACAACTGGGCCTGCGGGTTGAGGGTGCCAGAGGTAGGGAGAACACCTCTGCACCTGGCGCCTTTTCCCAATCCCGAGGCCTGGGCTCCTCCCACTTGGGGGAAGGGAGGCGGCCCCTCCCTGGCAGCAGGGGACGGGACGCTGTCGGCGGTGCTGATGGCGACCAGGGGGCTCAGGACCACCCTCAGCCATGCAGATGTGTTCAGGAATGAGGGGCTGCCTCCTCAAAATTCCTATCCTGGCTGAGAAACTCCCTGGTTCCTTTTCTAACCCCGACCCCTCACCCATCTGACTGCTGCACTCCCCCAGCTGGGCTGACAGCCAGGATGGTGGGTTAGGAAGGCAAGCACGAGGATCTGCCCAAGGTTGAGTCCCCTGGGTGCCCTCTTGTGCCCAAATCACAAATTGGGAAATTATTGGAAGGACCACTGCTGGAGAACTGAAAGGACAGGGGGGTCTCAGAGCCCTGTGCCTGCCCTTGGCTTCCACAGATGACCCACCTCCTCCATCCACCCATCTCTGCACCTGTGCCTCGGTGGCAACTTGGCGGGAGCCTCCCACCCCAGCTTGGGTCACACCAAGGACTGACCACGCTTCCTCCAGAACATAAATTTATTTGGCATTTGGATGAAATGGTTCTCACAGCATCTTAAGAAAAGGATTAGTGCCAACCCAACCAAAAATAAACCCAAACTAAAAACCCTTAGTGAAAGGAAAACATAAAGAATAGGCATTGAGACAATGTACAGTATTGACTCCCACCTCCACCAGGCAGGTCAGGTCCTGAGGGAGGGGTGCCCTCCCAAGAGCCTGTCCTGTCCCTCCAGGGGCCCAGTGTGCATGGGGCAGGGGTGCCCTTCTCCCACAGAAGCACAAGAGTCTCAGCCAGGGCTGGCCTCAGGATTCTTCACCAGGCCATGGAGCACAACCAGATCTTACAAAGGGCAGCGACTGGACAGAGCAGACCCCAGCTCTCCTCCTGCTCCCCACACAACCGCCCTCCAGCAGAGCTGAACTCCCGGGGCACCAACTCCTGGAGATGCAGCAGGCAGCAGGCAGGTCTGGAGCAGCACTGCACACAGGCCTTCTGCTCAGCCTAAGGACGCCAGTAGGCTGAGCAACGTTGGACAGAACCCTGGCCAGTCCAGAACAGGCCCACCCTCTACAGCCCTCATGGTCTGCTTCAGGCCACCCCTTCCTCCTGCATGCCTGACTGGCCCCAGCAGTCCTTCAGTCCCCAAAAGAAGTTCCCCAGTCCCACACATCTCATGCCAGCTGCCCTGTCCTGTACACATAGTGTTGAGGCCTGGGCCAGACACGGGGGGGCTGGGAGGGACCCTGAGCTGTTGGGGCCAGGCCCCAGTGGAGCTCCATTAGGGTAATCAGTCCAAAGCAGGCACGCTCAGGACTCTCACTTGGCACCCACAAGGCCTGTGCCCAGTACACACTCGAGGCATGACACACTTCCTGCTTTGTCTTCAGCAGCCAGCGTGGGCACATGTGCCCAGGACGCCATTCTCAATGAAGGACCAGCCCTTTAGCAAGGGGCGTGAGGCCTGCCTCCAGCACTCGACTCCTGCAGGCCAAGCCCAAGGACAGGCAGTTCAATGACAAAACTCACACCTCTGGCCAGCTCTAGGGACAAAAGTCAGGTCTGTGGGGCAACTCAAGAATCTCATTCCATACTGGAAGAACAAAGCAGGTTTCCAAGCAGAGAGTGCGAGAACATGCCTAGAACTGGGCAGTGCCACCGAGGTGTGTCACCACAGCACCACAGAAGCACCCACTTCAAGTCAATGCTCCCCTCGCTGCACGTTGGTCTGCAAGGGGGCTCAGGAACAGGGCTCCAGGTTCTGAGATAAGGGGCAGAGACGAAGATCTGGTCACGCCTCAGTGCCACCCAAGAGGCCATGGCCAGCCTGGGAAAGTGGGGCCCCATGTTCGAATTCCTGTTTACCGCCACCACTTGGACACACACAGACACACATAGACATAGACACACACACACACACAAAGGAAGAGATCCAAACATTCAACATAGAAAAGATATGGATGTGCTAAAAATCGCACAGAACCCGCTTAATCTCCAAACCTCAGAAATGGTAAAAGCCCCGTGTCAGGAGACAAGACCACTGCCCAGGAACAGGCATCAGGGTCCCTCGGTCAAAAGGCCCCTGGGCAGAGCACCCAGCACCCCGCGCTGCTGAGGACGGGAAGGTGGCATGCGGTCACAGGGCACTTGGTTCCAGTGGTGGCGGTGGTGTGCAAGAAGTGGACTTTCAGGAGATGGACACGGCCCAGAACCTACTTTCAGCCACCCCTCCCCCTAAGGAAACAACCTTTTATGGCACAAATAAGGTGGAATGGTGGCAGGCCAGCCCCAGGGGCAAACTCAACAGGAGGGGCTCCAGGGCTCCAGAGGGTAGCAGACAGGAGCCAGCTTTGCTCCCAAGCCCCAGCAGAGGATCCAGGGCCAGGACACTCATGCATGGCCAAGGGCCTTGGTCCAGCTCCAGAGCCACCTCCTGGGGGAGCCATGCACAGTAATGCTGGGGAGAAAACTGAAGGGGCCGGGCCAGGGCCTCCTGGCACAGAACTGGGCTTTGCAGAGCCACCTGGAAAGACAGAGTGGAGAGTTCAAACTCCTTCAGGCTCCCTTTCCCAGGGCCTCGGGCAACAGAGACCCAGGCCAGGCCCCAGCCTGGGGCAGGGTCACCCTCAATGTTCACAGCTGGACTCGTGGAAAGCCACCCCCAGAGCAGCCACTGGAGCAACCTCCAAGGCCATCTGCCCTGCAGCAGACCAGTCCACCGCCCAGACGATACTGACAGTCCACAAATACCCTGGCGCCCAGAAGTGCCCTCCAGAGCAGTGGCCAGAGAGGTGCACTGTGGCCGTCCTGGGTGGGCAGCAGGCTCCTCTGGATGGCATGCTGCAGCAAGCCAGCCCACCAAAGCTGGGAAGGCTGGGTGTGGCTAGGCCCCCGCCCAGGCCCACACCACCTTCTTTGTTCCCTACTTCTCAAACATATAGTTTGAACAAACTTTGTCATTCTTCTGCCGCTTAAAAAGGACAGTGACCCAAAGCTATGCATGTCTTTGAAGCCCTGAAGGAGACTGGGTGCAGGTGCTCGCTCCCTCAGGAGGTGGCGTGGTCTCCATGTGCACCCGCATGCTGTGAGTGAGTGTGTGCTGCAGTTGGGTCCAGGCTCACTCAGAGGCCCCTCAAGTCTCCACGGGGATCGGTGTTTTCTTCACAGCAAATGGATGCTCCCCGCCCGTCGGGGCTGAGGGCCGGGCCGTCCTCTACACCACGGTATTGAGGGAACTGCGGCTGTGGTGGCCACCCCCTGGCAGTGCCTCTGTGGCCGAGGTGCTCCCACTCTGCGTGGGGTCAGGGGGCACAAGTAGGGCGCTGCTGCTGTCGGCTGAGTCTTCCAGGTCTGCCAGAGGGGCCCCTGTGGCGGGCAGAGGCTGTTCCAGGCACCGTGATGAGGCACCTTCACCGCCACCATCCCCTGGGGTTGGTGGGCCAGCCTCTGCTGGCTCAAAGGCATCGTCGTCTGCAGGAGGAGACAGAGGGTGTCAGAAGGGCAGTGGGCCTGGAATAGGGAAAAAGGGTTGGCTGGACAGAACCAGGGGACAGTTCTCTTGCCTGAATGTTCCCCCTCCTGCTGTAGGGGGTGGGGGAGATACCCACCCTGACCAGGCCATGCTGGGCTTGCCCCTTACCATCCCACTGTGGGGGGCTGCCATGGTACATGGTACAGGGGGGCAGCAGTGAGCAAACCACAGTGTGTATTGAGGGAAACATGCTTTGATAGAGTCACCAGAACAAAGGGAGGGAAGGGGAGAAACCCTCTCAGATTCAGTGGGGGTCAAAGCAGGACTCAAGGGGCATTAGGGAGTTACTGGGCTGGGGGCGGACAGGTCAACAGAGTGTGCGCAGCCTCCAGGCCAGGAGCTGAGGCTGGAATACGGGGATGAGAGGGTGGGACAGAGGGCCAGAGTAGGCAGCCCCGCAAAAACAGGGGGCCTGCAGAAAGCTCTGGTTTGAGGGAGGCCTGTGGCAGCCCACTCCCTTCAGGCTGCCTGCTCCCTATTACCTACCACAGGCTCTCTCTGAAAGCTCGGGGCACAAGGGCCCAGGACGTGCACCCCCTGGCCACTCCCCATGGTCCCAGCCATCCTGCTGCCCTGCCCTGCAAAGCATCTCCTCCCCTGCAGCCTGGTCATGGAGGCATGTGGGACCTGTGGTCCCCTAGCTGCATCCCTGGCAGGAAGCTCATTCTACCCTGGTGCCCTGACCACAGACTATGACAACCTGTGCCCCAAGGGCAGGGTCAAATCCAAGTCTTTCCCACCCTCAAAGACCACAGAGGAGCCATTTGAGTTGAACACACATGACCAAGAGGACGGGAGTGCTGCTCTTGCGATGCCCATTCTGCTGAGGGTGTGGGCACGAAAGGGGCCAGCCATTCTGGGGCGGGCACTGCCCTCCATCATACAGCAGGGGTGCATGAGTGTGTGCACGTGCATGTGTGTTAGAGGGTGTAGCACACAGGGAAACAGGATAGGACACCTGCAATGCACACCAGGCACAGGGACAGCCAGGCAAAGGGCGAGGCACCTGGCACTCCTCTTGTGCTACACAGCCCTCTGAGGATCTTCTGCAGTACCAGAGGGACAAGACTTGAGTCATCAGCCCAACATCACAGAACCAACACTTTCTTTCCACTTCAGAGCTGCCCCCCAACATGAGAGAATGTCATGATGGCGACGACTCAGCTCACCACACGGGCACATGTGTCTTTACAGCCCAGTGGTGTGCTCTGGAAGGACCTCGCCCCTGCAGCTCTGGCCAGGAGGCTCTGGGCCAGCCCCGTACCCACGACCGCCAGTGCCTGGTTCCCCAGCTCTGCACAGAGCCCAGCTGAGGGTGCCCCAAAGGCTGCTGGCTCACAGGCACAGCACAGGTGCTCACAGGAGAAAGGCAATGGGCAGGGTGACCACCACCACTGCTCATCTGCACCTGCAGCCCTGGAAAGAGGCCGCTCATCAACAGTGGTTCCACCATAAAGGGGAAACCAGAGAGAGAGGAGAATGCCGGAAAGGAGCAGGGCTTCACAGTCCTCTCGACTGGGGAGGACGCTGAGCCTCCGGTCCCACATGCTGGATGGCTGTTGACAGGCTACTCCCTCTCCCTGGGTGGGTGGGGAAGGGAGCACCTGCAGGGTCGTAGAACACGCTGTCGGGGTTGATGGAGGCCTCATAGGGTGGCGGTGGGTCATCTGGCTGGTCGATGTCGGGGTACTTGTATGCGGTGTAGGGAGGTGGAGGGTCATGGAAGTGGAAAGTCCCCCCTTCTCCATCGTCAGAAAGGTGTAGCGGTGTGAGGCCTGTGCCAAATCCATCCGGGCCATAATCAAAGCCGGGGATCCTCCGGCCGAGGTTGAAGTGGTGCACTGGGCAATAAAAGTGGAAACAAGCAAGAGAGCCATGTCACTCAGAGGTGCGGTGCTCGGCTCCTGAGCCACCCACCCCTCCTGAGGCTGATCTGCCACCCCAGGCCCAGGGTGCCAGACATCCTGACTGTCATGTTCCTATGCCCAGCTGCCCCTAGGCACAATCACCTGAGAAGCCCGACTTGCCCTGAATCTCCTGCCCAGTCCCCCTCCTTCAGTGCCTGCCTGCCCTTCACCCACATGCAGCCTGTGTTAAGGTCTGCCTCTTCTGCTGTCCGGTCTCAGCTCTGCCCACTGCGCCCCAGCCCTCACCACACCCCTCGAGCTCTAACATGTTTCTGGGTGTCTAGCCCATGATGGCCTCAGAGTTCTGCTCACCCTGCAGCTCAGTAAGAAGTGAGGAGAGTCTCGGAAAAACGTTGCTGGACCACAGTGACATGGGGCCCTCACACCTGACCTGGCAGCCCCAGGAGGCACTGGGGCCCCTAACCACAGCCAGCACAGTCCTGTGGCATTCCTGCCACCTCAATTCTGAACCATTCCCAGCCTGTGTGCACCTGTTCTGCCCCTCCCCACACGGGACCAGGGAGCCCCAGCTTGCTCACTGAGACCAGGGGTGATTTCAGCAGCTCTCTCGGGGGGTGGGATGCTACAGAGAACTTGGGCTGAGGAGGGTGAGCCATACTCTCTACACTGCCTAATGGCCATGGGCATCTGCCACTCCTTCTCTGGCAGGTCACCTCCTGGCAGGTGGCCCACACTCATGGCCTAGGCTTTTGGAAAAGGTATCATCATCATCTGAATACACAGTGGCTGCCCTTCGCTGGGAAGAGCAGCTGGCACTGTGGCTGCACTCCCCCCTCCACATGTCCACGGTCTCTGATCTTGGGTCCCGGGGACAGCACTTCCAGTTCCCCAGACCAGCAGCAGGTGAGAAGGTGGGGCAAGGACACCCTGGGGCACCTTCCGTCAATGTCCTCTCCTTCCTCCCTGCCCTATTCCTGCTTCCTATGCCTCCTGCAAGGGGACATAGCCCAAGGCAAGGCCTCCACGGTGGCATCATAGGCAGGGGCTGGAGCACTCACGATTTGCTCCGATGAGGGACTCGATGCGTTCCCGGCGCCTCTGGCGCAGCCGGTGGACCATGAAAAGCAGCAGGGACAGGATGAGGAAGGAGGAGATGCAGCTAACTATCAGACGCATCCCACTGGCCATGGAGTCGAACAAGCTGTTGCCGTCTGTTAGGAGCAAAGGAAGGAAACTTGCCACTCCTAGAAAAGGAGGTCCCGAGCCCCAGGGGTTCAGCACTACAAGGCAGCCACAGCCTCCACCACTAGGCCAACTATGTGGATGAGGCACACTCGCTTCCCAATTCCCTGCACTGGGCAGGACTGGGACAGATGGCAGAAACAAACAGCTCAAAATCAGGAACACTGAACATCATAGGAGGGAAGCAAATTGTGGGCCAGTAAAAATGTTTCCATACAACAGGCCTGTCAGGTGCCCTCCTGGTGTCATGGGGGCCCGGTCCCCAGACAGGCCACCTGGCCTCCCCCTGGCTGATTTGTGTTGGGTGGCTGGGTGCCTTCCTTCAGGAGCTGCAGGCCTCGGACGTCTGCTGTGTGCAAATGCCCACAACTATCGGTGAGCAAGGAAGACGTTGTCCCCCACGATCAGCATTTCTAAGGAAGCAAGCAAGAACGGCTCTGCATGCCAAGGGAGCGAGCAGCGACCCTCTGTAGAGGCCGCACACCCTTCTTCTGGTGCCGAGCACGCTCCTTCCTGCTCGACAGGCTGATCTGAGTGTCAGGAAGACATGCCAAGGACGAAATGTCAACGTCCCTGTCCTCGCTGAACTTACATGTGTGTGAGAGACGGACAAGACCACCATATGTGAGTCTAAATTGCGAGAAGTACCAGAACACAAGGGGGCACGACAAAGGGATCAAAAGCAAAGGAGACATGTGTCCTGTGGGGCGGCCACGGGGAGGGCTGAGGGCAGGGGAAACGGCGGACAGTGGGCCGGGGCTGTGTCTCCGAGTTTGATTCTCACAGGACGCACTGGGAAGCACCTGGGCATTTGGAGTGGGGAGGGACGCCTCCTGCGTGGGCCTGGGTCAGGCAGCGCTGCGTGCAGGAAGCACTGCAGGGGAGAAGCGGGGGAGTGTCAGAGAGCCAGTGTGGGGGCACCTGCAGCATCCAGGCGAGGGAGTGACAGTGGCCTGCGTGGGGTGGTGACAGGGAGAAGTGACAGCACGAGGTCCATTTTGGACTTGGATTTACAGGCTTCACTAATGGACTGGGGAGGGGTTGGTTAAGACCTGCTGGGCTGCTGCGTAGACCGCTGGGGAAGGACTGTCAGCCCAGGTCTCATGCATAAATGAGACCCCACTGCAGCTGTGAAAGAGTCCCGTTACCTCAACCCTTAAACCTCAGTAGAGACTGCACACAACCCTGCACTGACACCAAACCTGGGCACACACGTGAAGACGAGCACTTAGAAACACGCGTGCTGACCTGTGCCACATGGCACACAGCACCTGGCCCCACAGGCACCCACGAAGATGCCACAGCCCGGCAACACCTCTGCTGGCGAGTGTGGGGGACGGGGCCACAGAGTCGCCTGCTCCGCTGATCCACGGGGGCATGTGCCTCCCTCCATCTTCCCCAGAGGGCCCATGTCCACCTTGTCCTCCCACCATCCCTATTGCTGGGGTGTGAGCCCCGGAAGCCACAACAGGAGCTTGAGGGGAGGTGCTGAACAGGATCATGTGTCCGGCCATGGCACCTAGTACTTCCCTGGTATCTCACCACAACCCTACAAGGGAGGAATTGAGGCTTAGCAGGCCGTGTGACTGGCCTGAGTTCAGACATAGGGGGCTCCAGCCTTCACGGGGTGCTCCCAGAGTGCTTGACCACTCCCCTGTACCCAGCAGTGCTCGCATGTGGAGGCTGGCATCACCCCATCAGGGGAAGAGAGTGAGGACAGTCTGCACTGGACTCGAGTCCCTGTTTACAGGCCCCGCCCTTCCCTCGGGTCCCTGTCAGTGGCTGCTCTAATTCTTGACCTCCCCACCCCTACTTCCTACCAACCCTCTCTGTTGGTGGGGAGCCCAGGTGTATCAGAGTGTGTGCTCCACTGTGGCACTCATGATCTTGCAGGAGGAGGAGGGACACACATGGAGCAAGTCCTTACACGGTGCCTGAGGTGCCACTGACCTGCTGGCCCACTCCTCTCTACCCGGGGCCATAGTCCCTGTCAGAGCAAGGCTGGGCAGGTCACAGCCACGTCCCTGCTGTTGGCCAGCTCTATGGTGGAGGCCTAGAGTCCTGCAGCAGCTCCAAGAGAGGGCTGGAGTCCGGCCTGAACCCGGACATGTTGAGGCAGAAGCAGTGGGGTTTCAGGGTTCAAGCAGCAGCTCCCAGCTGGGTGGTGGCCTCATCCTCCAACACTTCTAAGTCATAGGCGACATGTCCCTTCTGCCTAAGCTCACTGGGGGCTGCAGCTAGAGGGCACAGCTCTGTTATGGGCCCCTATGCACCGCCCTCACCCCCTACAGAACCCGGCACCGTGATGTACACTAGGGGATCTCACCAGGGAGACTGTGCACCCCGCAAGGGACATTTGGCAATGTCTGGAGACACTTTTAGTTGTCATCAATCGCTTGGGGGGTAGAGGTGCTACTGGCATCTAGTGGGTAGTGGTCAGGGAAGTACTCAATATCCTGTTGTGCACAAGACAGCCCCACAACACAGTGCCTGGCCCCAAATTTCAACAGTGCCAAGGTGGGGACACCCTGCTCTGCCCCGCCCTGGAACACACTGGGGCTTCTTGGTGCTTGCCATGGAGCGCTGAGGGTGGGACAGAGATGATGGCCATGGGACGAGGTGTGAAGGAAGAGAACCTGTACTGGCCTACGACATGATGGACATTTCCACGTGCTTTCACCTAGATGAGATGGGCCACTCACACCAGGTCACAGAATAATGGAACCAGGAAGTGGTCCTCCACCGACCCAGGGTAGAGGCAGGGAGGATTCAGTGGGGAGGAGTCACCTGTAGTCCTTGGAAGCAGGAGGACTCTGCATGGGCGGAAGGACAAAGGGCTGTCAACTCCCACCTCTGCAACAGCCATGCCGGCAGGTCCTGAATCACCAGCCCCAGGAGACACTTCACAGCCAACATGGGTTCCACACGAGAGAGGCCAGGCTCCCAGGACCCCCTGCTGCCCCTACTGGCCCAGCCTACTCCACACCAATGCAGATGGCCAGAGCTCACTCTTGCCCTCGTCCCACAGGGCCAAAAAGCTTCCTCAAACGTGGCAATTACTGCCGACAGCATTTGGGAAGTGAACATGCAGAAAGGATACACCCTCTCACCAATTAGCTGCTTCTTTGATGCCTCTGATTCTTTTCCAACCTCAAGAGAACACTTCGTCCCTTCCGTGGGAGGAAGCCCATGAACTCAGGGGGCTGCTGACATGTCTGTTAACTGACGGCCAGCTCAGAGATCCTGGGGGAGGGCACCTAAAGCAGCAACTCCTCTACAATGACTAACTCTTAATCAGTTCTAAAATAAACCCAACGACATGGTCAAGGTCCCTGACTGTCCCTCCACAGTAGTTACCAGGAAGACACATCTCCTAGAACCAAGTCACCTGCAGTCAGACCTTATAAAGAAGAGAGCACTGTCCCAGGAGCCAGAGATCAGCCCAGGGGCCCCAGGGGGACCCACATCATGGCTGGTCCCTCCATGCGGCTCTGGACTATACCAGACAGGGCAAGGTTCTATCTCCCAGGCTGCTGGCTCCTAGTTATAGACAGATGACACGTCCTGCTGGGGTAGATGCTGTTGGAACTGAAGGTGCCCTGAAGTCTGCTGCCTGAGCTTCCCCAGATCCTCTCTAGGTGGCTGCCCAGCCTGTGCATGAAGAGCTCCAGTGACGAGGAGCTCACCATCTCACTGAGCTTGGTTACATGGAAACAGTTTACAAATCTCCGTCAGAGACAGCAGGTGGAGCAGCAGCTCACCAGGAACTGGGGGCTGATGCCCTGTACCCCAACATGGGCTCTGCTACTGGCTGCTGCACGGCTGGCGCCTCACCTCACCACTTGGAGCCTCTTGAACCCAGGCTGCCCCCAGGGCACCAGTGCAGGATGGGAGTGGGGAGCACTGGGAGAGATGCAGTCGCTCCACATCTCAGCTGGCCCTTGGTTGTCAGTTGTGCTATTTTAGCCTTTCCATTAGGTGTGGTACCCCAAGTGGATTCCATCTGTTTTCCTTACAATCACTGTTGAACATCTTTTCAGGTTTTTGGCTGCCATTATGTATCTTCTTTGGTAAAGTGTCATTTTAAATCTTTTGCCCATTTTTTAATAGGGTGATTTGTTTCTTATCATTGAGTTTTTAGAATTCTTTATATACTCTGAATACAAGACCTTTGTCTGATTTGTGTTTTGCAAATATTTTTCTCTGTGTTGTGGCTTATCTTTTCATTTGCTTAAGTGTCTTTCAAAGGGCAGAAATTTTCAATTTTGATGAAGTCTAATTTAATTTTTCTTTTGTGGATCATGCCTTTGACATCATATCTAAAAATGCTGCCTATCCCAAGGTCATAAAAATTTTTCTCCTGTGTTTTCATTCTTCTTTGAAAAGACTTTCTTTTTTAGAGTATATGTTTTCTTCTAGAAGTTTTATAATTTAAGGTTTTATAGTTAGTTCTATGACCATTTTTAGCTAATTTTTATATAAAGTAGGACGTGTAGTGTAAGGTTCATATTTTTTTTGCATGTGGATGTTCAGTTGTTCCAGCACCATTTGTTGAAGACTATCATTTCTCCACTGAACTGCCTTTGTCAAATATCTGTTGACCATATAAGTGTGGGACTATTTCTCGACTCTGTTCTCTTCCACTGATGAATGTGTCTATTCTTTTGCTAATACCACACTCTTTTGATTACTGTGACTGTATAGTAAGTTTTAAATCAGGTACCATGAATCCTCCAACTCTATTCTTTTTAAAAACTATTCTTTTTGGCTATTCTAATTCCTCTGCCTTTCCACAGAAATTTTAGAATCAGCTTGTCAACGTCTAGAAAAAAGTCTGCTGGAATTTTGGTTGGGACTGCTTTGAATCTACAGACAATCTGGGGAGAATTAACCTTGCAACGATATTGAGTCTTCTGATCCATGAACATGGTATATCTCGCCTTTATTTACGCCTTTGATTTCTTTTATCAGTGTTTTATGTTTTGTAGCATACAGATGACGCACATTTTATAAGATTTATACCTAAGTATTTCATGTTTTTTGGTGCTAGAGTAAGTGATACTTTTCTTAAAATTTTCAATTTCCAGCTGTTTACAGATAATATATATAAATACAATAGATTTTACTGAACAGGGAAGCTGACTTGTGACCCACCGTCAGTCTCACCTGGGTCCAGGCACATGAACTTGCAGCATTCCTTGGGGTCTTTGCGGTACTGCTGGCAGCCCTGGGGCCGTTCGCAAAGGGCAGCCACACACATCTCAGGCTCCCCTCCATGGCAGGTGCAGCTCAGGCATGGATCATCCCCTTTAGGAGTGAAGTAGAACCCTTCATCTACCACGTTATCCTTGATGTCAACACACGTCTGACCTGCAATAGGCACATACATATGCGTTACCAGTGGAAGCCCTGACTCTCCCCACCTGGGCCTGGGACAGGAGTTGGTAAGATTGTGCCTGAGAGCCCTCCCAGTAGTGGAATGCTGTGCATTTGCCCCACGGCCACAGGTAGCAGCTGTCCAAGAGAGGTCACTACAACATACTGTTAGGAAAAAGCACACCTGGCTAGGGCAAACCTAGCCATGAGCCCAGATTGCTAGGACACAGGAAAGTGCCCGATTCCAGTGGAAAGTCCTTGGGAAAGTGTTTGCTTTGAAGTTGCCTAAGCAGTTTACTTATGAGAGTCCCTCAATTTTAAGATGCAGCTGCCATGCATCTTAACCATTTTAAAATCAGAATGTGTCTTGAATGAGGCTCTCAAGAAGCTGCTGGTTCCTGGGAAGACGATCCACTGGACCTCAGACACTCACCATAACCTCTGCGCAGAGCTGACCTGGGACTAGAGGAAGAGGAGTGACCATGGCCAGAGACAGGAGGGAGCTGAAAACTCAAAGTCTTAAGCTGGTAGTCAGACATGACAGATGCTGGGGGGAAGGGATGAGGTATGAGGCAGGGGCAGGTCTTCAAAGGGATACAGGCTCAGTGAAAGGCAAATGGGCATGAGAAGCAAGTTTTTTCCAGTCTCTAAATGCAATAGGGATGTCTTCTGAACAGAAGTTCCATAGCCACGGGTCTGTGTGTCACTTAAATCTGGAGTCAAATCTATGTAACTCATGTGGTCAGGAACTTGCAGGGCACGAAACTCACATAAAATTATTCTTTGCTAGAATGGAGAGAAGAAAGAATGAAGAAAAATTAGTACAGCCCTCAGAGAAATGCAGGGCACCATTAAGGGCACCAACATACACGAAATGTGAGCACCAAAAGGAGGAGAGAGAAAGAAAGGAGCAGAAAAAAATATCTGAAGAAATAATGGCTGAAAACTTCCCAAATTCACTGAAAAACAAAGACCTACACATCTAGGAAGCTCAATAAACTCGAAGTAGGATAAACTCAAAGGGACCCACAAACAGACACATCAGAGTAAAAACACTGAAAGTGAAAGTCAAAGACAAAGTGAAAACCTTAAAAATAGCAAGAAAAAATGACACTACTTATAAAGGAAGCCCAGTAAGACTAACAGCTGACTTCTCAGCAGAAATAACAGAGGCCAGAAGGCAGTGGGATAACATATTCAAAGTGCTCAAAAAAACCCCTCATCAACCAAGAATCCTACATCCAGCAAAATCACCTTTCAAAAAATGAGAGCAAATAAAGACTTTCCCAGATAAACAAAAACGGAGAGAATTTGTTGCTTTCAGACTTGCCTTACAAGGAATACCAAAAGAAATTCTTAAGGTTAAAATCAACTGACTCACCGATAGTAATTTGAATCCATACGCATACACAAAAAGCACCATAAAAGGTAATTATTGTAAAAGTATAAACATGTATTTTTTTCTCCTTTAGTCTCTTAACTGATTTAAAAAGCAATCGTATAAAGTAATATGTAAATAATGTTAACGTTGGGCCTCTGGATATACCATGTGTGTGACATGTTTCCCACTAACAGCATGAAGGAGGTTATGTGGAGCACAGCTCTATTGGGTTAAGGAAACAACTGCAGACAGTAAAGGGATAATTACAACAATATATCACTGAGTTTGTAACACTAAGAGATCTAATGTGTCATGATTTGGATACGACATGCTGTACACGGAATAGACAGTGGTAGTGGTTGCACATATCCATGAATATACTAAAACCACTGAATTGTAAGGTATGTAAATTATATCTCAATAAAGCTATTAAAAAAGAGATAATGGCAGAGATTTTCCTATAATTGATCCAACACATAAATCCTCAGGTGCCCTAAAAGGACAAATAAAAATAAATCAATAGCTAGACAGTGTGATGAACAAAGTGTTATGAACAAAGGAAACTCTCAAAAGCAAAAGAGAGATGAAGACTGCCTACTGTTCTGTGTTCTTTTAGGTGATGGTCAGTCAGGCGTGGCCACAAGATGCAGCACAGGAGAGGCTCAGGAAAACCATTTCTTTCATTCACAGAGACAGTCCCCACACGCCGAAGGAGGCACACGGGAAGAGCACCGAGGGAGAGGCTCAACCAAGCGGGCGGGGAGCTGAGAGGATGCAAGGACCCGCAACAAGCGCCCTTACTAGGGGTTGGGGGAGGACACAAGCAAAGGCATGAGGGGATTTCACAGGAGCGTTGGAAGGTCACTAGGTCACAGTCAGGAGAGGGAAGGAGGGGGAACTTCTGGCAGAGGCCAACATTATCACACTGGTGCACCTGGCTACCTGGGCGGAGCTCAGGGCCTGTTCATGGGATGTCAAGGCAACAGGAAGATATGAAGTTTAAAATTTATAATACACAACAAACCTAGGAAGGGCATATGACAGTTCAGAGCAAGGAATGAGCGGAAGCAATAAAATAACATCTTCAAAGCCTTGAGAAAAAGTAACTGTCAACAGACAAATCTATACCCAGCTATACTAACATTCAGGATTGGAGGCAAAATACAGACATTTCATACAGAGACTAGTAGAGTGAGGCCCTAACACAACCTCATCTCAAAGAGCTCCTGAAGAAAGTACCTGAGGAAGGAAAAATCAAACCCAGGAGGAAGAAGTGGGACGTAAGAAGAAACTGAAAAACATGCGGGGAAATCTAAACAACTGCTGCCTTCCCCAAAGAGCGCTCACTTGAGAAGCATGAGAACAACGTAAAACTAAAACAAAGCACAACAGGGGCACGCACACAGGTCAGACGCTGGGAACTGCTGGAGCTGTCCTCGTATTATTCAGAAGGAAGTTAGAGACACTATCTTGAGATTTTTTTTTTTAAAAATCAATAACATCCTGGGGCTGGCCCCGTGGCCGAGTGGTTAAGTTCGTGCGCTCCGCTGCAGGTGGCCCAGTGTTTCGTCAGTTCGAATCCTGGGCGCGGACATGGCACTGCTCATCAAACCACACTGAGGCAGCATCCCACATGCCACAACTAGAAGGACCCACAACGAAGAATATGCAACTATGTACCTGGGGGCTTTGGGGAGAAAAAGGAAAAAGAAAAAAAAAATCAATAACATCCTTTAAAAATGTAAGAGTAACCACTAAAAGGATAGCTATATATAATATAATTTTTGAACCAGTATAGGAAAAAAAGAGACTAGAAGTCAGAAAGAGAGATAAAAGAAGTAAACAAAATCCTGGGTAAATAGCACGAAATAAGACACTAAAAAATTCAAAGATTTAATGAAAAGAGGGCAAAAAGACATCGAAAGGAAGCTAGCAAAGAAATATTATGTAATAATAATAAAAAGCTACTATCCATTGAGAACTTTCTAAATGCCGAGTACTGTGCTTTGCACTGCACATGTATCAGCTAATTTCATCCAACACCACAGTGAAGTGTCTGCTCTATCACCCCCCGCCCCTTATGTGGAACCTGAGGGACAGAGCTTAAGAAACTTGCTCAAGGCCAAGCTTGGACTCACACTTTGGCTGTCTGGCTAAGTCTGTTCTGCTAACACCATTCTATAGCTAGTGCTAGAAAAGAAGTAGACTTTAAGTAAACAAACAAAAACTACTACGGATAAAAAAGATCATTACATAATGATGAAAAGGTTAAATTCACCAGGAAGATGTAACAATTAAAAAGTCTATGTCGAAGGGGGCAGAGCAAAATGGCGGGTTGAGCTGACCCGGGATTCTCTCCCCTCCAAAATACAGCAAAAGATTGGAAGAACTGAATTTCAGAGAATAAACATAATGCCAGCTCGTTAGAGACCTACAATACCAAGAAGGCGGAGATCATACACCTTGCTTACACCCTCGGAGGCGCCAGAACGGTAGGAGAGAACATCGCTCCCTCCCCTAGAGTCTGCGATCGCTGCAGCGCAGGTGGGGAAGGAGCGGGAGAGGGGCCGCACGACCGGGGGATCATCCAGGACTCCTGCCGCTGATTCAGTGGAGACCCGCTGACGGGGCGAAAGCTTCCATACGCGGGGACCCTATGAATGAAGGGCCTTGGGAGACCAGAGAACAGAACTGATCTGAACCCAGACCGGTGCGTGTCAGTAACAGCCGCCCACCCCCCCAAAGCCAGTGGGCGCAGCCCTCTTGCCCCAAGGCAGAGAGCTCATAACACGCCGCTCTCGACCCCCAATCTAGTGGCGACAGGCTGTAACTGCACCTGAATTCTACCACCATGAGAAAAAACCGCTCCTCTACCATCCAGCAATTTATAAAAGCCCCAGACCAGAAGGAAAACAATAACAACACAGAATTAAGTCCTGAGGACTTGGAAGTAGGTAAACTAAGTGATAATGAGTTCAGAGCAGCTATAATCAAAAACTCAATGAGGTAGAGAGAAAGAGAAACAAGCCGAGTTCTGGAGTTACTTCACAAAAGAGATTGAAATCATAAAGAAGAATCAAATAGAATTACTTGAGATGAAAAACACAATGGACCAGATAAAACAGAATATGGATTCACTGAATGCCCGTGTAGACAACACAGAGGAGCAAATTACCATAATCGAAGATAGGCTGAATGGCACCAGACAGAGGAAGAAAGAGAACTAAGAATTAAAAAAAATGAGGAAAATCTCCGAGAGATAATGGATTCAATGAGGAGTAAGAACATAAGGATCATAGGAATTCCCAAGAACATGGAAAAGGAAAATGGAGCAGAAAGTGTGCTTAATGAAATTATTGAAGAGAACTACCCAAATCTAGGGATTGACAGAGAAATGTGTGTAGAGGAGGGTTTTAGATCTCCTAGATTTGTCAATGTAAAAAGAGCTACCCCAAGGCACATGGTAGTAAAGTTGGCAAAAAGGGAAGATAAGGAAAGAATACTCAGGGAAGTAAGAAAAAAAAAAGAGAATAACCTATAAAGGAGCCCCTATCAGACTGTCAGTGGATTTCTCTACAGAAACCCTACAAGCTAGGAGAGAATGGAGTGATATATTCAAAGCTTTAAAGGATAAAAACCTGCAGCCAAGAATACTCTATCCAGCAAGAATTTCCTTCAGATATGAGGGAGAAAGTAAATCTTTTCCAGACAAAAAAAAGTTAAGGGAATTTGTAACCAAAAGCCCTCCATTACAAGAAATCCTCAAGGCTCTCATACTTGAAAAAAGAAAAAAGGGAGAAAGGGGACACAATCCACAGACTAGGGAGACTGATGGATAGAACCAGAACAGGATAGCAAATATTCAATTATAGCATTAGGGTAAAGGTAAGGAAACTACCAAAACAAGAATGATCTTAGCACTCTAACTACCAATTAATAAGATGAGTTGGAATAAAAAATGAAAATAATTATTTAGGAGGGGAAGAGCAAAGGGTCTAAATCAGTATTGGTCAAGTAAGTAAGAGACCACCAGGGAACAGACTATATTATACACGAGATTCTAAATACAAACTTCAAGGTAGACACTAAAATAAAGTACAGAACAGAGTCACAAATCATAGATAATGAAAGATCTAAGAAACCCAGCATAAGAAATTGCAGTATTAAATGGGTAGTCTAAAGCAAACAGGAAAAGAAACACAGGAAAACAAGATAATGAGCGACAGATTAACAGCACTAAATCCACATGCATCAATAATCACTCTCAATGTGAACGGATTGAACTCTCCAATAAAAAGACACAGAGTGGCAAAATGGATTAAAGAACAAGATCCAACAATTTGTTGCCTCCAGGAAACACACCTCAGCCCCAAGGACAAACACAGACTCAGGGTGAAGGGGTGGAGGACAATATTTCAAGCAAATAGCAAGGAAAAAAAGGCAGGTGTTGCAATTCTCATATCAGACCAAGTGGATTTCAAAATAAGACAGGTAAAGAGAGACACAGAGGGACAATATATAATGATCAAAGGGACACTTCATCAAGAAGAAATAACGCTTATAAATATCTATGCACCCAACACAGGAGCACCAAGATTCATAAAGCAACTATTAACAGACCTACAGGAAGATGTTAAAAACAACACAATAATAGTAGGGGACCTCAACACCCCACTCACATCAATGGACAGATCATCCAGACAGAAAATCAACAAGGAAATAGTGGAGCTGAATGAAAAACTAAAACAATTGGACTTAATAGACATATATAGATCACTCCACCCTGAAAGAGCTGAATACACATTCTTCTCAAGTGCACATGGAACATTCTCTAGGATAGACCATATGTTGGGAAACAAGGCAAGCCTCTACAAATTTAAAAAAATTTGAAATAATAACAAGCATCTTCTCAGATCATAGTGCTATAAGGCTAGAAATTAATTACAAGAAAAAAGCTGAGAAAGGCACAAAGATATGGAGACTAAACAACACACTACTGAACAAGCAATGGATCATTGAAGAAATTAAAGAAGAAATCAAAAAATACTGGGAAACAAATGAAAATGATAGCATGCCATACCAACTCATATGGGATACAGCAAAAGCTGTATTAAGAGGAAAATTCATCACAATACAGGCACATCTTAACAAACAAGAAAAATCCCAAATAAGCAACCTTAAAGCACACCTAACTGAACTAGAGAAAAAAGAACAAATGAAGCCCAAAGTCAGCAGAAGGAGAGAAATAATAAAAATCAGACCAGAAATAAATATTACTGAAACGAAAAAGGCAGTAGAAAGGATCAATGAGACAAAGAGCTGGTTTTTTGAGAAGATAAATAAAATTGACAAACCACTAGCCAGACTTACAAAGAAAAAAAGGGAGAAAGCTCAAATAAACAAAATCAGAAATGAGCGAGGAGAAATAACAACAGACTCTGCAGAAATACAACAGATTATAAGAGAATACTACAAAAAACTATATGCCAACAGAATGGATAACCTAGAGGAAATGGATAAATTCTTGGACTCCTACAATCTCCCAAAGCTCACTCAAGAAGAGGCAGACAATTTGAACAGACCAATCACAAGGAAAGACATTGAAACAGCAATCAAAAACATCCCAAAGAATAAAACCCCAGGACCAGATGGCTTTCCTGGGGAATTCTACCAAACTTTCAGAGAGGATTTAATACCTATCCTTTTCAAGCTATTCCAAAAGATTAGGGAAGATGGAACATTTCCTGACACATTCTATGAGGCCAACATCACGCTGATACCAAAACCTGACAAGGACACCACGAAAAAAGAGAACTACAGGCCAATATCACTGATGAAACATAGATGCAAAAATTCTAAACAAAATTTTGGCAACCAGAATTCAGCAATTCATCGAAACAATCATACATCAAGATCAGGTGGGATTCATACCAGGGACACAGGGATGGTTCAACATCCACAAATCAATCAACGTGATACACCACATCAACAAACTGAGGAATAAAAACCACATGATCATCTCAATAGATGCAGAGAAGGCATTTGACAAGATCCAACAGCCATTTATGATAAAAACTCTGAACAAAATGGGCATAGAAGGAAACTACCTCAACATAATAAAGGCCATATATGACAAACACATAGCCAACATCATACTCAATGGGCAAAAACTGAACCCCATCCCCCTGAATACAGGAACGATACAAGGATGCCCTCTATCACCACTCTTATTTAACATAGTACTGGAGGTCCTGGCCAGAGCAATCAGGCAAGAAAAAGGAATAAAAGGAATCCAAATAGGGAGGGAAGAAGTGAAACTCTCGCTGTTTGCAGACGACATGATCTTATATATGGAAAACCCCAAAGAATCCATTGGAAAACTGTTAGAAGTAATCAACAACTACAGCAAAGTTGCAGGGTATAAAATCAATTTGCATAAATCAGTAGCATTTCTATACTCCAGTAATGAACCAACAGAAAAAGAACTCAAGAATACAATACCATTCACAATCGCAACAAAAAGAATAAAATACCTTGGGGTAAATTTAACTAAGGAAGTGAAGGACCTATATAATGAAAATTACAAGGCCTTTCTGAGAGAATTGGATGACGACATAAGGAGATGGAAAGACATTCCATGTACATGGATTGGAAGAATAAACATAGTTAAAATGTCCATTCTACCTAAAGCAATCTACAGATTCAACGCCATCCCAATCAGAATCCCAACGACATTCTTTACAGAATTAGAACAAAGAATCCTAAAATTCATATGGGGCAACAAAAGACCCCGAATTTCTAAAGCAATCCTGAGAAAAAAGAACAAAACGGGAGGCATCACAATCCCTGACTTCAAAACATACAAAGCTACAGTAATCAAAACAGCATGGTACTGGTACAAAAACAGGTGCACAGATCAATGGAACAGAATTGAAAGCCCAGAAATAAAACCACACATCTATGGACAGCTTATCTTTGACAAAGGAGCTGAGGGCATACAATGGAGAAAAGAAAGTCTTTTCAACAAATGGTGCTGGGAAAACTGGAAAGCCACATGTAACAGAATGAAAATTGACCATTCTTTTTCACCATTCACCAAAATAAACTCAAAATGGATCAAAGACCTAAAGCTGAGACCTGAAACCATAAGGCTTCTGGAAGAAAACGTAGGCAGTACACTCTTTGACATCAGTATTAAAAGGATCTGTTCGGACACCATGACTTCTCAGAGAAGGGAAACAATAGAAAGAATAAACAAATGGGACTTCATCAGATTAAAGAGCTTCTTCAAGGCAAATGAAAACAGGATTGAAACAAAAAAACAACCCACTAACTGGGAAAAAATATTTGCAAGTCATATATCTGACAAAGGCTTAATATCCATAATATATAAAGAACTCTCGCAACTCAACAACAAAACATCAAACAACCCAATCAAAAAATGGGCTGGAGACATGAACAGACATTTCTCCAAAGAAGATATACTGATGGCCAATAGGCACATGAAAAGATGCTCATCATCACTGATCATCAGGGAAATGCAAATCAAAACTACACTAAGATATCACCTTACACCCGTTAGAATGACAAAAACATCTAAAACTAATAGCAACAAATGTTGGAGAGGTTGCGGAGAAAAAGGAACCCTCACGCACTGCTGGTGGGAATGCAAACTGGTGCAGCCACTATGGAAAACAGTATGGAGATTCCGCAAAAAATTAAAAATAGAACTACCATACAATCCAGCCATCCCACTACTGGTTATTTATCCAAAGAACTTGAAGTCAGCAATCCCAAAAAGTCCTATGCACCCCAATGTTTATTGCAGCACTGTTTACAATAGCCAAGACGTGGAAGCAACCTAAGGGTCCAGCAACAGACGAATGGATAAAGAAGATGTGGTACATATATACAATGGAATACTACTCAGCTGCAAAACAGAACAAAATCATTTCATTTGCAATAACATGGATGGACCTTGAGAGAATTATGTTAAGTGAAATAAGCCAGCGAGAGAAGGATAATCTGTGTATGACTCCACTCATATGAGGAATTTAAAATTATGGACTAAGAACAGTTTAGTGGATACCAGGGGAAAGGTGGGGTGGGGGGTGGGCACAAAGGGTGAAGTGGTGCACCTACAACACGAATGACAAACATTAATGTACAACTGAAATTTCACGAGATTGTAACCTATCAAAACTCAATTAAAGAAAAAAAAGAAAAAAAAAGTCTATGTCCCCAATAACATGATCTCAAGACAGACAGAGCTAAAACTAGAGAATATCAAGGAAGAACGGGTGAATCAACACTGCAGCGAGGGGCTATAACCCCTCTCTTTCAACAACTGATGCATCACACAGCCATACTGACCTGATTTGAGCAGTACCATCAATAAGCCTGTTAAATAAATGTATAAAGAATCCTATGGCCAAGAGTTCAAGCATACATGGAACACTAACAAAAATGAACCCAATTCAAGGCCACAAAACAAATCTTAAAGAAAAAAAGAAAGTAAATATCATGCTTTCTGACCACAAAACAATTAAGCCACTAAATTAAATTAGCGACCTAATTAAATTAAATTAGGGAAAACTGAACCTTAAATGCCTTATATTAGAAAAAACTAGGGCCCAGCCCAGTGGCACAGCGGTGAAGTTCCCACGTTCTGCTTCTCGGCAGCCCGGGGTTCACCGGTTCAGATTCCAGGTGCGGATGTGGCACTGCTTGGCAAGCCATGCTGTGGTAGGCGTCCCACATATAAAGTAGAGGAAGATGGGCACGGATGTTAGCTTAGGGCCAGGCTTCCTCAGCAAAAAGAGGAGGACCGGCAGTAGTTAGCTCAGGGCTAATCTTCCTCAAAAAAAAAAACAAACAACAACAACAAAAAAATTAAGGAGTTAAGAATTTAACACTAGAAGTCAGTAAAACAAAAGAATAAACCTAATAAAAAGGTTGACAGCAGAAATTGATGGCACAGAATTAATGGCACAGAAAACAGATACACTGCACTGACAATCCATTACTACTCAAAGCTGGTTCTTCATAAAGATTAATTAAACAGGCAAACCTCCAGTAAGACTGATCAAGAAGAAGGGAGAAAGTATAAATAATATTAGGAATCAAAAGGAGGTCATAATGACAGACATACAAATGCTTCAACAAATTCATAAGAGAATGCTAAGAGAATTTTATAACAATGAATTAGAAAATTTAGATTACATGAGCAACGCCCTAGGTAAATATGACTTAGCAAAACTGACTGGAAAACTTGAATATATCTATAATCATTAAAGGAACTAAATCAATGTTAAAAACCTATACCCAAGATATATGTATACATACACACACACACCCACACACACAGCCCCCTTAGCTCTGTCCACTCAGAGGATGTAAAAGCAATGAGCATAACTAGTGCCCAGATCCCTCAAGGCTCCTTAGAGAAAAGGCTGACTCCAGAGAGTGTAAGATGAATCTGGAAAGGCTCAAGAACGATTGGGGACAGCTTGTGAAATAAAGTGACAGAACTGAAAGGAGAAATACAAATCCATAATTGTATTTGTGGACTTCAACACCTCCCTCTCAGCAATTGACAGAACTCCCAGACAGAACATCACTGAGGATATAGACTGTCTGAACAATACCATCAACTGATAAGATCTAATTCACACACACACTCCCCACTCCAAAAGATAGTATCCTGGGGGCATAAAACATAGCTCAACAAATTTAAGATAATTGTTATCGTACAGAGGTTCTTTTCTGACTACAACAGAATCAAACCAGAAATCAGTAACAGAAAGACAACAGGAAAATCTCTGAGCACACAGAAGTTGAAAAACACACTTCTAAATCCATGGATCATAGGAGGTCTCAAAAAAAAAAAAAAATACACAGAACTGAATGAAAATGAAACTATAACATATCTAACTATGGGGGATGCAGGTCCATCAATGCCAAGAGGGACATTTACAGCATGAAATGCTTACATTACAAATGAGCAAAGGTCTCAAATCAATAAGCTAAGTTCCTACCTCAGGAAACTAGAAAAACAGCAAAATATGTCCAATGCAAAGAGAGGAACTAATGAAGATAAGAGCAGAAATCAGTGAAATTGAAAACTGAACAAGAGAAAAATCAACGAAACAAAAAGTTGGTTCTTAAAAAAAAAATGAACAAAATTGATAAGCCTCTAGCACAACTGTAAAAATAAAATGGGAACAACACAGATCACCATCAGGAATGAAATAGGGGCTACCACTATAAATCCTGCAACTATAAAATCTGCACCATTAGCAGGAGAAGAAGAGAATACTATGAACAACTTTATGCTCATAAATTTGAAAACTTAGAAGAAATGATCAATTCTTTGAAAACCACAAACTACCAAAAACTCACCTAACACGAAACTGACAATTTGTATAGTCCTAAAACCATTTAACAAATTGAATTTATAATTAAAAAGCTCCTCCCAAAAGAAATCTCTAGACCCAAATGGTTTTACTGGAGAATTCAATCACATGTTTGAAGAATTAACACCAATTCTACATAATCTCTCCCCAGAAAACAAAAGAGGAAGGAACATTTCTTAATTCATTTTATGAGGTCAGTATAACCCTGATATCAAAGCCAAAGACAGTATTTAAAATAAAAAAAAAAAAAACAGAAAAAACCCCTACAAACCAATATTTCTCATGGACTTAGATGCAAAAATCTTCAATAAAATATTAGCGAACCAAATTAAACAATACATAAAATGAATTATACACCATGAGCAAGTGGGATTTATTCTAGGTATGCAAGCTTTAATATCTGAAAATCAATGTAACCTATCACCTCAAATTGAAGCTAAGGAAGAAATATCATATGCTTATACCAAATGATGCACAAAAGCATTTGACAAAATCCAATACTCATTTATGATTAAAAAAAAAAAAAAAAAACTCTTCACAAGTTAGGAATGGAGGGGAATTACTTCAACTTGACAAAGAACATCTCCAAAAAAACCCTATAGCTAATGTCATACTTCATGGTAAAAGAACTAAATACATTGCCCATAAGCTTGGGATATCTGCTCTCCCCACTCTTACTCAACACAGTGCTGGGATTTCTAGCCACTGAAACAACACAGGGCAAAGAAATGAGAGACATAGGTTTGAAAGAAAGGAAAGAAAACTATCTCTATTTGCAGGTGACATGATTGTCTACATAGAAAATTCCAAGGAATTTATCAAAAAATCTCATATTGGGGCTGGCCCCGTGGCTGAGTGGTTGGGTTCGCGCGCTCCGCTGCAGGCAGCCCAGTGTTTCGTTGGTTGGAATCTTGGGCGCGGACATGGCACTGCTCATCAAACCATGCTGAGGCAGCATCCCACATGCCACAACTAGAAGGATCCACAACGAAGAATATACAACTATGTACCGGGGGGCTTTGGGGAGAAAAAAGAAAAAAATAAAATCTTAAAAAAAAATCTCATAGAACTAATCTAATAAGTGAGTTCAGCAAGGTCAAAGGATATCAAGCTTAAAATACAAAAACCAATCACATTTCTTTATACTAACAATAAATATGTAGAAACCAAAGTTTAAAACACATACCATTTACAATTGTTCCAAAGAAAATGAAAAATCTAGATATACACTTAAACGTGTACAGGATCTGCTGGCTGTGAAAATTACAAAATGCCAATGAAAGAAAGAAAACAGTAAATAAATGAAGAGACATACCATGTTCATAGATTGGAAGATCCAAGACAGTAATGATATAAATTCTCCCCAAACTGATCTATAGGTTTAATGCAATTTTTATTTAAATTCTAGCAAGGTTTTTGGAGATAGACAAGCCTATTCAAAAATTTATAGAGAAAAGGCACAGGCCTTAGAATACTAAAACAATTCTGACTGAGAAGAATAAAGTAGGAGGAATCACTTTCTGATTTCAATGCTGATTATGAAGCTACAGTAATCAAGATAGCGTGGTAGTGGCAGAGGGTTAGACAAACAGATCAACAGAACAAACTAGAGAACCCAGAAATACACCCACACGAATATGCCCAACTAATTTTTGACAAAGGCACAAAAGTAATTCAATGGAAAAAGGACAGCTTCTCAACAAATGGTGCTAGGGCAATTGGACACTCACAGGAAAAAAACTTGACCTAAATCTCACACCTTATAAAAAAATTAACTAAAAATGGATCATAGACTTAAATTTAGAACATAAAACTATAAGACTTTTAGGAAAAAAACACAGGAGAAACTCTTCAGAAAGTAAGGCAAAGACTTCTTAGCTTTGACACCAAAAGGAGCATCTATAAAAGGAAAAATTGATAAATTAGACTTCACCAAAAGTTAAAACTTCTGTTCTGTTAAAACCAATGTGAAGAAGAGAAAGACAAGCTATAGGCTGGGAAAAATATTTGCAAGCAACATATCTGGCGAAGGACTAGTACACAGAATACAAAAAGACTCAAGTCAACAGTAAAAAACCCCAAACAATCCAATTAGAAAATGGACAAATGACACGAACAGACATTTCACCAAAGAGGACACAGGGATGGCAAACGAGCACATGGAAACGTGTTGAACGTCACTCGCATCAGGGAACTGCAGATTAAAACCACAATGAAACAGCACTACATATCTATTGGAATGTCTAAAACTTAAAAATAGTGTAAACAAGTGTCTAGCAAAGATGTGGAAAAACCAGATCACTCACACACTACTGGTGGGAACATAAGACGGCACAGCCACTCTGAAAAAGTTCGCTAGTTTCTTAAAAAACTAAACATGCAACTACCACGCAACTCAGCACGAGCAATCCCAGCATTTATCCCAGAGAGTAAAAATGTGTGTTCGCATAAAAACTTGTACATATGTAAGATGAACAAATGTTCATATTAAACTGTAACAGCCAAAGACTAGAATTAGTCCAGATGTTCTTCAACAGGTGAATGGTTAAACAAACTGAAAACCATGAAATGCTACTCAGGAATAAAAAGGAACAAACTAGTGATCTATGTAACAATTTTGATGACTCTCCAGGGAATTAGAAGGAGGCAATCCCAAAAGGTTAGACAGTATATGGTTCAATTTGCGTAACGTTACAGAAATGAAAAAACTTTAGAAATCTTAGCAGTCACAAGGAGGCAGGGATAGGGGAGGGGTAAGGGGGGGGGTGTGGTTATTAAAGGACAATGAAAAGGATCTTTGTGGGGCTGAGACTGTCCACATCATGACTGTGCTGGTGAATACAGGAAGCTACACAGGTGATAAAATTCTACAGCACTCACACACAAGCAGGCACGAGTGCAAGTAAACCAGAGATATCTGAGTAAGATCAGTGGATTGCGGTCAAGTCAATATCCTGGCTGTGGTATTATACTATAGTTTTGCAAAATGTTCCCATTTGGGGAAACCAGGCAAAATGTACAAGGGATCTCTGTCTTATTTCTTTTAAATGCATATGAATCTACAAGGATCTCAATAAAAATTTCAATTAAAAAAAAGTATAAACGGTACAATTAAGCATCAAAATATCAGCAAACCAAAGCTGGCAATACATATACAAAAGTCATGAGGATGGTTTAACATCAGAAAATCTTTACTGTAAAATAGTAGATAATAAATAAAATTATGTAATGTAAAATAAAACAGTAATGTAAAACAGTAAATAAAGAAAAAATAATCCCAATAAATGCAGAAAAAGCATTTACTAAAATCAATACATTTCTATACTGTAAAAAATCCCAGCAAATCAGGAAGAAGGGTACTTCCTTAACTTCACAAAGGCATCTGCTAAATCCTACAGAGAATGTTCTATTCAATGTGAAACGCTAAAAGCCTTCCCTTTTAGGTTGGGAAGGTAAGATGCTTACTACCACTTAGAAGCAACACTATCCTGGAGACCTTAGCAAGAAAAGTTACACCAGGGAAAAAAACATAAAGAAATTAAAAGCCAAAGATTTGAAAGAAGACACAAAAATGCCTAAATAGAAACTCTAGGAGAAATCACCAAGTAAGAGAACTAATTAATAAGGGAATTCAGAAAATATCCTAAACTTCATACAGAGAGAAGACCAAGAACAGGCAACATAATGGTCAAGAACAAGGCAGGGCAGCCCGCCACCAGCTAAGAAGATTCGTCACAAAGCCCCTGTGAAGCTGGTGTGGTATCGACACAGATTGACCAACAGCCAAGGGGCAGAATGAAACCTCGACCCATGACAAATCAGTGAGGACGGGAGTGGTGGTCCAAATAAACCGAGCTGAGATCCACTGCAAGCCTTCCCTGCCTCACACTCCACACGTGGGTTCAATCCAGCCTTCCACCCATGGCAGGCAGGGGAGGGGGGTAGCATGAAGGAGCCCTGCCCTCAGACAGCACAGCCACACTGAGAGCCCCTGAGGCTGAACGAGACCCCGCTGTGGAATGTGGGCAAGTGAGCTTGCAGAGGGACTGGGAAAGACCCGTGACACACAGAGCAGTCCAGATGGGCAGACAGAGAAGCAGGGCGAGAGATCTTGGAAGGACCTGTGAGGAGCCAGGAAGGAGACTAAGGGAGTCAGAGGCACCGGGATGCCACGAGATTTGGCACGTCCTTTGGTCACCACTCTCATTTAGTCTCCTAACACAACTGAGGTGGCGAGGGCAGGAATTATCGCGTCTACCCTGGGAAACAGAAACGAGGGCTCAGAGACATCAACTGCTGCCCAGGTCACAGAGCTGAAGAGAGGGCCAGCCAGGCCCATACTCAGCTTGGGTCCCAGCCCAGGCTCTTGTCCTCAACACCAAGGCATCTTCAGAGCAATGTGTGAGCCAGGCAAGGAACGCCTGCTGCACCGCTACGGAACAGGGCTTCTGCCTCAGGGCAGCATGTGGTCCAAGTCCACTCAAGGTCCACAACGAGGTTGAGAAATTAGAACACCACATTCCCATGACAAGCACCCTTCCTTACAGCTCACTAGAGGAGTCACATTCAAGGTGGCTTACTTCTTTTACACAGAAACGAAGACTTCTCATAGCAGTTCTCGGCGTGCCAGCTGTGCAGGTCGTGGTGGCGGAGGGTGGGGAAGTGGAAGCACTGGAGCTGGGCACAGAACACATTGTCACTTTCAGACATAGCCGAGGCAAAGATGGGGTCTGGGGGCAGGAACACCTCTGAGGAACCTGTGGGGAAGACAAAAGGGGCCCGGCCATTACAAGATGTCAACACACCAGTCACACACAGTCCGCATGGGGACCAAGGACCCCCTAAAGTAGACCATCAATCAAAGAGGTTGTGGAGCGCCAAGCGCTACCTGTACTGTGGGGACAGCACTCATTTGCCCACGACCTCCCTAAGCTCCTCCGAGTGCAGCTCTGGGCACCTGCCTGACAGGGGCCTCGCTCCTCAGAGCCAGGGAGGAAGCACAGGGACAGCGACACTGGGAGGAGAGCTGGAGGAGGGCTGTGCTTAGCGGAAGAGGTTTAAAGGGAGCAACAATATGAAGAGTGACTAAAACGTACGAGTTCACGTGGATAAAAGGAACAAATAGAGGAGAGCAGGGGGAAGTTCCCCCTTACAACAGTCTGAACTAATAAATGGAGAAGGAACTGAAAAGGCGCCCACTGCACCTGCCAGGAAGACACGATTCAGGCAGATTCATGGCTCAGATGCCCACAAGGAGCATGAGCTGGCCAGGTAAACTCCTGGAAAGCGCTGGCTCCCTGGGACCCCCTCCTAGCTCTGTTATCCGCGCAGCCCCTGCCTCCCAAGCTGGGACCAGGAGATCAGAAACCACACTACCTTCAAAGCCCATGGGGGGTTTGCGGGTGGTCAGGGAGGGGCCTCAAACCTCTAAGCCTCTCCTCTGCAACATTCTGGAGGCAGGGCTCTGGCCACGTGCGGGGTGCAGCACAGCCAGCCGACAGAGCTCACTCCACCTTGGAGAGCCCTCTCCAATGCTGGGCTGCCCAAAGACTGCTGGAGGCTAACCTGGACACGGATCACTGGAAACACCCTCATTTTACCAAGAGGGCAATGTGCTTTGCCCTTAAACAGCAATGAGGCATTCCCACACAAGCCTTTTGAACTCTATTTGCTCCCAACGCTAAGCATGAAGCTTGATTTTGAAGAGTCAGTGAGTCTGGAAGCAGGACCTCATTCCGAGGGCACTTGGAACATGGTCTCCTGGCTTGCTAACAAGGGCAGGGAGATGGGCTTTTGGGGAATACGGAAGGCTGGAAAGCGAGTCCTTGGCTGACAGGCACAGCCAGCATCAGCGTACCCCTGCCCAGTGACATCAGGGCCCCAGGGTACTGCCGGCCTCACCTGCTGTGGTCAGACTCACAGGAGGACCATGGCGGGACAGAGGAGTGGGCCCAGGCTCTCTGGAGATGTCTTCCCACATCACCTGGGGGCTTATCTCCATCACTAACAGTGGGTGCTGCCACGAGCACCCTGTCACCAGCCCACTGCTGTCTTTCTTCAGGCTCCCTGCTCCCCAATGAGGCCTCCTGTACCCGTGTACTCTCCTCCTCTCCCTCAGCTGCCCCTTCAGCTGGGAGGCCCCCTCTTTTTTAAAAAACTGTTTTCTACACTATTTGGCTTCTTGTTTCACAGGATGAAAAATGAACAGATTCCTCCCATCCTTTATAAAAACACAAGTCTTCAGCCCTGAGTATAGCTGCCAACCCAGAGAACAATTTCAGCACATGACTGCAAAGCTTGTACAAGGCCACAAACGACCTCCCAGGGTAGAGTCCAGGGACCTGGTCCCACTCTTGCCCCTCTCTCGGCTGGCTGGACCGGGCCAGAGCCAAGTCAGAGGATGGCTCAGGCAGATGCAAGCCGGAATTCCCAGACCCACCGAGCCATGTGCAGATGGAGGGTACAGAGAGCAGCTGAGGGGAGAGGGCTCCTCCCACCCACTGGTACCCACAGGACCACCTAGGTCTCCTCATTCTGTGCTGGTCAGAGGCCCTATTTACCCCAAGGTCGTGTGGGATGCAGTTTCTCAAAACCAGGGACTGTGAAGACCACTTCTTTTGCCAAACTAGAAGAGCCTTCTCAGCCTTCCTTTTATTTGTCTTCTCTATGGCATTTCATACTCCAATTTCTTAAGGATGTCTCCAAACTTTCTCTGACAGCATCTAAATGCAGCTAATCCCCAACACACTTTATGTGGTCTTCCATTAGCATCTGCAGTTGAGTTGAGTAGCATCCCCCCAAAATTTATGCCCACCTGGAACGTCAGAATGTGACCTTATTTGGCTCTCGAGATAAAATCATCCTTGATTTGGGGTGAGTCCTAAATCCAATGACTGGTGTCCTTATAAGAAGGGGAGAGGACACAGAGAGACACACGGAAAATGGCCATGTGAAGACAGAGTGGAGATTGGAGTGATGCTGCCACAAGCCAAGGAATGCCAGGAGCCACTAAAAGCTGGAGAAGGTGCAAGGAAGGATGCTCTCCTGGAGCCTGTGGAGGGGCCGTGGCCCTGCCGACACCTTGATTTTGCACTTTTGTCTCCAGAACTGAGATGAAGTAAATTTGTGTTGTTTTAAGCCACCAAGTTCACGGTGCTCTGCTAGGGCAGCCCCAGGAATCGAACACAGCCTCCTAATCACTCTCTGTCGCAGTTTAACACATTTGCAGGCCCCAATCCTGCAAACAGGCACCCAGGGTACGCTGGGCAACAGCAGGCCTCAGGGCTCCACTTGCCTTGTGGGGCTGACATCTGAGTGGGGGTATAAACAGTGGAGACAGATGACGAGCACAGACCTACTAAGTGAGCGAAGTACACATGATACAGGAAGGTTATGGTGGCTACAGGAAGAGAAAGCCGGAGCGTGGAGGTGAAGGCAGGCCTTGGAGCAGGGACAGCAGGAAAGAGGTAGGGGGAGGGGTGCACTGACCTTCCTAACACCACTTGTGCTGGGGGTTCCACGCCACCCACAGGCTCGCTGCTTTGCTAGAGGGACTCAAGGGACCCCACATGTAGCCGGTGTCATGGCTGAGATTTATTACAGCAATGTAGCAAGATACACACCAGCAGCAAGGGGAACGGACAGCTCAGGCAGAGTCCGGAGGAATCCAGGCCAGGCTTCCCGAGCGCTCTCCCTCCGGACTCGAGGGTGCCACGGAGTGGGGCTTTGCCAGCAGCGAGCTGCAGCAACAGCAGTGTGCGGCGTTTCTGCCCAGGGAAGCCTGGGTACCAACACCCTGCCCACCACAATTCCGGACTCACCAAGGGAAGCAGGCATCACTATAAATCCCGCTGTTCATGAAGTCCAGGCAGCCTGGCACTGCAGGCTCCACCTCATCCCTGAGCTGGTCACCCATGCTACCTTCTCCTACACCAGAGCGGGCCCTGAGCCTGGGGAAGGAGCGTCCCAGGGAGGGCTTACAGCGGGAACAAGGGTGGCATGTGGGAAGAGCAAGGCAGTCAAGTGGCTGGAGAGGAGGGCCAGGGGAATGGTGGGAGGGGAGGGCAGAGGGAAAGGGTGCTGCAGGCCCCAGTGAGGGCCATGCCTTGTGGGAGAAGGAGGGCCTGAGGAGTAGAGGGCTCTCTGGCAGCTGTGTGAGAAGACTGGGGTGAGTGGGGGTGGGAGCAAGGGATGAGCATCAGATCTGGTGGTTGTGACCCGGTGACAGGTGATGAGATGCTGGACGTGTCTGAAAGGGTGTGAGGTGTGAGGGAAGTCAGGGAGGACCCCTTTGTCTCCAGCTCCAGCACAGATCCCTCTCCAGGGCCTGCCCCTGCTTCCTAGACAGCCTTTGCCCTCAACAGCCTGCTCTGCCTGAAGGACCACATCTTGCAGAAAGGCAACGCAAGCAGAGTTGCCCCAGCTGGAAACCGGGAGGCACGGAGGTGGCATGCCATTGTACCTGCAGACCCCTACTCACCGACCTCCCTCCAGCACACTCCCTCCTCCACTCCCCCACCCCCCACCACAGCAGGTAGGCCCTCAGCCAGAGTAACGGCAACAGCCCCAACACTCCTCTCACTCCTCTGCACACGAGCTGCCCTTAGCCTGGCATACAAAAGCATGTGAAACGCCACCTAAGTCCTGCTGTCATGTCTCCTCCTGCACGTCCATCAGGCAGCCACTCTCATCTCTGTGTCTCTGTCCCCTGCTCCCTAAGCATGGAAGAGCCCTCCATCGCTGCAGTAGGGGGTGACCCTCACTAACTTTTCTGGCCAATGTGCCATCTGTCTTCCCACCAGCAGGCCATCAGCCTCTCAGGGCAGTGCCTCGCCTTCCTGTCCTGGTATGGCAGCACCCACGGAACGAGCCTGCACTGCGGCCCAGCAGGGGCTGTGTGGCTCCTCCCAGAGGCCTGCTGCAGAGACAGCCACCCCACTCTCAGGGGTGTCTTTCTTCAGCAGAACTGGAGCCTGACCCCTAGCTGACCCCACTCCGGCCTGATGTCACCTCGCCCAGAGGGCAGGGTCTCTGCACTGTGTCTTCTAGGCCAGCCTGAGCCCTGGCCCTACCCCCCATTGCCCCTCCTTCAATGCTGACAGAGGCTTCTAGATCCAAGGTCCTACTGGCAGGTGCAGGACAGGTCAAGGCACACAACACGATCACATCCTCCCCAGGTGCAGGCACCAGGGCCGAGAAGATGGAAGCACACCTGGTCTTTGCCCACCTGTGACGGGGGTGAGCCCCTAGAGGCAGACACACTGAGACACTGCTGGACAGTGGGGGCAAAGATGCCGAGTATACCTTAAATGAGCAAGTTACACAACACACGGACACATCACACACACAGTATGCTTCCCTTTTTATATTTTAAAATAAATAGCGCATGTAATAACCAGAAACTGCAGTGATACTGGTAAGAGCAATGATGGGGGCCCTGCACGATGACCTGTGGGAAAATGCAGATGTTTCCCTTTAGAAAGCACAGATCTGTTTTTTTCAAACTTTGGCCATAACCGTTATACAAATGGTGATCTCGTGTTCTTTCGAGGCCACAGCTCTCGGTCTCCAGTGCACGCCAGGACCCGGGTGCTGTCAAATCCTCAGGTGCCGGGTTGACAGACCATGCAGACAGGGCGCAGAGGCAGAGCCACCCTCCTGTGGGAGAGGCCGAGGAAGCGTGTGCCCGAAGGCCCCCAGGAGAACTCTCTTGAGCAGAGTTCCAAAATTAAAATACATGGGGAGTGCCTGCTTGTAGGTACAAGAAGTATGTATACACATATAATACCACACACGCACTGTTGTGCCAGTACATAACACACATTACAAAATGCACAAAAATAGGAAAAAGTTAGACAAGATATAGACGAAGCAAACATTTTTAAACATCTTCCTGTGATGGCTCCCTCCTACCATTAGCTAATATTCTCAGGCACAATCTGTCCTTAGGGAGGGGCTCATGATTAACGACAACGGATTGAAATTCACTTCATGCTGTCTTTGTGACCTGGCACCTTTGGGTGAGTGTGCTCCTCAGACCCAGCTGGACCCCGTTTTACAGCAGGCTGCACCTGGCAGAGTTCCTTTGGAAGCAGAAGGGCGGGCTCTGCCATTCTCTTATTTGCTTGGGGTTGTGTTTTCAGCATTCTCTTCACTCTGCAGTTTCGCAGCAGAAATGTTTTAACATGGAAATTTTCAAATACACACGAAAGCAGAGAGAGGAGTATGACGACTCCCCCATGAGGCTTCAACACTGCCTCCACCCTGCAGTTTGTTTTGTCTGTCCCCCTCCCCACAGAAATTCCTCCCCTGCAGACAGAGCACAGCTCACCCTACACACAGGTGTGCGTCTCCTGAAACCGCACAGCCACAACACGACTGTCACACCTAAGAAGACCTCTACTACAAAAAAAAGCATGTCAACCTCTACTACAAATTCATAGGCACTTTCCCTAATTGTCCCCCCAAAGTTTTTTAAAACTTTCCCCCCAATCCAGGATGCCATTGAGGTTATGTGCTACATTTGGTTTTAGGTTTCTTTAGCTTCTTCGAATCTAGAACAACTCATGATGTTGAGCTGTGTCATGTGTCTGGGCCAGTGACCTTGCAGGAGAAGAATCTTTCTTATCCACATAATCATTTGGTGACCATTGCTTAAATCCCTAACAGAATTCCCCAGTCCAGTTAAGCAGGCACATGCTGCACCCACGCAGAGCTGCTGGACGTCAGGCCCCACAGCACCACCTGTGTGCGGCCCACTCTTGCCTCGGAGCCCCTTGCACACTGAGCCACCATTGCCAGTGTTGATAGACACATTCATCTTTTCCTAAATTTCAGATTCCTGGTGGAGCCACAGAGACCATTATGGCCAGTGGAGCCCACTAATGCCATTCTAATGCCAGAGAGGATGGTCCCATGTCTCCCAACTCAGAACAAGCTGTCATGCCACAGAGACTCAAGTCTTCTCCTTTGAACTAACTGTGTCATGAAGATAACTGTGTCCAGGAGAGTCTACACTGTCCCGAAGGGCGGTACCCTCTGCTGGGGTAAGGGGCGATGGGCCCTGGCCTAGGATTTACCTCCAACAGCTGTGATTAGAGCAGATAAGAAACTACTCGGACAACTACGCTTTGCAAGGCGCCCTGTGACTTTGGTCCTGGAAACCCAAAAGCCATTTATTTGTCAACTACTCCCGTGGGAAATCTAAATAATACGCCCAGAAACTTTGGGAATGCAAATGTGGGTAGGCTTTTAGTAGGACATTAGGAGGACATGAGAATGGGGTGACATCCTAAGCAGGAGTGGGAGCCAGTGGGTGAGGTCCCCTCTGCTGGGGCCTCTGCAGTGCCACCTCTGCACCCCCTGCCCTGGGGGCCTGCCTCTCTCCAGGGCAGCCTGCTGCCCAGGGCCCTGGCCCTTCTCAACACCAGTCCTGTCTGTGCCTTCACCCATTCTGGGCGGAAACACAGCCAGGACCTGTCGTAAAGTCACTCAGGCTGGGAAGAGGGACCTGAGCTGGGGGCTGGCCCTGGAGTGCCTGCCCATCATCATAGCCCTCCCAGTGATCTGGGACCCATTACTCTCCATGACCCCAGCACCAGGCAGCCCTACGGGCCAGGCACCACCAGTGAGAGGGTGGGGGTAAGTGGGGAGACCCCAGCAATATCCCCCTGTTCAATTTCAACTCAACAATTCTTCAGAGAAAAGACCAGAAAGGCTTACCTTTGTACGCTACCTCCCAGTGACCTTCTAAAGAGCGGTTCCGGCCAGTGACGACATATTGGTAGCCAACCCACAACCTATAGGAGGGCAGAAATGCAGGAAACCTCAGTGCAGCGGCAGGGAAGCAGCCATCAACTGTGCGTGCGTGCGTGTATTTTAATAGTTATACCGACCTTTAAAATATTGAGCTTCTCAGGGCCAACCTTCCTCACCAAAAAACCAAAAACAAATTAAGCTTCTAAAAGCATTAATGATTTTGTTTTGATACTTAATTTCAATAAAATGAACTAAAATTCTAAACAATGAATTCACAAGTCAGAAGAAGTTTTATCTTGAGTAACTCCTACCAAGGCTCCTTTTATTTCCTTTTTACTTTTTTTAGTGGTTGCCCTAGAGTTTGCAACACATATTTATAACCAAGTCCACTTTTTTTTTTCTGCTTTTTCTACTCAAATCCCCCCCAGTACATAGTTGTATATTTTAGTTGTGGGTCCTTCTAGTTGTGGCATGTGGGAGCCGCCTCAACATGGCCTTGTGAGCAGTGCCATGTTCATGCCCAGGATCTGAACCAGCGAAACCCTGGGCCACTGAAGCGGAGCACACGAACTCAACCACTCGGCCATGGGGTTGGCCCCCTGCCAAGACTCTTTATTAGCTGATCCAACAAAGCTTTCACACTCTAAGTAAGACCCACCTTATTCTTGACAGACATCCAGCTCCATGAACATAACTCTATGAATACACTAAAACCACAGAACAGTATACTCTAAAGGGGGAAATTTTATGGTATGTGAATTACATCTCAATAAAAAACAAACCCTTGTGAGCATACACTGAGGTGCTGGGTAAAACCACGCTCACGGCTTCCTGCTGTCTCGCAGTCAGAGCCAGCCAGGCCTGTGGCATGCACTCGTTGCCACAGCGAGGGGCCATGCACACAGACCCGGCCGACTGCCACAGCCTCCTGCAGAGTGTGTACCCCTCACCTCAGCCTTCCAGCCCCACTCCTGGAGATGCCTGTCAGTAGGTCTAGTGCCACCGTGGGAGCCCTGGCACTGGCACTCTGCCCCTTCAGCCTACCGCCGTGTGCACACACACCCTGAGGGGACGGGCTGCTTCCCCACCTGCTGGGCTATGCCCTCTCGCCTTTCCACGGACTCACAAACACCCTGTGAGCTAGGAGTTACTTTTTTCACTTTGTAGCTGCCAAAATAGCAAAGTCTCTTGATTTGCCACCGTCACAATGCATAACGGTAGAGCCAAAACCCAACTCGGGTCTTGAAAGAAAAGCTCTCTTTCCACCTGCTGTGGTCATCGCACTCCTACAACAAGGTGGCAGCCGGTGCCATTGCTGCCAGCACCGGCCGTCTGGTCACCCCTGTGATCCACTCCCCCGACCCCAGCAGTGTGGAAGGGGCAGTATGATGTGACCTCCAGAGGAGGAACACCAAAGTTCTCAGCACACACCTGCCCCCAAAACAAAAACCCCCAAAACACCGGGCCTGGAAGACGTTGGCAGTCAGCCTCCGTTTTCACATTCTCCTTGATGCCACAGAGCCTGGGTGTCAAGAGGCAGGCTCTGAAGACAGATACCAGAGTTGGGACCCAACATGCCCCAGCTAGCGTGTGCCCACGGCCACAGGCTCACCCACCCTGGGCCTCAGTCTTCTTACCCACCACCCTGCTGTGGTTTCTGGGGGGACAAAATGAGCAGGCCCATGGAGAGCACTGAGCACAGGGCCTGACAGAGCCCACTTTCTCGGAAGGAACCTCCACCTACTCTCGTGCCGGGCCTACGAAGCCCCACACCGAGCAGACCATCCTGATACAGGCCTGGCCCCCCTGCAGTTCAGCAGCTACAGCTGAAGCCCCAGAGGGGGACCAACGAAAGGTGCTGGCCCAAGGTGACATAAAGTGGCAGCCTGTCCCGGCCCCTCCAAGAGCCCCCAACTCCATCTCCACGTCTGCTCTAAACCCCAGATTTCTATTTGTTTCCAGTGGATGGGGCTGCCCTTCCCCAAAATGCTGGCTGTGGCTATGCCTCAGGAGTGCTACAGGCAGCCAGAGGCCATGTCCTCGGCGGGCATCAGCCCAGACCCCAGGCCTTTGCTGCCCATCCCAGGACTCACTTGTGCTGGTCTTGCCAAGCGAAGCTCCGCTCCGGCTGATCCCATTCCTGGGCCAGAACGAAACGCAGCTCCTGGTCAGTGGAGAAGGTGGCAAGGGAGCCGTTCACACGCTGGCAGGTCTGTGCAGCGTCCCAGTAGTTCTCCCCACTCAGGTAGACCCTGTAGCAGCTGGCTGTGCCCTCATAGTGGTGCCACCCTGTCGGGCACTTCCCTAGGAAACATGAAGGACAGAAGGGGAGTTGTCCCCCAAGTTAGGATCCTCGCTCACAAAATGCAAGTATACATGCTGCATCTGAGCATAGCTCAGAAATCACCCTAGACAAACGGGGAAACTGAGGCTCAAAAGGAAAGCTCTGCCTCTAAAACCACGTACTTTGTGAAATGCTCAAGCTTCTCTCAGATACAGATGGAAACAAAGGCCAAGTATATTCATGGATTCCTCCCATGTCTGTAACATCTTTAATTTACTTCGCAGTAAAGACTGGCTGCTGAATTCATTTCGGTAAAGTGGATTTCGTTCTCTGATTAAGTCTGGTTGACAAGACAGCAGAACTCCCCACGCCAGCTAACGGCAAGGTCTGCCGGGAGTGAGCAGGAGCGTCCTTGCCCGAACTGCCTTCACTACCCCAAGCCCAGTCCTCCGCCTTCTTTTTCTGCTCACGTGGGTGCTGGCCAGTGCTCCTCTAAAACAGCAGCTCAGGAGATCAGAGCTGGAAGGGCCACTGAGACTGTGGAACCAAGCCCCGCCTCCCACAGATGAGAAAATGAAGCCCAGGTGCTTCCATGGTGGGCAAAAGCTGATTAGCCATTGTAGCCAGAGTCTCCCCAAGACAGGCTGGGCCAGACGTCTTCTCTCCAGGAGAACCCACCCTCGGGGCGGGAGGCCCCCGTACTGTATGGCTGGCCTTGGCTTAAGAGCAGCCACCTGTTCTACAGGATCTATCAAATGCTGGGGCCCCTGCCTCCTAAGAGCACACTGATGAAGAATAATGATTTAAAAGGCTTAAAGACTGGTGCTTGTGTTTTTAATTACCTAGAGCATGTGTGTATAACTTATTAACAAAGGACAGAGGTTCCGGGAGAGGAAACAGCAGCTCTGGCCCCCACGCTAAAGAGGCATGCCACAGCACTGCTGCAGTATCGACGGAGGGACGCGCCACATGCTCACCGGGGAGGGCCTGCTGACGCCCCGGAGCACAAGGAAGGCTCTTCACCGTAGACCACGGGTAGCCCTCAGAGAGTACGAAGCAGAAGGGAAGGTGCACGGCATGCACAGCACACACCTGCTGAGTGTGTCTCGTGGGTGTGAGGGGCAGGGAACCACCAGGTGGCCTTTACTGCATGATTCCTAAGCCCCACACACGATGCATTCAACCTGCCACACCCCCTCTACAGGTGGGTTCTGTCCCACCTCCACGTTAGAGGTGGGGACACTGAGGCGTGCTCAGGCCAAGCATCCCAGCTGGAGAGTGACAGGGTGGGCTTCCATCCTGGGCTCCTCACCCACCATCTCAGGATGGGTCCCAAGGAAACCCTCTGGGGATGGAAGCTGGGGGCAATGGAAGAAGGGAACATTACTTTTTATTGGCTCATCTTTTTTTATCTTTTGAAGTTTGTGGAATTACTACCTAGGTAGAAGTATTACCTGTTCAAAAGAAAAGAGATGAGCAATGAAAAGAGCATGGGACCGAGTTGGGACTCCACAGGACCGAGTCCTGGAGCCACCCCTGTTGGCTGTGTGACCTTGGGCAGGCTGACCTCCCAGAGCCTCAGTTTCCTTACTTGCCAAGCCAGCACAGCACCCATTTGACTGCAAGAAGCCCTAGAGTTCACAGCTGTTAGGTGTCGAAGCCAAACATGGCATTGGGGCTCAGAGGATGACTGACCGTCCCCTCCCGGCAAGCTCAGTGCCCATCAGACGGAGACCCAGGCTCCACGCGGGGTTGCCGCTTGGAGGAGCACAGGGTGTGAGGGGACCTCTGAGGTGCTCCCCAGCGCTGAGCACCCGGCGGGGAGTACTAACACAGCATCTGGCTCCTAGGCCCAGCAGCAGATGCATCACATGTCAGTTCCTCCTGTCCCGGCAGGTGGCTGCTCGTCACACCTATGTATATCATCAGGCCTAGGGCCTTTCAGGAGGGGGTTCAGCTGTGGCCTTCTGCCTTTCAACCTTCTTTAATCTTGTTATGCTTCTTTAAAATCTTAATGTCACAGGGAAATCATTAAGTAACTAGTCACTAAAAAAAAATTTTTTAAACAGAGGTAGAACCTTCTCACCCCATCAGCTGAACCTAACCTCTCAAAGCCTGTCTCCATCTACAGAAGAGCCGGTGCAGTCCAGTCTGAAAGGAGCCACCTAGTGAAAACAAGCAGCCTGGTTCCAGAGCCTGGGTTTATGTCATGGCCTCACTACTCAGGCTGGGTGACCTTGGGTAGGTCACTGTGCAGCCTCACTCATCAAGGGAGGCTGACACCCTGGCTGCCCTAAAGGGCTGTTTTAAGAGACACACCCCTCCCACAGCCGAGTGGCACCGGGAGAGCCAGGGACCGCAGGGGCCCTCAAGGCGCAGGGCCCGAGAGGGCAGGTCTGCAACTTACTGCTGAAGCGGACGGGCTGCGCCACGTTCACCGCATGCAAGTGCGTGGGCTCGCCGCCTCGGGCCCGCCCCTGCCGCGGATCCACAGCCTCCTTGCCATGGTAAGGACGCGACTCTCCGGTCACCTCTGAAAGCAAAGAGAGAAGCGGGCTGTGAGCACGGCTGATGATGCGGCGGGGCACCGGGCGCGGGCAGCTCTCTGGGGCCAGCGTGATGTCAAAGCGTAGCACGGTCAGGCCACTCGGGCCGGGAGGAGCAGGTGCGGGGCCGGGAGGAGCAGGTGCGGGGCCGCAGGTATGCCGTTCAGTCAGGTTTTCTTTAAAACCCTATCAAATGTTGCTGTTCCAGTGAAACGAGTCACATGTGCTTCTACTGAAATGCCTTGGCAGTCCTGCTTTTTTCCTTATTATTATGAAATGAGGTCTCTCCTTCATTTCATTTTCTAACGGGCTTCTGCTGGCACAGCAAAGGATCAGCCACTCCTGCTGAAAAGCTCTCAGCAGGTCTAGCCCCAAGGAGTTCTTTCCAGAGCCCAGGCTGCCCTCCCCCCTCACCTCCACACTGCCTGGGAGCATCCCGTGTTGAGTGAGCCGTTCCTCTGCCTGGCACTGGGCCTGAGTCACCGTCTGTCCACCTGCCTGCCAGCCCTTCTCACCACCTTAAGGCCTGGGCCTCAGGATACTCCTGCCTGGCTCCTGGGCGCCGGGATAGGCCCTGGTGTGCAGCAGGCCTCGATGCGTGGTTGGGAGTGTGAACAGGAAGCTGAAGCTGAGGAAGAAGTCTAGTTTTTTGTACCACGGCCCAAAAGTAATTCACAGGTTCCTCCCTCCACAGTCTATCTTTGGAGTTCTCCACGACCCTGTGAGAGGAGAACCACTCTCTTCCCTCTCACAGATGAGCGGCGACTCAGAGAAGTGAGGTGATTTACCCAAGGCACACAGTATGAGAGGGTCAGAGGCAATGTCCCTCCCAGGCCACCCACGTCCCCACTCTGCCTGCACAGGGGACAGCTTGGTGCATGGTGAAGGACACCTGGTACAAGGTCAGGACAGACATTGACAAACTTGGTCTGCACGGCTGCACAGACAGAATGACAGACACCACGAGCAAGCCGGCTCTGCCTCCAGATGGCTGTACCATGACAGTTCTCGGCAACCTCAGGCCTTTGTGGCACGGCAAAGGGGGATGGGACAGGAGCATGGGGTTGGGGTATGGCGAGGTGGCCTCCCCAAAACCCATCTTCTCTGACTTCATGGCTGGCCAACAGCCCCACCTGACAAGCTTCTCTAGCCATCTGGTTCTACTGTGTGGTGTCACAGACTCTGATATTGTTTTTATTTAATGAATAATCTATTTTTTTCATTAAAAATAAATATTCAATGTGAAATATTTGAGAAATGCAGACGTTCAAAAAGACAAAACATATAAACCATAACTGTCTCTTTTCTTCTACACAAATTCTTAAAAATACTGGGATCACATTAAACACGCTATTTGTTTTGCAAGCTTAACAGTTTTCCATATTCTTAAATGGGCTTAAAAGGATCACTTTTAACGGCTGCACAGTGTTCTATGAGTGGATTTCTTTAATTACCACAATCCCCTTGGGTCAAAGTTTAGGCTGCATTTCTTCACCACTCTACGAAGAGCTACAGTGAACAACCTGTACAGAAATCTGTCCCCCTCATTATTTCCTTCTGAGACCCCAAGCAGTCACAAGCCCTAGCAGCTTTGCTTCTTCTCCCACTTAAATATTCAGTATGAATGTTTCCATAGCTCCTTCTCACGTGTGTGAGGAGGATAGGTGTCATTAGATTGCAAAGCACTCTCATATAAAATGTGCCACCACTGTCTGAGATATGCTTAACACAAGGCAAAGACCTCAAAGGAGAAGTACCTTCAGGGCCTTTGGTGAGACCTCACGGGGAACACAGTGACCTCATCGCTGCCCATGCGGGATAGGTGGCCTGTGGCTGCAGCTGCTCTCTTCAAACACCCAGCCCTGGGGGTCAGGGTGACATCAGCTAAGACAGGGGTGCCCCATCCACACATCCCGAGCGCCCAGTGCTCGCGGAGGAGACTGGCGGCTCTGGCACAGGGGCGGTGCTACAAAGCAACCCCCAGGCACCCCCGCAGGCAGCTGGCAGAGGAGTGGGAAGATCGACACTGGGTTCGGAGCGATGGCAGACCGAGAGAACAGAAGGCTTCCGGGCAGAGGGCACAGTTTGGGCAAAGGCCAAAGATGGGCACATCTGGAACAGGCCTGAGGACAAGCTGGGGGGTGGCTAGAACACATTTTACTACACCTACATTTCACATCTTCCTCTATCTGCCCAAACGAGCAAGACCTGCAATTCCACTGTGTCTTGGCCTCTTCTCAGACCAAGCATTAGCACCTGGTATGTGACAGGCCGAACTACTCACAGAAAGACAGATGAATCTAGGGCGGGTGGTGGGAGGGGATGGAAAGGTAAGAGACTTCTGTGGGGTTACACGGGCACTGAACACCAGGTGGCCTGGATGCTGTTTGTTGGAGCCAAGCTGTCTGCAGCTCAGGGAGGGAGTAGGTGAAACAGTTAAGGAAAGAAGCCAGAAAGCCAAGGGGTGATGTAAGAAGCTACTTTGTGCTGAGCAGGCTTCTCTGTGATTCAGGTGGCCCTCTTCCGTCATTTCTCTTTGCACCCATATGCCCACATCCATCCCCTCCTCACTCACTTGTTCAATACCGTCACAAGGCGCCACAGAAAGCCACCAGCAGACAGGCCTTTGCCAGCAGAAGGGAAAGGGCTTGGCTGAGGGGATGGTACTGATGAGAGAAACAAACTCCCAAGTGTCCTGGGGGAGAGTATAGGGGCTGGGAGAAGCAGAAGGTGGGGGCAGCTGGGGAGGAGGCAGAACTCAGGATTAGCACCCTTACAGACCTCTTAGGACCACCACTGACAATCAGGAATTTCCTCTGAGACCCAAGAACTAGAAATCATCAGCAGAAACTTACCCGGAAAATCTCCAAACAGCTGGAAACTAAACAACACATTTCGAAAGAATCCATGGATCAAAGGGGAATAATAAAAATACTTTGAACTGAATAAAAATGAAAAGACATGTCAGAATTTGTGTCATCCAGCTAAAGTTGTGCTGAGAGGGAAATGTGTTGCACTAAAAGCCTGTATTCAAGAAAAAACAAATCTCACATCAGTAATCTAAACTCTTACCTCAAGAACCTGGAAAAAGAAAAAGACAATGAAATAAACCCAAAGTAAGCAGAAGAAAAAAAATAATAAATATAAGAATTGAAACGAATGAAGTTAAAAGCAGAAAAATAGAGAAAATCAACGAAACAAAGAACTGGTTCCTTCACAAGATCAGTAAAATTGACAGACCTCTAGCAAGACGGACAAAGAAAGAGAAGACACGATTTAAAATATCAAGAACGAAACAGGATGTTACTGCCAACCCTGCAGATGTCGAAAAGGTAATAAGGGAATGCTATGAACGACTCTACACATGTGCATTTCACAACTGAGATGAAATGGGTCAGTTTTCCTCAAATAACACAGCCTACCGCAACTCACTCAAACTAAACAGGAAATTTGAATAGCCCTGTATCTGCTAAGAAAACTGAACTTCCCCAAAAGAAATGTCCAGGCCTAGACAGTTACACTGGAGAGTTCTACCAAACATTTAAAGAAAAGTTAACACCAATTCTGCATGACTTTTCCCCAGAAAATGCGGAATAAAAAATGCTTAGGAATAAATCTAACAAAACATTTACAGGATTTATATGACAAAAATTATAAGATGCTGATGAAAGATATAAAAATATGTAAATAAATGGAGAGACATACCATATTTATGGATTGGAAGATTCAAATAAGATGTCAATTCTTCCTAAATTGATATACAGTATTTAACTCAATTCCGATCAAAATCCCAGCAAGAGTTTTTGTGTAGATGAGATTAGTCTGAAATTTCTATGGAAAAGCACAGGATGTAGAATACCTCAAACAGCACTGAAAAAGGCTATCTTCAGGAAAAAGAAAAATCTTGAAAAAAAAATCTTTAGGAACTAGGGCTAGGCAGTGAGTACTTAGACTTGACTCCCAAAGCATGAGCCATAAAAATTAATGAATTGGACTTCATCAAAATGACAAACTTTTTTTCCCCCTGAGGAAGATTTGCCCTGAGCTAACATCTGTGCCAATCTTCCTCTATTTTGTATGTGGGGTGCCACCAAAGCGTGGCTGCCGACGAGTGGTGTAGGTCTGTGCCTGGGAATGGAACCCCAGGTCAAGGAAGCAGAGGAAGCTGGCCCCTCTTACCCTCTCCTTTCATAAGATCACATCTTCCTAAGAAAAAGTAGAGCAACTTTTATGAATCTGTCCATCTGGAAATTTCTTTGTTCTATCCTCATGTATGACTGGTTTCTCTGGGTATAAAAATCTGAAATTAATAACATTTTGAGGCTTCTAGTTAAAGATATCAGATTGAACAAACATATTCATTCACCTCTAGCCTCTCCTGAAACCCATTAAAACAAGAGTAATGGGATTTTTAATAAGGCATAGTCACAAGGACAAACAGAACAGGAAAGAGAACTACAAAGTTCTAAGAACTGGAAAACAGAAGGACAAGTGATAATTAACTTAGATAAGGTAACCATGCTTTGTAATTTGCCTGGGGACAATCCTGGTTTATGCCTGTTTGTCCCAGTACCCTATCCAGTTAAAAGCACTGGTCATTCTCAAAGTTGCCTTATTCTAGAAGTAAAGAACTCTAAATTTATTTGAGCCCAGAAAGCTAAATCCTAGGCCAACAGCTGGAACGGTTGAACTCTGAAAAAGAAATTTGGCAATATTTAGCAAAACTATATATGCATTGACCCTCTGACCCAGCAATTTGACATTTAAGAATTTACACTGAAGACACATCTCAAAACAAACAAACCACATATGCACAAGGTTATTTATTGTTGCATTATTCTTCACAGCAAACTAATATGAACCTAAAGGTCTATACACAGGAGACTGGTTACGGTGCGTCCCTGAGACAGAGTACAACATAGCTGCAAAAAAGAAGAGAAAATGATCTTTACGAATTAACAGAGTGATGTCAAGGATATTTCACTGAATTAAAAAAGAAAAAATCATAGTACAGAGTATACACAGTAAGATATGTTTTTACGTAATAAGGGGGTGAAGAAAAAGAAGAGGAAGTAAAATATACATATATTTGCTTATTTTTGTAATAAAAAAACAAAAGCAACAGCAAAAAATCAGGAAAGATAAGTCAGAAACTAATCCAATTAGTTACCTAAAGGATGTGGGGGGGAATGGGACAAAGGGATACGCAGGAAACAGAACTTCTAAGTATGTGTTTTTAGGTAGTTACAACTTTTGAATCTTATGTTTTACATATTCCAAAAATAAATCAGTTACACAACTTTGGGAATATACTAAAAGCCATGAAATTGTATACTTTAAAGGCATAAATTTTATGGCACATGATTTACATCTTAATAAAAAACTTACAAATAAATTAAATCAAGATGAGGTGGCAAAGTCCTAAAACTGAATACAAACAGAGCCCAATGTTAGCCACACAGAAGGAATGCGTCCCAGTGACTTCTGATTAGAGAACTGACTGTACCCTCAGTGCGAAGCAGTTTAACAACATAAACAGCTGCACAGAAGGCCGAGAAGTGACTGCGTAGGTCTGTTCCTGGTAGCAGTGCAGGAGCAGTAATCCCAAACTCCTGTATGTGTATATTAGGATTGGCCCAATGAGCACACACGGAGGACGCTGGGAACCAGAGTTCTTACCACGGGAAAGGGAGATACAAATATGAGACGGGAGGAGGAGGAGAGAACTCTAGTGCAGGTTAGAATTGGAGGTATCAATAAATATAAACTTCTGAGTTTAAAGAAAGCTTTCCTAGCACTATCTACTGAAGAGGCTAGAAGCAATGATGCCCAAATAACTGCGAGCACAGCTAACACTCAGATCTTAGTTTCCAAATACCATTCCTCAGTGAAAGGAACAGGGCTCCTTATAGAGAAATGACTGATTCGAGGGCTGGGGCAGGAAAGGTACAAGACGAGCCTGGAACATCTTGTTGTGTCAGAAAATAAGAAAGAGGAAATCTCTTTATATCATTTATAAGCGTAGTACATATGGCAGAACTACAAAATCACCATTTTTTAATCGCCACTGTTATAACTGATTCAGATAAGCATCAACATAAGCCAAAACAACTAGGTCTAAGGTTGGAGAACAGCTAGAATATTTCTCCACAGATTATTCATTCGTTACTTATTCACAGATTAATTTTCATTACAAAATGGGAAAAAAGTTGACAATAGTGAAATTTGGCAGACATTACCTTAACCAAGTGATCAAACTTAACATTGCCAATAACGGGACAAACTGACCTCATGCACCCCCTGACTTGACACTTCATGACCTGCTAAAAAAAACCTTAAAATCTCACCTGAATCTAATAATGAGGCAACAGACCAGTCCAAATGGAAGAACATTCCAGAAAACAACTAGCCTGGACTAACATCAATAACTTTTTAAAAGGCCGGGAATACTTCTCGATTAAAGAACAAAGCAAGATGGCAAGAAAATACAACATGTAGCCTTTGAATAAACCCTGGATTTAAAGAAAAAAAAAACCCTGTAACACATTTTTTGGGACAATTGAAAAAAACTTCAATATAATAAGCTAATAGTATTGCAGTAAGTTTCTTGCATGTGAAATCTGTATTGTGGTTATGTAATGGATTGTTCTTGTTCTTAGAAGACAGATGCTGAAATGTTTAGGGGTAAAATGTCATATCTGTAACACACTCTCAAAGAGTTCAGAAAAAATACAGGTAGAGAAAATGATCTTGGCAAAAAGCTACTGGTTGGTGAACACAGGTAAAGGCTGCATGAGTGTTCATTGTACTGTTCCCCAGCCTTTTCTGCAGATCTAAGGCGGCCCGGTTCCTAGGTTCAGTTCCAGGATGTGGCCCTACACCACTCGTCAGCCATGCTGTGGGCGTCCCACATACAAAATAGAGGAAGACTGGCAGAGATGTTAGCTCAGGGCCAATCTTCCTCACCCAAAATAAAAAAAGTCAGAGGAGAAGGGAGTTGACACATGCAGATGCTGTGCCCGGCACTTGGTGTGCTCAGGCACCTCTGCCCTTCCTCACCCTAGCAGAATATGGGTGAGTTACTGAAAAGAAAGTAAAACAGGTGGTCGCTGGGTTGAGGGACACCAGTTCAGCTGAAACTCAGGGTCAGTACTTGGGGAGGGGAGGGCAGACTCTAGCCCCTGCTCCTCCACTAAGCTCCCAGAGCCCAAGCCTCCAGGCAGACTAGAACATTCCTCTATGGAGAAATCTGGCCAGCCCAAGAAAAAGGTCCAAAAGGGCAGGAGACCCCTGATGAAACAGTCCAGCTCACTCAACTTCCAGAGAGGTCCACACACACACAGCTTCGAGTCCTCTGCCACATACAGCAGACAGGCGAGGACCACCGACCTGAGGAGAGCCTTCAAATGCAAAACAGAGACCAAAACCCCAGAGGACAACAAGTATGGAGAGAGGACCAGGTGAAAAAACAGGCCATCAACATCCTCCAAGTGAGCGACTATACTCGACCCATGAAATAAGAACACTAATCTTAGAACTATTAAGAAGGACCACACAGACAACACTAAACCTCCCCCACCCACCCGCCCAAGGAAAAGCTGTCTTGGAAATGCAAACATGACAGCAAAACTGAAAACTCCTTAAAAGATGTGGTACAAGTAGAAATTCCCTAAAAGTAAAATAAAAAGACAAAGAGATGGAAACCTGGAGAGACTGAAAAGATTGAAGATCAGTCCAAGAGCAATTTCCAGTAACCGGGGTTCTAGAAATAGAGACTAGAAAAACAAGAGAAAAAAAAACCCAGTGGTTTCTTTCCCTAAACTGAAATGCATGAGTTTCTAAAATGAAAAGATCTGCTAAGTGGCCAGTACTATGTACCAAAAGATACACAAAATTTCCAGGAAGAAAAGAACAGGTTACATTCAAAGAACCAGAAATTATTACAACCTCACCAGCAGTGAAAGTGTGTAAAAATGGAGTAAGATCTTCAAAATTATAGGGGAAAATGATTTCTGGCTTATAATTCTAAATCCAGCCAAATCTATCATGTGTGAGGGTAAAATAAAGGCATTTTCAGACATGCAAATGAGGAATCAAAAACTTCCATCTCCCGTGTTCCTTTTCTGCATAACTTATTGAAGGGGGCACTCCACCTAAATAAGGGAATAAACCAAACCAGGACACTAGAAAACAGAGGATTTAACACGGGAGACAGACGAGGGAGAAAACTACCGATTCACCCCCACTGATGGCAAAGGGAGCCCAGAGACGACAGCCTGGGAAGGTAGCAGCAGGCCCTGCCAGCGCTGAGCAAGACAGATGGGCACACTCAGGGGCTTCAGGAGAGAAGATTCCAAAATGACTCCGGCAGAAAGCACGATCCATCTACAATGAGTAGAAATCAGGAAAGAGGTCCTGCGAAGTTTTTTTTTTAAACGTAAATCTACGGCCACTTTAGAAAATAATCTGGCAACTCCTTAAAAATGCAAACATAAATTTACAATATGACCCAGAAATCTCATTCCTATGTATTCGCCCAAGAGAAATGAAAATGTATGTTCCCTCAAAACTTGTACACGAATGTTCACAGCAGCCTTACTCACAAAGTGGAAGCAACTCAAATCCTCATCCAATAACGAACGTGGTATTATCTATGCAATGGAATATTTGGTGAGGAGAAGGAACAAACTACTGACACGCTCCAACGTGGATGAATCTCAAACACACTATGCTAAGTGCAGGAAGCCCGGCACAAAAGACTGCACAGTGTACGATTCCATTTCTACGAAACGCACAGAGGCGGCAAATTCAGAGACAGAATGTCGATTAGCGCTTGCCGAGGGCTGAGGCTTGAGAGGAAACGGAGAGTGCCTGCTAATGGGAACTGGGTTTTACTTTGGGGTGACAAAAATGTTCTAAAATTGACTGTGCTGATGGTTGCACAACTCTATGAATTTTAAATGGGTGAATTGTATGGTATGTGAATTGTATCTCAATGAGGTTGCTGTCAAAACAAACAAAAGGATGATGATGACAATGTTGAACTCTGGGGTAAAAATAAAAGGTTGTGGCCACAAAAAGGAAACGGAATCATCCCCCATGGCCCAGCTAGGATTGGACTGACCATGAGAGAAGGAACGCTGGGAGTGAAGAGATGAAGGAGGAAGAGTCAGCCATCTTGTCTAGGGAAAATCCACAGAGAATGCCTAAAACCAGGGAATTTAGAGACACACAGAGAAACCCCAAAGGAAACAGTTAAAGTAATCTCAAGTCCTCGCTTCTGAGAAGTGGGGAACTGGAGGGGCCCCTTGGGGTTGCTATGTTTTTTTAATAAAAAGCCTTACAGAACTATTTGCATATTCAAATTGTGTAAATTGTCTGGAGTAGAGCTAAACCTAAAATTTTGATTTAGATAATTAAAATCTGCTCTTCTTCAGCTACAGGCGGCCCTGCCCCACCGTCTCCTCTCGCCAGTGCTGCTCCTGAGCCATCTAGCGTCATTCTGATCCCTAATCCTTTTTGGGACGTGTGTCCTTCCTCCCTGGAGGTGGTGGTGTGGACATACTGCAATTACACAAGGAGCTATCTTGTCTAGGTCTTCTAAAAATTCTTGTACCCTTCTAACACTAAGCTATATGGCTTCTCTGCTAATTCCCTCCCCTCTTAGTTTTTTCCTATTTTCTTCAAAAGAATTCTTATTAATCAGATACTGGATTCTCTGGACTAATTTTTTAATTTATAAGAGCTCAGCTGTTCCTTTTCATTGCATTCTGTTCACGTTTAGAAAACAGACTGTGTGTGTGTATACATATATTTTTTCATTGTGGTAAAACATGAGATTCTAACTATTTTTAAGTGCATAGTTCAAAAACACTGCTTTCAATTCTTCTGAGTATATATATACCCGGAAGTGGATTTGCTGGATCATATGCTAATTCTATTTTTAATTTTCTGAGGAACCACCATACTGTTTTCCACAGTGGTTACACCATTTTCTATTTTCACCATCTGTGCACAAGGGTGCCAATCTTTCCACATCCTTGCCAACACTTGTTATTTTGTTTTGTTTTTACAGTAGCCATCCTAACGGGTGGGAGGCAGTATCTCACTGGGGTTTTGATTTGCGTTTCACTAATGATTAGCAACACTGAGCATCTTTTCATGTGCTTGTTCGCCATTTGTATATCTTCTTTGGAGAACTACAAGTCCTTTGCGCATTTTTTAATTGGATTATTTTTCTTGTTATTGTTGAGTTGTAAGAGTTCTTTATATATTCTGAAAATTAACTCATCAAATGATTTGCAAATATATTTGCAAATTTTTGCAAATATATGCTGTCTTTTCACTCAGTTGAATGCTTCCTTTAAATGCACAGAAGTTTTTAATTTTGATGTAGCACAATTTACCTATTTTTTCTTTTGTTGTCGTGTTTTGGGTGTCATGTGTAAGAGATCACTGCCAAATCTAATGTCACGAAGCTTTTCTCCTATGTTTTCTTCTAAGACTTTCATGGTTTTAGGTCTTAGACATTTAGGTCTTTCTTTGGTCCACTTTGAATCAATTTTTGTATATTGGTAAGTAAACGTTCAATTTTATTCTTTTGCACGTAGATGTCTAGTTTCCTCAACACCATTTGTTGAGAAGACTGCCCTTCCCTACCACATTGAATTGTCTTGATATCATTTTAGAAAATAATTTGACCACGCACGTGAAGGTTTATCGCAGGGCTCTCTCATCTCTAATCTAATCTACTGGCCTATATATCTGTCTTCATGCCAGTACCAAACGATTTTGATTATTGTAGCTTTGTAGTAAGTTTTGAAATCAGGAAGTGTGAGATTTTCAACTCTGTTCTTTTTCAAGAACGTTTTGGCTATTTGGGGTCCCTTGAGATTTCATATGAATTTTAGGATTGAGTTTTCTGTTTTGGCAAAAAACATTGTGGGCATTTTGACAGGGATTGCACTGAATCTGTAGATTGCTTGGGTACCACTGACAGCTTCCCAAATCTTCCAGTCCACGAACACGGGATGTCTTTCTATTTATTTGTATCTTCTTTACTTTCTTTCAGCAATGTTTCGTAGTTTTCAGTGTACTAGTCTTTGACTTCCCTGGTTAAGTTTATTCCTAAGTACTTTATTCTTTTTAATGATATTGTAAATAGAATTGTTTCCTTAATTTCCTTTTTGGTTTGCTTGTTGTTAGTGTATAGAAACACAACTGATTTTTGTGTCCTGCAACTTTGCTGATTTCTTTTATTAGTTCTAACAGTTTATTTGTGCTATCTTTAGATATCTCCCATATAAAACCATGTGACCTGCAAATAGGAATTTTACTCCTTCCTTTCCAATTCTGGTGCCTTTATTTTCTTGTCTAATTGCTCTGGCTAGAACTTCCAACACTACGCTGAATAGAAGTGGTGAAATTCTAGTCTTTTTCCTGACTTAGAGGAAAAGCTCTTAGTCTTTTCACCATTAAGTATGATCTCAGCTGTGGGTTTTTCAAAGATGGACTTTTTAATGTTTACGTAGGTTTAATTTCTAGCTTGTTGAGTATTTTTATCATGAAAAATGTTTAATTTTGCCAAGCACTCTTTCTGCATCAAGAAGATGATATGGTTTTTCCCCTACATTCTGTTAGTGGGGTGTATTACATTGACTTTAGTTGTTTGAGCCATCCTTGCATTCCAAGAATAAATCCATTTGGTCACGGTGGATAATCCTTTTAATGTGCTGTTGAATTCTGTTTGCTAGTACTTTGTTCAGGATTTTTGCATCAATGTTCATGGGATAATAGTCTGTAATTTTGTTTTGGGAGGTAGTGTGTTTCTAGAAATTTGTCCATTTCATCTAGGTTATCCAATTTGTTGGCATACAATTCTTCAGAGTACACTCTCATAATCCTATTTATATAAAACTGGTAGTAACATCCCAACTTTCATTTCTTATTTTAGCTATTTGAGTGTTCTCTCTTTGGTCAATCTAGCTAAAGGATTGGCAGTTCTGTTGCTCTTCAGTTTTACTGATTTTTTTTATTGTTTTTCTATTCTCTATTTAACTTACTTCTGTTCTAATCTTTATTATTTTCTTCCTTCTGCTACCTTTGGGTTTAATTTGTTCCTCTTTTTCTAGTTCCTTACGGTGTAAAGTTAGATTGTTGATTTAACGTATTTTTTTCTTTCTCTTTTTAACATAAGCATTTACAGCTATACAGTTCCCCCTTTGCACTGTTTTCATTGCATCTCATTACTTTTGGTATGCTGTGTTTTAATTTTCATTTGTTTCAGGATATTTTCTAATTTCCTTTGTGATTTCTTCTTGACATTGTTTATGCTGTTCAATTTCTATGCACTTGTGAATTTTCCAGTTTTCCTTCTGTTAATTTCTCATTTCATTCCATTGTGATTGAAAATATACGTTGTAAAATGATTTCAATCTTTTACATTTATTAAGATTTGTTTTTTGGCATAATTTATGGTCTATCCTGGAGAATGTGCTACATGCATTTGAGAAAAAAATGTGTATTTTGCTGCTGTTGGATGATCCTGTAAGTCCCCAAGGCTCTATCCGACTTTCTTTGTTCATTTTATTCCAAAGGATTCAATAATTTCAAATGTTCTGTTCTCAAGTTCACTTAGTTGTTCTTTTGCCTGTTGGAGCCTATTATTGAACCCCTCTAGTGAATTTTTCAATTCAGTTATAATATTTCTGTCTGGTTCCTCTGTATAATTTCTTTCTCTTTGTTGGTATTCTCATTTTCTCATATTATCTTCCTGATTTCCTTAGTTGTGTTTTCCTTTAGCTCTTTCAGCACATTTTAGATGGCAGTTTTAAAGCCTTTGTCTAGTATGTCTGGCGTCTGTGCTTCTTCAGGGATAGTTTCTGTCAATTTTAATCCTTTAAACGGTCCACCTTTTCCTCTTTCTTTGTATGCCTTGTGACTGTATTGCTGTTGTTGAAAGTTAGGCATCTGAAGAAACAGCCACCTCTCCCAGTCTGTGCAGACTGGCTCTGCCTTGGGGAAGACCTTCACTAATTATCAGCGTTTGCTCTGAGCCTTGGGACCAGCCTGGGGTGAACGCTTAAGGTCTTTTCTGCACATGCATCTTGCCTGGGTCTGTGTGTGAACTTCTTTTGATTCCTAAGTATACACGGCTGCTTTTAAATGTCTTAACTTCCCAGAAGAGTATCACCCAGCTTCTCAGGGTCTCAGATGTCCTACTGGATTCCTCCATCCACAGTCCCTGCCCAACATATCTGCAGCTCTGTAGTCCCCCTGCAGCTTTCCTGAGCATCATTTTCCACTTCCCATAGCTTTTCACAGCCTCAGATCCGAGCCATGCTGGTTTTTTTTTCCTATCTGAGCTCCAAGTCAGTCTATACAGACATTAGTCCCTCAGGCAGCCCGCAGACAGGTTAGAATATTGCAAATAGGCTCTGCCCTGCTCGTCCTGTTGGAGGAGGCAGGGAATTTGGAACTGGGCTGTTGCTTCCTTCAGACCCTGTGTGTCAGGCAGGGAGGGGGTGAGGCATGGCAAGTAAAAATGCCACAAAACTTCTTACCATTTGAATGTGGCTTTTTCTTGACTGGGCGTTCCTGTAGACCTCTGACTGTTTTCCAGAGCTTCTATAAAGTTATTTTAGCCTGTCTTGAGTTGTCTTTTTTTTTTTTTTTTTTTTTTTTGGTGAGAAAGATTGTCCCTGAGCTAACATCTGTTACCAATCATCCTTTTTCTTGCTTGAGGCATTGTCCCTGAGCTAACATCTGTGCTAATCTTCCTCTATTTTGTATGTGGGATGCCACCACAGCATGGCTTAATGAGTAGTGTGTAGATCCACACCCAGGATCCAAACCCACGAACCCTGGGCCACCGAAGCGGTGAACTTAACCACTATACCACCAGGCCACCCCTTCGACTTGCTTTTTGTTTTTCCCTTCTATTTTTTAACAGAGTATAGAAGGTAAGTCTCCACCTCAAATCTTTTTTTTAAGGTATGCTTTTTTTTTTGGTGAAGAAGATTGGCCCTCAGCTAACATCTGTTGCCAATCTTCCTCTTTTTTTCTCCCCAAAACCCCAGCACATAGTGGTATATCGTAGTTGTAAGTCATTCTAGTTCTTCTATGTGGGATGCCACCACAGCATGGCTTGACAAGCAGTGTATAGGTCCGCACCCAGGATCCAAACCAGTGAACCCTGGGTTGCCAAAGCAGAACATGTAAACTTAACCACTTGGCCACAGGGCTGGCCCCTCAAGTTGCTTTTTTATCTGTGAGGGAATGATGGTTTGGAGTTTCCTAGACTGCCATTTTGCTGACGTCAGAATAGATTTTTAAAGTTTTCTTTTACTCCCCAAGTTAATAAAAGAATAACTTATAACATATACTAAGGGATTATTGTGTGCCATGTTCTGTGCTAAGCACTTTATGTGTGTCATGATATTTAAGCCTCACAACGATCCCAAGAGAGAGGTTCTACTATTCCCCGACCTTATAGATGAAAACAGTGAAGTTAAAAAGCATCCTGCCCACAGCCAGTAACTGGTGGAGGCGGGGTACCAGTCCCAGCAGCTTGGTTCCGAGCCCCCACGTTTAATGACTGTTTTACACACAGTGGAGTTGGCCACCTCAGGCCTCCTTGTTCTGGCCCTTTGAGTCTAGGATGCTTTGCCCAGAGTCTGGTGAGCATCATGGATGTTTTCTTTCAGAGTTGAGAGAGCACTGCTGTCTTTCATGTTTAAGAGGAAGGTGGTCCAGCTACCAGAGGCTCTGTGAGCACCAGCGGGCTGGGGCTGGTAAAGGTCAGGTGAGCCTCAAGGGGCCCACAGTAGGAGAGCTGGCCCTTTAGTTGGGAACGCTCCCTTATGTTGATCTCTCTTTTACCTCTTCCACGAAGTGCCGGTTCCTCCAGGAAAGATTCCTCCAATCGCCTGCCTGGGGAAACAGACCTGGCCATTGGCATTCGGGGAGCAGGGCAGGTGATAAGGCTAAGGGTCTCACCTGCCCCCATAGAGAATTTCTCTTAATTCCTCTGTTTTCAACCCCCATAGCTCCCCTCCGCCGGGCCTGGTGTCTCCTATTTTGTCAATTTCAAGTGAATTGCAGTCTAATAGAAATACAATGCAAGCTGCATTTCAACAAGAGATGAAATTAATTTTAACAATTTAACCCAATATATTAAAAATATTATTATTTTGACATGTAATCCATATAAAAAAGTATGAGGTGTTTTACATTTTTTTGGTACTAAATCTTTGATACTTGGTGTGTACTTTACACTTGTAGTAAATCTTAGTTTGAAACAGCCACATTTCAAGTGTTCAGTAGCCATGAGACTCACGACTGCCACACTGGACAGTGTAGGTCTAGAAAAGAAACCTCATGTCTGCTGGTGGGAAAGACAGTCATCTAGCTATATACAAGATGAAGAAGGGAGAGGGCGCTGAAAGAGAAGCCCACCAACCTCCTCTGTTCCCACGCGAGATGCCTCCAGCCTCGGTACTGAGAGCCTCCAAGCCGTTCCAGGTGCTGCTTGGCCACATTTCTGGCATTCTCTCTCTCAAGCAGGCCATGACTGCAGTTTCTCTGCTATGCTACATCAGTTGTCACTCTCCTTCTACTGGCTTTTCTTTAAAAAGAAAGGCTGTCTAATATCTGAAATATTCCGAAGAATATATGTCACACCTATGTAAGAAGTAAAGCCTCATGCTAACATACAGTTGTGATCCCACCCTCAGCCTACTAATGAACCCAAGTATCAATAGCCAGAGGGTTGAACCTACATGCTTACTTCTCCCAGGCTCACCCCTCTGTCTCTTCACCAGGGAGCAACTAGGACCCCGAATTTAGTGCATCACTGTTTTGCCTTCTTTCTTTTTGTTTACCACCCAGAGACATACCTGTAAGGAAGATAATGGTCAGTTTGACTCATCTTTATTGTGCCAAATGTACTTTTTGGCAACTTGCCTTTGTCGCCTACATTCCGTTTTGAAGATTCACACATACTGCTGCAAGCACCTAACATTCACTTGCTGCTGCTGATCTACAATACGCCATCACGCCAACAGACATCTGGGTTGTTTCCAGGAGGCATATTAGTACGAACAGTGCTGCACAAATTTCTCTCGAGTTTCCCCAAATGGAAACCCTGGACCAGAGAATATGAGAATGTTCAGCTTTGCAGTTAATGTGTTTTCCAAAGTGGGTTTATCAATTTAGCCTTCTCTCCAGCAGCAGAGAAGATTTTCAAGCCATCCACATCCTCCCCAACACTTGGTTTTGTCAGACATCTTCATTTTTGCCAATCTAAGTAACTGTAAAGTGGTATCTCTCTGTAGTCTTAGAATACTAATGAGGTTAGCTATCTTTTTATATGTTTAACCACTCTTGTTAATTTTTCTGTGACAGGCCTGCTTGTCTTTTGTCCATTTGTAGGAGTTCTTTATATGTGCTGGATTACAATCCTTTACAAGATGTATGTGTTACAACTATCTTCCCACTCTGTGACTTGTCTGTTCACATTCTTTTTTGGTGCCTTTTGATAAAGGGAAGATCTTAATTTTAATCTGGTAAAACTGGTCATTTTTTCAGAGTTAACATTTTTTTATGACTTAAAAAAAAACCCTATCAAGGACATAAAAGTATTCTCCTATATTGTCTTCTAGAAGTTTTTCTTTAATTAACGTGAAACTGATTTTTCTGTATGTTGTGCATTAGGAATCCAATTTCATTCTTTCCCAACTGTCACAGCACTATGTATTGAAGAGTCTATCCTTTGCCCAGTAATACTAATCCCACCTCTGCCATATATCAAGTTTCTCAGATCTGTTTCTGGCAGTTCTTCTGTCCCGGTGGCCAATTTGTGTTTCCCTGAGCCAAGTGTAAAGTAAGTCTTGACACTGGTAAGGCAAGTGCTGGCTCCTTACTCTGCTTCAGGGTGACCTAACAACAATAAGACTTTATTCTTACAAACATTTTAGAACTGACTTGTCACAGTTCCTAAAAAACTCATTGGAGGGGCCCGCCCCGTGGCTGAGTGGTTAAGTTCGCGCCCTCCGCTTCAGCCACCCAGGGTTTCACTGGTTCGGATCCTGGGTGCGGACATGGCACCGCTCATCAAGCCATGCTGAGGTGGTGTCCGACATGCCACAGCTAGAAGGACCCACAACTAAAAAATATATATATAACTATGTACCCAGGGGCTTTGGGGAGAAAAAGGAAAAATAAAATCTTTAAAAAAAAACCTCATTGGAGATGCACTGAACCCACAGACCAATATAATAAGAACAGGCAGCTTTACCATATTGTGTCTTCCTAGCCAGGAATATTCTGTCTCTATTTATACAAGTCTTCTTTCATGTCTCCTAATAAAGTTGTAAATCTTTCTCCATTAAAAATTTAACACATCTTTTGTTAATTTATATCAAAGATGGTTCAAAGGAACAGAAACCATGCTAGGAATTTCAAACACAAAGGGGTTTAATACAGGGAATCAGGTGCTTTCAAAAACAACTGAAAAGATGGGAGTGGGCACAGAAGTCAAGTGGGCCACCTCTACCCAGCAATTTCACCTGTGCCGTTGCAGTGAGGAGTCAGGAAGCCACTCTCGCCATCGGCAGAGGAGGAAACGGCAGACAACCGGAGACGGCTGGCCAGTGCGGAATGTGGAGGCTGCTGCAAACACTCTAAGCCCATGCACCCACGCCAACTGCCAGAGGAAGAAGGATTCTAGCTCCTGTCCACCTTCCAGATTTCATGGGAAGGATCTTACGGCATGATCGATACCCAGAAGCATGTTGGCAGGGGGTGTGAGGTTACAGCAGCTGCCTCCCAGGCCCTGAAGGGCAAGGAATGCACTGATGCCCACACTCTATCTAGCACACCACTCATCTTCTATCTTCCAAAAACATGCAGAAATTACTGATCTACTGTTACATCTCTTCTCACTTCCTTCATCCCTGTGGGTTTATATCTTTTATACTCCTTTTATGTAATTTTAAT